>NC_041390.1:416736503-416805308 GCF_002162155.2 Triticum dicoccoides | reverse complement strand
GGTGAATCGGCCAATACCCATTTTTGGAAACATGGTGTACATTAAAATTTACAAGAGGTCATCAGTCCATGACTTAATGATTGTTGCTTGAGCACTTCTATACACATGACACTACGCACATGATTTTTGAAGGACAATACAATCAAGCCATCCATGCTTGGCAACTCGGCGCATGAAGCATACCCATGCTCTCAACACCATTCTCTGAAAAAAAAATCAGAATGTCCACTGCTTCCCGCGTGCATTTTAAATTTGGTGAACTATTTGGGCGAGGGTTCTTTCGCCCCGGGCCTCCGTTAAGTCTAAAATTGTCAAAAAAATAATGAAATTTGTATTCCAATTTTAATATTTTTAGAAAAACCAGAGATGCATAGCATATGTGTGTAAAAATTATGATGAAATACATATCAAATGTATTTCCTGATGAAACTTTACAAACAAGTACTTTCTCTGTAAAGAAATATAAGAGCGTTTAGGTCACTACTTTACAAAGAGAGTAGCAATATTTCTTTACAGAGGAAGTAGTATTCAAATCATTCCCGACCATGGTCTGAGTTCACAATCTCAGTACCGCAGAATCGATGGCCCTATTCCATGCGGTGGCAAGAGCCACAGTGGGCGATGGCAAGGACACATTCTTTTGAAAGGATAAATGCCTTCAGGGTCAATGGGTCGAGGAGCTCGCACTGCTGCTATATCAGAAGGTATCAAGGCAAGATAGATCCACACACACTATCTCAGAAGCTTCGCGAGACCATACGTGGGTCGTGGACATTGTCCTTGAACTCACGGCCACCATGTTACCACAATTCTTGGAGGTGTGGCAAAGGATCGACCAGGTTCAAATCCATACTGGAGAGCGTGACTCGATCCACAGGGCATGTGTGACACCCCGACTTAATCGTGCACTAATCATACATGCAAATAAACACGATCAATATCAGAGACTCACGGGAAGATATGACAACACAACTCTAGACACAAAATAAAATCGTACAAGCTTCATATTACAAGCCAGAGCCTCGAGGGCTCGAATACAAAAACTCGAATACAAATGAGTCAGCGGAAGCAACAATATATGAGTACAGGCATAAGTTAAACAAGTCTGCCTTAAGAAGGCTAGCACAAAAGCAACAACGATCGAAAAGGCAAGGCCTCCTGCCTGGGAACCTCCTAACTACTCTTGGTCTTCGGCGATTTCCACATAATAGTAAGCTCCATCGGGGTAGTAGTAGTCGTCGGTGGTGACATCTGGGTCTTGGGATTCGTCATCTGATCGCAGTAATCGGGTATAGGGGGAAAAGAGGTAGAAAAGCAACTGTGAGTACTCATCCAAAGTACTCGTAAGACTTACATCTTATCTAAACTAAGTATGCATCGGTATTAAAGGAATAGGGCTAAATCTTTGGACTGAACAGCAGAAATGCCAGAAGAGAAGGGAAAGCCTAGCCTATCGAAGACTAGCATCTTCAAGTATCTTGAAGCATTAGAAGAGTGCAAATTAGCATAGTATAAGTAGTAGTATGTTGTAGTAACCACGCTCGGAGATCCTTCCTCGACTCCCTGCGAGAAAGCAATCCTGGAGCCATCACCCATTTCATGCCTCAGCATCCGGTTCTAGTTGTATCGATCGGGATACAACTCTGAGCGTCCATTACCGTGGACACGGCTATTCGAATAGATTAACTACCCTGCAGGGATGCACAAACTTACCCAACACACTCAATTAACTCTAGTCGGGCACACCATCAGATCATACCCGACCTCGGCTGATTGATACACCATAGTCCTACCTAGGCTCAACAGAGAGGCCAGCACGCCTGTCTACATCCTAAGCATGCAGGGGCCTTGGGCCCATCACCCTTTGCACTCCTAGATGTTGCGTTGACTGCCGGGATCAGTCCTTGCTACCTCCTTATACAAGGCAGGTGCTTACGCGGACCACCCGGACGTGTGTCGCTCGATCATTGACGTCCGAAGAGCTTTTGGAGAAATGTACGACGCCGAGTGCTGATGTCGCTTGAAATTGCGTTGGTATTTCCCCAAAGAGAAAGGGATGATGCAGTACAACTATGGTAGGTATTTCCCTCCGTTATGAAACCAAGGTATCAATCCAGTAGGAGAACCAAGCAAAACTATATATGTAAACGGTACTTGCACACAAAGAACAAATACTTGCAACCTGACGCGTATGAGGGGTTGTCAATCCCTCTTCGGGTAACAGCGCCAGAAATTGTCAAGTTTACGGGATAAAAATTGTGGTAGATTGTGAAAGGATCGACATGGTTGACTAGAGGGGGGGGGGGTGAATAGGCAACTACCAATTTTTAACTTTTCTTTATCAAATTAAACTTTGCATCAAAGTAGGTTGTCTAGATGTGCAACTAGGTGAGCAACCTATATGATGCAATACCAACAAGCAAACAAGCAAGCAAGAGAAGTAACACTAAAGAGCTTGCACAAGTAAAGGTAAGAGATAACCAAGAGTGGATCCGGTGAAGACGAGGATGTGTTACCGAAGTTCCTTCCCTTTGAGGGGAAGTACGTCTCCGTTGGAGCGGTGTGGAGGCACGATGCTCCCCAAGAAGCCACTAGGGCCACCGTATTCTCCTCACGCCCTCACACAATGCGAGATGTCGTGATTCCACTATTGGTGCCCTTGAAGGCGGCGACCGAACCTTTACAAACAAGGTTGGGGCAATCTCCACAACTTAATCAGAGGCTCCCAACAAAACCACGAAGCTTCACCACAATGGACTATGGCTTCGTGGTGACCTCAACCGTCTAGGGTGCTCAAACACCCAAGAGTAACAAGATCCGCTAGGGATGAGTGAGGGAATCGAAAATCCCTTGGTGGAAGTGTAGATCGGGGCCTTCTCAACCACTCCCGAGCAAATCAACAAGTTTGATTGGCTAGAGAGATAGATCGGGCAAAAATGGAGCTTGGAGCATTTAATGAAGCTTGAGCAATAAATGGAGCTTGGGGGAGGAAGAGGTAAGTCAAAGAGAAGAAGGGGACTCCCTTTTATAGTGGGGACAACAATCCAACCGTTGCCCCCACCAACCAGCCCCGCACAGGGTGGTACTACCGCTAAGAGGGGGCGGTACTACCGCTAGGTCAGCGGTACTGCCGCACCAGCCAGCGGCACTGCCGCGCAGAGGAGACTAGTAGGGAATAGGACCCAACGAGGTACTACCGCGGTGGTAGGGGCGGTACTACCGCTCCTGAAACGGTACTACCGCCTCTACAACCGCAACTAGTGCCGCAAAACCCGACACGAGAAAAAGACCCCTTGAGTCGAGGCGGTAGGAGCCAGACAGCCCAGCGGTACTACGGCAGCGGGGTCACGGGCGGTACTACCGCTGTGGAGCGGTACTGCCGCTTGTGACCCTTCGGCCGTACTACCACTGGTAGTGCGGCACTACCGCTGGGACACTGAAGAGAGAGAGAGAATCTCTCCAATGAGGCTGAGGACGAGGCGGTGGTGCCAGGCACCCCAGCGGTACTACTACTGTGGAGACAAGGTCGGTACTATCGCTGTGGAGCGGTACTGGCGCTTATGTCTCCTCAGCGGTACTACGGCTGGGTTGCGCGGTACTACTGCTGGGACCCAGACAGGACAAGGAAAAGTGGAGAGACCTCTTCAAAGGAATGGACAAGCTCGGAGGGTGAGAAGCTGATGTGTACGTGTTGATTCCACCCATGCAAAACCCCAGCGGACCCCCTCTTGATAGTACGGTGCCCTCTATGCAACTAGTCCACCGAGAGAGAAACGAAAGAGCTACACTGTCTTGAAGGACACTCCGAAGGGAAGGAAACGTCTCGTGCCAGGGGTGAATCTGTGAACTATTCAAATCACATGATTAGTCTGCAAACATGTTGTCATCAATCACCAAAACTACCTTGAGAGAGATATGCCGTAACAATCTCCCCTTTTTGGTGGATTGATGACAACTAGGGATTTGCGCAAGGAAAAGAAATAAATGAAAGAAAACTAAGAACTACAAAATATAGACGGGCTCCCCCAGAATGTGTGCACCTGGTTAGAGGAGCATTCGGAAAGCAAGACACACACATCCGGATCAACACTCCCCCTATATTTTATATCCAACAATTCTAAGCACAATTCTAAGCACAAGATATATGAGAGAAGAGAATATAATAGGACAAGCATGCAACTCATAATAAACTACAGTACTGAATAGACATAAGTAATAAGGTAGCGATAGGGAGCATATGTCTCACACCATATGTCTAGAACTTAGGTCTCACGGGCACCAAACCAAACCAAACAAAGACACCAAGAGAACACACAAGAAAACACAAGACGACAAACACAAAGCATGACACAAATCCCTACACTCTCTCCCCCTTTGGCAGCAAGACACCAAAAAGGGAAAGAGCGACGCTACAACTCCAGGTGATGGCAAGCTGAGGATCTCGAAACATCAAATCTCAGCGTGATCGTCTGCATCTCCTTCGTTGGTCGAAAACTGCTCGGTGTCGGAGTCGGTCCAAGGGCAGTGCTGATGAATCCACTCCTCCTCTTCAGTGATCTGACCCTCAAAACCACTGGCAACTGTCGCTCCCAACTGACGCATGAGCTCCTTGTGGCGCATCCTGGCATGCTTCTCCGCCACATGAGTCATGTACTGACCATGAGACTCCATGCAGAAAAGCTTCTTCAACTTGTTTTTAAGCTTCTTCGCCCATGAGGGTTCATCACTAGAGGGGCCAATATCCTCCTCGTGATCATCAGTGGCTGCCCCACCCTCGGTCTCCATGGCAGCAGTAGCAGCAGTAGCAGACGGACCCCCTGTATGAGGCGCTGGGGTGACCCAATTGTCCTTCTTCCTCAGACGCTTGATCTCATGAGAAACCAAGTCTCCAGTCTCTAGCAACACTCTGGGATAGGTCTGTGCCTAGGCCCTCTCAATGAGCCTCATGATGAATGGACCATATATCGGGCACTTGCGCTCAGACACGGCAGAGAGAAGTTCAGACCACATGACATGAGAAATATCCAGGCTCTCTCCAGTGCTTGCTTCCTTCTCATGCTGACAGAAAAGGAGCATGTCCACGAGGTAAGAGTGGACCATATCCAGATTCTCGATCCGAGGGAAGAGAGTCTCACGGAAGATGCGATGAAGAATGTCCAGATACGGAGACAGCTCATAGGTCTTCTTCTCAATTACTGGGTGAACTTTCACAGTGCAGTAGGGCCAAAGGGCTTGCTTGTGGGTGGATGTAGCATTGCAGTGAGGGCGGAAACCGACAGGAGTCTCAAGCCCGTGATCCACCACATCAAGTAACTCCATGAAAGCCTTCCACTTGACGGAAAGTAGCTTGCCATTGGTCATCCATGTCAGAGTCCTGTCGACATCCGTCCCAAGATGGACGGTGGCATAGAATTGAGCCACCAAATCCGCATCAAAATCCTTGTTGAATTGCATGATCCTGAGAATGTTCAGCTGAGTGCACATCTGAAGGGCTTCGCCAAAGTACTCCAAGTCCTTCTCCATAGAATCAGTGTCAATGGAGCGAACATCAACAAAGAGATTCTTCTTGGCCTTGATCACATCAAAGTAGATGGCAAACTGAAAACGGTTCCAGAACGGGCGGTTGACCAAAGTTGATTCTTGGTCCACCGCATAGGGGTTGCGGCGACGCTTCTCCCAAAACTCCTTGTTGGTCATCTCAGTCACAGTCTTCCCTTTTGGCTTGTTGGCGGATCTCTTCGATTGCTGAGGAGGTGGAGGAACACTTGCAGAAGCGCTTGCTGGAGGCGGTTGGGTGCTCGAGGAACCACCGGCTGGCTCAGAGGTGCGGTAGCGTTTTGATGTTGCACGCCCGGGGTTGATACGGCGAGCTTGATGCTCAGAAGGGTCATCACCTGGAGCCAAACACAATAACACGCAAAACAACCAGAAAGAACGAGCATAAGCCAACAAACACAACAAAAATAATCAAGGTAAGGTAGGAATTTGATGGAATTTGGCATGCAGCGGTAGTACCGTGACAAGCGGTAGTACCGCCCAAGCGGTAGTACCGCCCCAAAGAGAGCGGTAGTACCGCTCGAGGTCAAGTGATAGTACCGCTCCAACAAGAGCGGTAGTACCGCTCGAGCCCAAGCGGTAGTACCGCTCCAACGAGAGTGGTAGTACTGCTCGAGGCGGAGAAACAGAAGTTTCCTACAACACGAGGTGGAGAAATAGCGGTTTCCTACTACCGTGGTCAGATCTGGCACTACCGGCCTGCCAAAATCAAAAATATTCCTACCAAACTCTAATCGAGATAGTCTAGTTGCCTTCTCCAACCAACTCAAGCCTAGATTTAGCTAAAAATCTAGAGATGCAACCACCATTGCCCCTAAGAAACAAGATCTGAAAACGAGACAAAAGGAAAGAAGGAACGGGGGCAATACCGGCATCCACGGCAAGAGAACGGGGTGGGGATCGACTCCACCAAAGGAAATGGAGAGGGACGCCCCGGAGACGGAGATCCGCCGGAGCCCTCCCGCGGCGAGTGGAGGCTGGAGAGAGGAAGAAGAAAGAGGGGGGAGAATGGGTATGGGGGAGAAGAAACCTCCCCCTGCCCCGATATAACCCCCTGGCCCCGTCCCTCAGTGGTAGTACCGTGATGGGGGGCGGTAGTACCGCTTATGAGCGGTAGTACCGCGCACCACCAGCGGTAGTACCGCCCAGCACGCCACGGCAACCAAACAACAAGGCTTTTGCTCGAAGGAAAGACACAAACGGTAAGAAAAGAGAGCACACGAGCAAACGACCAAGACACACCTCTTCAAAAGAGGGCGGTGGCCGAGGCCACCTATGTTTGAGTCAAGAGGTATGGCACCGCGAAGATTTTAACCTTGGGCCCATGACCAAAACTCATCTTTGAAACACAAGTACCATCAACAATGGTAAAGTGAAAGACTTGATCAATTTATGCATAATGGGGGGAGGGAGAGTTCATTGAGAGAACACCACTCCCCCTATGTCCATGCCTACACCTAAACTAGACAACAAATTGAGCGTGGTGGGGTGTGCAAGGGTTCAAGCCACATTGCTCGAATCAATGATATTTAGCTCATGCCTTAACTCGCGAAATCTTGCTTCATCCAAGGGCTTCGTGAAAATATCTGCAAGGTTGTCATGAGTGTTGACATAGTTGAGCTCGATCTCTCCTTGCCTAATGTGATCCCGGATGAAGTGATATCGAATCTCAATATGCTTCATCTTGAAGTGTTGCACCGGGTTGAGAGAGATCTTGATGGCACTTTCATTGTCACACCAAAGAGGCACTTTGTCACAAGTGACACCGTAATCCTTTAAAGTTTGCCTCATCCATAGGAGTTGTGCACAACAACTACCGGCGGCAACATACTCTGCCTCAGTGGATGAGAGAGACACACAACTTTGCTTTTTGGAAGACCAACTTACCAAAGAGCAACCAAGGAATTGGCACCCTCCGGAAGTGGACTTCCTATCCACTTTGTCTCCCGCCCAATCGGAATCCGAGTACACTACAAGCTTAAAGTTTGATCCTCTTGGGTACCATAAGCCAAAGTTTGGGGTATGAGCCAAATATCAAAAGATTCATTTGACCGCCACATAGTGACTTTCCTTAGGTGCGGCTTGAAACCGTGCACAAATTCCCACACTCAACATGATGTCCGATCTAGATGCACAAAGGTAAAGCAAGGATCCAATCATGGAACGATATACCTTTTGATCCACCACTTTACCATTGGGATCTAAGTCAAGTTGGCACTTGGTGGGCATTGGAGTGGAAGCCGGCTTGACGTCACTTAGCTTGAATCTCTTGAGCATGTCTTGAGTGTATTTGGATTGATTGATGAAGGTTCCTTCTCTTCTTTGCTTCACTTCGAACCCTAGAAAGTGTTGGAAATATGCCCTAGAGTGTTAGTCACATGGGGATGTGACCTTGAGTGTTAACCACATATCGATGTGAACTGGATTATTGACTCTAGTGCAAGTGGGAGACTGTTGGAAATATGCCCTAGAGGCAATAATAAATTAGTTATTATTATATTTCCTTGTTCATGATAATCATTTATTATCCATGCTAGAATTGTATTGATAGGAAACTCAGATACATGTGTGGATACATAGACAACACCATGTCCCTAGTAAGCCTCTAGTTGACTAGCTCGTTGATCAATAGATGGTTACGGTTTCCTGACCATGGACATTGGATGTCATTGATAAGGGGATCACATCATTAGGAGAATGATGTGATGGAAAAAGACCCAATCCTAAGCCTAGCACAAGATCATGTAGTTCGTATGCTAAAGCTTTTCTAATGTCAAGTATCATTTCCTTAGAACATGAGATTGTGCAACTCCCGGATACCGTAGGAGTGCTTTGGGTGTGCCAAACATCACAACGTAACTGGGTGGCTATAAAGGTACACTACAGGTATCTCCGAAAGTGTCTGTTGGGTTGGCACGAATCGAGACTGGGATTTGTCACTCCGTGTAAACGGAGAGGTATCTCTGGGCCCACTCGGTAGGACATCATCATAATGTGCACAATGTGATCAAGGAGTTGATCACGGGATGATGTGTTACGAAACGAGTAAAGAGACTTGCCGGTAACGAGATTGAACAAGGTATCGGGATACCGACGATCGAATCTCGGGCAAGTATCGTACCGTTAGACAAAGGGAATTGTATACGGGATTGATTAAGTCCTTGACATCATGGTTCATCCGATGAGATCATCATGGAACATGTGGGAGCCAACATGGGTATCCAGATCCCGCTGTTGGTTATTAATCGGAGAGTCATCTCGGTCATGTCTGCATGTCTCCCGAACCCGTAGGGTCTACACACTTAAGGTTCGGTGACGCTAGGGTTATAGAGATATTAGTATGCGGTAACCCGAAAGTTGTTCGGAGTCCTGGATGAGATCCCGGACGTTACGAGGAGTTCCGGAATGGTCCGGAGGTAAAGATTTATATATGGGAAGTCTTGTTTTGGTCGCCAGAAAAGTTTCGCGCATTATCGGTATTGTACCGGGAGTGCCGAAAGGGGTCCAAGGGTCCACCAAGGGGGTCCACCTACCCCAGGGGGTCACATGGGCTGTAGGGGTGTGCGCCTTGGCCTGTATGGGCCAAGGGCACCAGCCCCAAGAGGCCCATGCGCCAAGAGATAAGGAAAGGAAGAGTCCTAAAGGGGGAAGGCACCTCCGAGGTGCCTTGGGGAGGATGGACTCCTCCCTGGCCGCACCCTTCCTTGGAGGAAGGGCCAAGGCTGTGCCCCCCTCTCCCTTGGCCCTATATATAGTGGGGGAAGGGAGGGCAGCCCAACCTAAGCCCTGGCGCCTCCCTCTCCCTCCCATGACACATCTCCCTCCTCCCGCAGCGCTTGGCGAAGCCCTGTTGGAATCCCGCTACTTCCACCACCACGCCGTCGTGCTGCTGGATCTCCATCAACCTCTCCTTCCCCCTTGCTGGATCAAGAAGGAGGAGACGTCGCTGCTCCGTATGTGTGTTGAACACGGAGGTGCCGTCCGTTCGGCGCTAGGATCATCGGTGATTTGGATCACGACGAGTACGACTCCATCAACCCCGTTCTCTTGAATGCTTCCGCGCGCGATCTACAAGGGTATGTAGACCCGCTCCTCCCTCATTGCTAGATGACTCCATAGATAGATCTTGGTGACACGTAGGAAAATTTTGAATTTATGCTACGTTACCCAACAGTGGCATCATGAGCTAGGTCTATGCGTAGTTTCTATGCACGAGTAGAACACAAAGTAGTTGTGGGCGTTGATTTTGTTCAATATGCTTACCGTTACTAGTCCAATCTTGATCCGGTGGAATTGTGGGATGAAGCGGCCCGAACCGACCTTACACGTACTCTTACGTGAGACTGGTTCCACCGACTGACATGCACTAGTTGCATAAGGTGGCTAGCGGGTGTCTGTCTCTCCCACTTTAGTCGGATCGGATTCGATGAAAAGGGTCCTTATGAAGGGTAAATAGCAATTGGCATATCACGTTGTGGTTTTTGTGTAGGTAAGAAACGTTCTTGCTAGAAACCCATAGCAGCCACGTAAAACATGCAAACAACAATTAGAGGACGTCTAACTTGTTTTTGCAGGGTATGCTTTGTGATGTGATATGGCCAAAAGGATGTGATGAATGATATATGTGATGTATGAGATTGATCATGTTCTTGTAATAGGAATCACGACTTGCATGTCGATGAGTATGACAACCGGCAGGAGCCATAGGAGTTGTCTTAATTTATTTATGACCTGCGTGTCAACATAAACGTCATGTAATTACTTTACTTTATTGCTAACCGTTAGCTGTAGTAGTAGAAGTAATAGTTGATGAGACAACTTCATGAAGACACGATGATGGAGATCATGATGATGGAGATCATGGTGTCATGCCGGTGACGATGATGATCATGGAGCCCCGAAGATGGAGATCAAGAGGAGCAAAGTGATGATGGCCATATCATGTCACTATTTGATTGCATGTGATGTTTATCATGTTTATGCATCTTGTTTACTTAGAATGACGGTAGTAAATAAGATGATCCCTCAGAATAATTTCAAGAAAGTGTTCCCCCTAACTGTGCACCATTGCGACAGTTCGTTGTTTCGAAGCACCACGTGATGATCGGGTGTTAGATTCTAACATTCACATACAACGGGTGTAAGACAGATTTACACACGCGAAACACTTAGGTTGACTTGACGAGCCTAGCATGTACAGACATGGCCTCGGAACACAAGAGACCGAAAGGTCGAGCATGAGTCGTATGGTAGATACGATCAACATGAAGATGTTCACCGATGATGACTAGTCCGTCTCACGTGATGATCGGACACGGCCTAGTTGATTCGGATCATGTAATCACTTAGATGACTAGAGGGATGTCTATCTAAGTGGGAGTTCATAAGATGAATTTAATTATCCTGAACATAGTCAAAAGGTCTTCGCAAATTATGTCGTGGCTCATGTTTCTGTTCTACTGTTTAGATATGTTCCTAGAGAAAATTTAGTTGAAAGTTGATAGTAGCAATTATGCGGACTAGGTCCGTAAACTGAGGATTGTCCTCATTGCTTCATAGAAGGCTTATGTCCTTAATGCACCGCTCAGTGTGCTGAACCTCGAACGTCGTCTGTGGATGTTGCGAACATCTGACATACACGTTTTGATGACTACATGATAGTTTAGTGCGTAATGCTAAATGGTTTAGAATTGAGGCACCAAAGACGTTTTTGAAACATCGCAGAACATATGAGATGTTCCAAGGACTGAAATCGGGATTTCAGGCTCGTGCCCACGTCAAGAGGTATAAGACCTCCGACGATTTTCTTAGCCCGCAACTAAGGGAGAAAAGCTCAATTGTTGAGCTCGTGCTCAGATTGTCTAAGTACAACAATCATTTGAATCGAGTGGGAGTTGATCTTCCAGATAAGATAGTGATGTTTCACCGAAGTCATTACCACCAAGCTGCTAGAGCTTCGTGATGAACTATGATATATCAGGGACATATATGATGATCCTTGAGATATTCGCGATGTTTGACACCACAAAAGTAGAAATCAAGAAGGAGCTTCAATTGTTGATGGTTGGTGAAACCACTAGTTTCAAGAAGGGCAAGGGCAAGAAGGGATACTTCATGAAATGGCAATTCAGCTGCTGCTCTAGTGAAGAAACCCAAGGTTGAACCCAAACCCGAGACTAAGTGCTTCTGTAATAAAGGGAACAGCCACTGGAGCAGAAGTACCCTAGATACTTGGTAGATGAGAAGGCTGGCAAGGTCGATAGAAGTATATTGGATATACATTGTGTTAATGTGTACTTTACTAGTACTCCTAGTAGCACCAGGGTATTAGATACCGGTTCGGTTGCTAAGTGTTAGTAACTCGAAATAAAAGCTACGGAATAAACGGAGACTAGCTAAAGGTGAGATGACGATATGTGTTGGAAGTATTTCCAAGGTTGATCAAATATCGTACGCTCCCTCTACCATCGAGATTGGTGTTTGCGTTGAGCATAGACATGATTGGATTATGTCTATCGCAATACGGTTATTCATTTAAAGAGAATAATGGTTACTCTGTTTATTTGAATAATACCTTCAATAGTCTTACACCTAAAATGAATGGTTTATTGAATCTCGATCGTAGTGATACACATGTTCATGCCAAAAGATAGTAATGATAGTACCACTTACTTGTGGCACTGCCACGTAAGTCATATCGGTATAAAACGCATGAAGAAGCTCCATGTTGATGGATCTTTGGGCTCACTCGTTTTTGAAAGGTTTGAGACATGCGAACCATGTCTATTGGTGTACATGCAAATGGACCATTTGGACTCACTTGATTTTGAATCACTTGAGACATGCAAATCACATCACATGGGCAAGATGACTGAAAGCCTCGTTTTCAGTAAAATGGAACTAGAAAGCAACTTGTTGGAAGTAATACATTTTGATGTGTGCAATCCAATGAGTGCTGAGGCATGTAGTGGATATCGTTATGTTCTTACTTCACAGATGATTTGAGTAGATGTTGAGTATATTTACTTGATGAATCACGAGTCTGAATTATTGAAAGGTTCAAGTAATTTCAGGGTGAAGTTGAAAGATCGTCATGACAGGAGGATAAAATATCTATGATATGATCATAGAGATGAATATCTGAATTACGAGTTTGGCACAGAATTAAGACATTGTGGAAATTGTTTCACAACTAATACAGCCTGGAACACCATAGTGTGATGGTGTGTCCGAACATCATAACTGCACCCTATTGGATATGATGCATACCATGATGTCTATTATCGAATTACCATGATAGTTTATGGGTTAGGCATTAGAGACAACCACATTCACTTTAAATAGGGAACCACGTAATTCCGATGAGATGACACCGTATGAACTATGGTTTAGAGAAACCTAAGCTGTCATTTCTTAAAAGTTTGGGGCTGCGACGCTTATGTGAAAAAGTTTCAGGCTGATAAGCTCGAACCCAAAGCGGATAAATGCATCTTCATAGGACACCCAAAATAGTTGGGTATACCTCCTGTCTCAGATCCGAAAGCAATAAGGGATTGTTTCTAGAATCGGGTCCTTTCTCGAGGAAAAGTTTCTCTCGAAAAAATTGAGTGGGAGGATGGTGGAGACTTGATGAGGTTATTGAACCATCTCTTCAACTAGCGTGTGGCAGGGCGCAGGGAGTTGTTCCTGTGGCACCTACACCAATTGAAGTGGAAGCTTATGATAGTGATCATGAAACTTCAGATCAAGTCACTACCAAACCTTGTGGGGTGACAAGGATGCGTACTACTTCAGAGTGGTACGTAATCCTGTCTTGGAAGTCATGTTGCTAGACAACAATGAACCTACGAGCTATGGAGAAGCGATGGTGGGCCTGGATTCCAAAATGGCTCGAGGCCATATAATCCGAGAGAGGATCCATATACGAAAACAAAGTGTAGACTTTGGGAGAACTACTTGATGGTCGTAAGGCTGTTAGGTACATATGGATTTTAAAAGGAAGACGGACAATGATGGTAAGTATCACCATTAAGAAAGCTCGACTTGTCGTTAAGATTTTTTCCGACAAGTTCAAGGAGTTGACTATGATGAGACTTTCTCACTCATAGCGATGCTAAGAGTCTGTTGGAATTATATTAGCGATTACTGCATTATTTATGAAATCTTGCAGATAGGATGTCAAAACATTGTTTCCTCGACGATTTTCTTGAGGAAAGGTTGTATGTGATACAACCGGAAGGTTTTGTCAATCCTGAAAGATGCTAATAAGTATGCAAAGCTCCAGCAATCCTTCTAAGGACTGGAGTAAGCATCTCGGAGTTGGAATGTATGCTTTGATGAGATGATCAAAGATTTTGGGTGTATACAAAGTTTATGAGAAACTTGTATTTCCAAAGAAGTAAGTGGGAGCACTATAGAATTTCTGATGAGTATATGTTGTTGACATATTATGGATCAGAAATGATGTAGAATTTCTGGAAAGCATATAGGGTTATTTGGAAAGTGTTTTTCAATGGAAAGCCTGGATTAAGCTACTTGAACATTGAGCATCAAGATCTATAAGGATAGATCAAAACGCTTAATGGTACCTTCAAATGAGCACATACCTTGACATGATCTTGAAGGGGTTCAAGATGGATCAGTCAAAGAAGGAGTTCTTGCCTGAGTTGTAAGGTATGAAGTTAAGACTTAAAGCTCGACCGCGGCAGAAGAAAGAGGAAGGATGAAGGTCGTCCCCTATGCTTTTGTCATAGGCTCTATACGGTATGCCATGCTGAGTACCGCACCTGATGTGTGCCTTGCCACATATCTGGCAAGAGGGTACAAAGGTAATCTAGGAGTAGATCACCATATAGCGGTCTAAATTATCCTTAGAGGAATAAGGATATGTTTCTCGGTTATGGAGGTGATAAAGAGTTCGACGTAAAGAGTTACGTCGATGCAAGCTTATCACCTATCCGGATAGCTCTAAGTAGAGATACCGGATACGTATAATGGAGCAACAATTTAGAATAGCTCCAAGTAGAACAGTTATTTGAAATAGCTCCAAATATAGCGTAGTAGCTGCATCTAGAGATTTGCGAAGTACATACGGATCTAAAAGATTCAGACCCGTTGACTATAACATCTCTCACAAGCATAACATGTTCAAACCCAGAACTCATCGAGTGTTAATCACATGGTAATGTGAACTAGATTATTGACTCTAGAAAACTCTTTGGGTGTTAGTCACATGGGGATGTGACCTTGAGTGTTAATCACATATCGATGTGAACTGGATTATTGACTCTAGTGCAAGTGGGAGACTGTTGGAAATATGCCCTAGAGGCAATAATAAATTAGTTATTATTATATTTCCTTGTTCATGGTAATCGTTTATTATCCATGCTAGAATTGTATTGATAGGAAACTCAGATACATGTGTGGATACATAGACAACACCATGTCCCTAGTAAGCCTCTAGTTGACTAGCTCGTTGATCAATAGATGGTTACGGTTTCCTGACCATGGACATTGGATGTCATTGATAACGGGATCACATCATTAGGAGAATGATGTGATGGACAAAGACCCAATCCTAAGCCTAGCACAAGATCATGTAGTTCGTATGCTAAAGCTTTTCTAATGTCAAGTATCATTTCCTTAGACCATGAGACTGTGCAACTCCCGAATACCGTAGGAGTGCTTTGGGTGTGCCAAACGTCACAACGTAACTGGGTGGCTATAAAGGTACACTACAGGTATCTCCGAAAGTGTCTGTTGGGTTGGCACGAATCGAGACTGGGATTTGTCACTCCGTGTAAACGGAGAGGTATCTCTGGGCCCACTCGGTAGGACATCATCATAATGTGCACAATGTGATCAAGTAGTTGATCACGGGATGATGTGTTACGAAACGAGTAAAGAGACTTGCCGGTAACGAGATTGAACAAGGTATCGGGATACCGACGATCGAATCTCGGGCAAGTATCGTACTGCTAGACAAAGGGAATTGTATACGGGATTGATTAAGTCCTTGACATCGTGGTTCATCCGATGAGATCATCGTGGAACATGTGGGAGCCAACATGGGTATCCAGATCCCGCTGTTGGTTATTAACCGGAGAGTCATCTCGGTCATGTCTGCATGTCTCCCGAACCCGTAGGGTCTACACACTTAAGGTTCGGTGACGCTAGGGTTATAGAGATATTAGTATGCGGTAACCCGAAAGTTGTTCGGAGTCCCGAATGAGATCCCGGACGTCACGAGGAGTTCCGGAATGGTCCGGAGGTAAAGATTTATATATGGGAAGTCTTGTTTTGGTCGCCGAAAAAGTTTCGCGCATTATCGGTATTGTACCGGGAGTGCCGAAAGGGGTCCAGGGGTCCACCAAGGGGGTCCACCTACCCCGGGGGGGGGCACATGGGCTGTAGGGGTGTGCGCCTTGGCCTGTATGGGCCAAGGGCACCAGCCCCAAGAGGCCCATGCGCCAAGAGATAAGGAAAGGAAGAGTCCTAAAGGGGGAAGGCACCTCCGAGGTGCCTTGGGGAGGATGGACTCCTCCCTGGCCGCACCCTTCCTTGGAGGAAGGGCCAAGGCTGCGCCCCCCCTCTCCCTTGGCCCTATATATAGTGGGGGGAAGGGAGGGCAGCCCAACCTAAGCCTTGGCGCCTCCCTCTCCCTCCCATGACACATCTCCCTCCTCCCACAGCGCTTGGCGAAGCCCTGTTGGAATCCCGCTACTTCCACCACCACGCCGTCGTGCTGCTGGATCTCCATCAACCTCTCCTTCCCCCTTGCTGGATCAAGAAGGAGGAGACGTCGCTGCTCCGTACATGTGTTGAACGCGGAGGTGCCGTCCGTTCGACGCTAGGATCATCGGTGATTTGGATCACGACGAGTACGACTCCATCAACCCCGTTCTCTTGAACGCTTCCGCGCGCGATCTACAAGGGTATGTAGATCCACTCCTCCCTCGTTGCTAGATGACTCCATAGATAGATCTTGGTGACACGTAGGAAAATTTTGAATTTATGCTACGTTACCCAACAGATAGAACTTCAAGTCTCCCATGGAGGACATCTCGAACTTTGAGGTCATGAGTGCAGCAAATTCCTCATTGAAAGCTTTGTTAGGAGAACCAAAGATAATATCATCAACATATAATTGGCACACAAACAACTCCCCTTTGACCTTCTTAGTAAAAAGAGTGGGGTCGATTAGCCCAACTTCAAAACCACGGTCTTGTAACAACTCGGTAAGGTGGTCATACCACGCACGCGGGGCTTGTTTAAGGCCATAGAGTGCCTTATCGAGTTGATACACATGATCGGGAAAGAAGGGATCCTCGAACCCGGAGGGTTGCTTGACGTAAACCAATTCATTAATAGGAACATTAAGAAAAGCACTCTTCACATCCATTTGTTGTAACTTAAAGTTATGATGAGAAGAATATGCAATCAACATGCGAATGGATTCAAGACGAGCAACGGGAGCAAAGGTTTCATCGTAGTCGATACCCTCGACTTGGGAGTAGCCTTGTGCTACCAAACGAGCCTTGTTGCGAATGATAATCCCATGGGCATCTTGCTTGTTCTTAAATACCCACTTGGTTCCTGTGACATTGTGATTCCCGGTTGGTCTTGGCACCAATCGCCACACTTTGTTGCGCTCGAAGTTGTTGAGTTCTTCATGCATGGCATTGAGCCAATCCAGATCTTCTAGCGCTTCATAGACCTTGTGGGGTTCCACACAAGAGACAAACGCGTGATGCTCACAATAATTTGCTAATTGTCTACGAGTGCTTACCCCCTTTCTTAAGCTTCCAAGCACATTCGTCATGAGATGATCCTTGGTGGAGAGCTTGGAAGCAACCTTGGCGGCATGACGCTCTAATTCCTCCTCGGGGGTGAGACGAGGAGTGGTCACTTGATAATCTTGAGCGTCGTCTTGGGCTTGTTCTTGTTCTTGAACTTGCTCAGAGGAGAGAACTTGACCTTGGGCATCACTTGATGTGTCAACACCGTCTTGAGCGTCATCTTGCCCTTGGTCATGTTCTTGAAGATGAGGGCCTTCATGTTGAACTTCGGAAGCGTGTGGGCCTTGGGTTGGTGATGGCTCCACTTGAGTGGAGCTTTGTCCTTCTCCTTCGGCCAAAAGGGGTTCCTCAATGGGCAGGATAAAGCCAACACCCATTCTTCTTATGGCTTGGGGAGGAATTTCATCACCTACATCACAAGTGCCACTTTGTTCCACTTGGGAGCCGTTATTCTCATCAAACTCCACGTTACACGTCTCCTCAATAAGTCCCGTGGATTTATTAAGGACACGGTAAGCATGAGAGTTTGTAGCATAGCCAATAAATATGCCCTCATAAGCTCTAGCCTCAAATTTAGACAACCGAACACCTTTCTTGAGAATGAAACACTTACACCCGAATACCCGGAAGTACTTGAGGTTGGGCTTGTTACCGGTGAGTATCTCGTATGGAGTCTTGTTCAAGCCCTTGCGGAGGTAGAGCCGATTGGATGCATGACACGCAGTGTTGATGGCTTCGGCCCAAAAGTTGTACGGAGACTTGAACTCCGCCATCATGGTCCTTGCCGCATCCATCAACGTCCGGTTCTTCCTCTCTGCAACACCATTTTGTTGAGGGGTGTAGGGTGCGGAATATTGATGCTTGATTCCCTCATCACTAAGAAACTCATCCAAGGTGTAGTTCTTGAACTCGGTGCCGTTGTCACTTCTTATTGTCTAGATCTTTGCATTGTGTTGACGTTGTGCTTCATTTGCAAAGTCAATGATGGTTTGCTGGGTCTCGCTCTTCCTCTTGAAGAAATACACCCACGTGTACCTTGAGTAGTCATCCACAATCACCAAACAATACTTCCTACCTCCAAGACTATCGAAGGATGGAGGCCCAAAGAGATCCATGTGAAGGAGCTCCAAAGGCCTCTTTGAATAAATGATAGTCGTTGGAGGGTGAGCCTTCTCATGTAGCTTTCCTTCGATACAGGCACTGCAAGCATGATCTTTAGCAAAACTAACATTCGTTAGTCCACGAACATGGTCCCCCTTGAGGAGACTTTGCAAAGATCTCATATTGACATGGGCTAAACGGCGATGCCAAAGCCATCCCACATCAACTTTAGCCATTAGGCAGGTCGCGGTCTTAGTGGGTCGCTCCGAAAAGTTAATCACATATAGACCGTTCTCGACATGCCCAACAAAAACTACTTTAAGAGTCTTGCTCCACAAGAGGGCCACGGTATTGATATCAAAGAAAGTGGCAAAGCCCATGATTGCAAGTTGACGAACGGAAAGTAAATTGTATGCAAGGGACTCAACAAGCATGACCTTCTCAATCGTGAGATCATGAGAGATGACCACCTTGCCAAGTCCCAATACCTTAGAAGATGAGGCGTCACCCCACTCGACATTGGTGGGCATAGATGGAACCTTGTGCACGTCCACCACCAAGTCCTTGCTTCCGGTCATATGATTTGTAGCTCCGCTATCGAGCAACCATGATCCCCCACCGGAAGCAAACACCTACAAGAGATCAATGCTTGGTTTTAGGTACCCATTTTCTAATGGGTCCTTTGATGTTAGTAGCAAGGGTTTTTGGAACCCAAATAGACCATTCAATGTATTCATGAGGAGAACCAACAAATTTGGCATAAATATGCCCATCACTAGCACGGCATAACACATAAGAAGGATTAAAATCGCCGGCTTTGTTGGGAGGGGTGACATTGCCCTTCTTGACATTGTTCTTCTTCTTCTCCTCGGAGGCACTCTCTCCCTCCTTCACAAAGGTTTGCATGAGAGGAGGAGGTCGTTTGGTCTTGTCATTCTTCTTCTTGTTCTTGGATTCGGGCACGTACCCAAGCCCTTCCTTGGCCACAACTCCCTTTTGGTTGATCAAGAGATCGTTGAGGTTCTTCTTGCCTTGTATGCAAGTCGCAAGACCTCTCTAAAGTTGCCCCTTTAGCTTAGCGTTCTCCTCAGCGAGATGCACATGCTCACAACACGGGTTAGTAGCATTTGCATTATCAATTAACATCATACGAGGGAAAGTGGCTTTTTCCTTGGTTAGCTTTACTTGAAGTTGATCATGAGATTCTTTGAGGCTAGCATGAGCACCCTTCAAGACCTTGTGAGCCTTGTCAAGTATATCAAACTCCTCTTTGAGTCTAGCAAGATCAACCTCAAGTTCGGCCTTCTCGGAGTTTAGCACATGAGAAACTATGAGGACATGATCATAATCTTTCTTTAACTTAGCATGATCAATGTTGTGTGACTCCTCAAGAGCCAAACGAAGACCACGCTCTTCCTCAAGAGCATTGGAAAGATCCGAAATCTCATCGGCATAGTCACGACTATGCCCTTCCATCTTAGTGATGGTGTCTTCGTGAGCCTCGATCATGTCATTGGCTTCACCAAGTTGTTCCAAGAGAGCAACAAAGTGCTTCTTGGATTTTCCCTTGAGTTTGCCCATAAAGGCCTCAAACTCGTTAGCCTCCACATTAGCTCCCTCAAGTTCATTAATGCTATCCGTCGGAGAAGGATGATTAATGATGGTAGTTTTGATATTGGGGGTTACCTTGTTGGTGGCTTTAGCCATGAGGCACTTGGCGGTGATGCTCCCATTGGGTGAGTCGAAGAGAGACACCCGTGAAGTCGTCGCAATGGCAACGGAGGCCATGGCAACCGACTCATCATCTTCATCATCGTCATCATCCTCATTGTACTCTCCTTGTACAACCAATGCCTTGGGAGGAGTCTTCTTGGTGAAGTTGTTCTTGTTGGGGAACGACTTGGCCTTGTCCTTTCGGATGAGCTTGCCACCATTGTCTTCCCTCTTCTCATACGGGCATTCCGCAACAAAATGACTCACGTTGCCGCAATTGTAGCAAGTCCTTACACGTTGCTTGCCCCTCGTGCCACTCGAGTTGTTTTTGCTAAAGTTTGGCCTCGAGTTTTTCTTGCTCCAAAATTGCCTTGAAGCAAGTGCCATGTGTTCATGATATGCATACTTCGTATCTTCAGGGTTGCTCTCCTCTTCTTCCTCTTCTTCTTCTTCAACGGTGAGCTTGGCCTTCAATGCAAGGTTAGGCTTCTTTTCCCGTTGAGAACGGAGCACCACATTGTCGGCCGTCTTGTCCAAAATGTTCATGGCCACAAACTCATCCAACACTTCGCTTGAGGTCAAAGTGTGGAAGTCCGGTCTTTGACGAATGACGGAGGACATGGCCTTATGGTAGGGCATCATTGCCTTGAGGAATTTGTGCTTGATCCAATTGTCATCCGTGTCCTTGCTCCCGTGATCTCGTAGTGAGACCACGAGTTTGGTTACTCTCCGATAAAGCTCACGAGATTCTTCATCTTCTTTCATAGCAAACTCATCGGCCTCATCTTGCACCACTTCATAGTTGGAGCGTTGAATGCTTGTGCTTTCCCGGTAGAGAGAGACAACACAATGCCATGCATCTTTGGCCAAGGCGAAGGGACGAAGATGAGGTAGGTCTTCGGGTGGAATTGCATCTTGAATGATGAAGAGAGCATTCTCATTGAATTGCTTATCCGCGGCTTCTCGAGGAGTGAAGTTGCTTGGATCATGCAGATAAAAACCTTCTTAAATGATTCTCCAAAGGTTAGTGTTCACATGATTTAAATGACGTTTAAAGCGGTAAACCCAAGAATCAAAGTCCTCATTTTTCACAATCTTAGGGGGAGGACCGGCATGATTCAAATGAGTAGAAGGAACCAGTCCACCATAAACAAGTGGTGGTTCCACATGAGCAAAGATGCCGGTGCCATTTTTACCACTAGAAGATGGAGCCTTTTCACTACTAGCTTCCCCCTTGTCGGGGATAACATCCGTCACCTTGTTGGTGGGATCACCCACTTTCAACGGTGCGGTGGAAAGTTTAAGCCCCTCAAGAAATTTAGTAAACATGCTTTCAACCTCGGTCGTCATGGAGGTCTTCAATGTCTCTAAGGCCACATTGAATTCCTCACGAGAGACTGAGGTTCCCCCATCGCCCGTGGACAAGATCGGATTCACACCAGAGTGTTCCTCCACACCGTCTACGGTATCAACCATACTTTTTGGACGGTAAAGTACTTAATAAAGAGACGAGGCTCTAATACCAATTGAAAGGATCGATATGGTTGACTAGAGGGGGGGGGGGGTGAATAGGCAACTACCAATTTTTAACTTTTCTTTATCAAATTAAACTTTGCATCAAAGTAGGTTGTCTAGATGTGCAACTAGGTGAGCAACCTATATGATGCAATACCAACAAGCAAACAAGCAAGCAAGAGAATTAACACTAAAGAGCTTGCACAAGTAAAGGTAAGAGATAACCAAGAGTGGATCCGGTGAAGACGAGGATGTGTTACCGAAGTTCCTTCCCTTTGAGGGGAAGTACGTCTCCGTTGGAGCGGTGTGGAGGCACGATGCTCCCCAAGAAGCCACTAGGGCCACCGTATTCTCCTCACGCCCTCACACAATGCGAGATGCCGTGATTCCACTATTGGTGCCCTTGAAGGCGGCGACCGAACCTTTACAAACAAGGTTGGGGCAATCTCCACAACTTAATCGAAGGCTCCCAACAAAACCACGAAGCTTCACCACAATGGACTATGGCTCCATGGTGACCCCAACCGTCTAGGGTGCTCAAACACCCAAGAGTAACAAGATCCGCTAGGGATGAGTGGGGGAATCGAAAATCCCTTGGTGGAAGTGTAGATCGGGGCCTTCTCAACCACTCCCGAGCAAATCAACAAGTTTGATTGGCTAGAGAGATAGATCGGGCGAAAATAGAGCTTGGAGCATTTAATGGAGCTTGAGCAATAAATGGAGCTTGGGGGAGGAAGAGGTAAGTCAAAGAGAAGAAGGGGACTCCCTTTTATAGTGGGGGCAACAATCCAACCGTTGCCCCCCACCAACCAGCCCCGCACAGGGCGATACTACCGCTAAGAGGGGACGGTACTACCGCTAGGTCAGCGGTACTGACGCACCAGCCAGCGGCACTGCCGCGCAGAGGAGACTAGTAGGGAATAGGACCCAACGCGGTACTACCGCGGTGGTAGGGGCGGTACTACCGCTGCTGAAACGATACTACCGCCTCTACAACCGCAACTAGTGCTGCAAAACCCGACACGAGAAAAAGACCCCTCGAGTCGAGGCGGTAGGAGCCAGACAGCCCAGCGGTACTACGGCAGCGGGGTCACGGGCGGTACTACCGCTGTGGAGCGGTACTGCCGCTTGTGACCCTTCGGCCGTACTACCGCTGGTAGTGCGGCACTACCGCTGGGACACTGAAGAGAGAGAGAGAGAGAATCTCTCCAATGAGGCTGAGGACGAGGCGGTGGTGCCAGGCACCCCAGCGGTACTACTGCTGTGGAGACAAGGGCGGTACTACCGCTGTGGAGCGGTACTGCCGCTTGTGTCTTCTCAGCGGTACTACAGCTGGGTTGCGCGGTACTACCGCTGGGACCCAGACAGGACAAGGAAAAGTGGAGAGGCCTCTTCAAAGGAATGGACAAGCTCGGAGGGTGAGAAGCTGATGTGTACGTGTTGATTCCACCCATGCAAAACCCCAGCGGACCCCCTCTTGATAGTACGGTGCCCTCTACGCAACTAGTCCACCGAGAGAGAAACGAAAGAGCTACACCGTCTTGAAGGACACTCTGAAGGGAAGGAAATGTCTCGAGCCAGGGGTGAATCTGTGAACTATTCAAAGCACATGATTAGTCCGTAAACATGTTGTCATCAATCACCAAAACTACCTTGAGAGAGATATGCCGTAACAGATTGGATAAATAGATCTTGATAAAACGCGAAGTAAAAGATGCAAAGAAAAAGTGCAGCAAAGTATTTTTGGGCTTTTGAAAATAATAGATCTAAAAATAAAAGCAAAAAAGTATATATCTTAAAGGCAAATAACAGATCGGAAAGCAAATATAATAAAAAAATAAACCCGAGGGCCGTAGATTTCACTAGTGGCTTCTCTTAAGAAATAGCACACGGTGGGTAAACAAATTACTATTGGGCAATTGATAGAAAATCAAATAGTTATGACGATATATGATACGTCTCCAACGTATCTATAATTTTTGATTGCTCCATGCTATATTATCTAATGTTTTGGACTATATTGGGCTTTATTTTCCACTTTTATATTATTTTTGGGACTAACCTATTGACCGGATGCCCAGCCCAGAATTGCTGATTTTTGCCTATTTCAGTATTTCGGAGAAACAGAATATCAAACGGAGTCCAAACGGAATAAAACCTTTGGGAACGTGATTTTCTCACCGAACGTGATCCAGGAGACTTGGACCCTACTCCAAGGAGTCAAAGAGGCGGTCACGAGGGTGGGGGCGCGCCCCCTGCCTTGTGGGCCCCTCGGTGCTCCACCGACGTACTCTTTCCTCCTATATATACCTACGTACCCCCAAACGATCAGAACAGGAGCCAAAAACCCTAATTCCACCGCCGCAACTTTCTGTATCCACGAGATCCCATCTTGGGGCCTGTTCCGGAGCTCCGCCGGAGAGGGTCGTCATCACGGAGGGCTTCTACATCATCATAGCGTCTCCGATGAAGTGTGAGTAGTTTACCTCAGACCTTCGGGTCCATAGTTAGTAGCTAGATGGCTTCTTCTCTCTTTTTGGATCTCAATACAAAGTTCTCCCCCTCTCTTGTGGAGATCTATTCGATGTAATCTTCTTTTTGCGGTGTGTTTGTTGAGACCGATGAATTGTGGGTTTATGATCAAGTCTATCTATGAATAATATTTGAATCTTCTCTGAACTCTTTTATGTATGATTGGTTATCTTTGCAAGTCTCTTCGAATTATCCATTTGGTTTGGCCAACTAGATTGGTAGTTCTTGCCATGGGAGAAGTGCTTAGCTTTGGGTTCGATCTTGCGGTGTCCTTTCCCAGTGACAGAAGGGGCAGCAAGGCACGTATTGCATCGTTGCCATCGAGGATAACAAGATGGGGTTTATTTCATATTGCATGAATTTATCTCTCTACATCATGTCATCTTGCTTAAAGCGTTACTCTGTTTTTAACTTAATACTCTAGATGCATGCTGGATAGCGGTCGATGAGTGGAGTAATAGTAGTAGATGCAGAATCGTTTCGGTCTACTTGTCACGGACGTGATGCCTATATACATGATCATGCCCAGATATTCTCATAACTATGCTCAATTCTGTCAATTGCTCAATAGTAATTTGTTCACCCACCGTAGAATACTTATGCTCTTGAGAGAAGCCACTAGTGAAACCTATGGCCCCTGGGTCTATTCTCATCATATCAATCTCCATCACTTTAATCTTGTTTTGCTTTTTACTTTGCCTTTTACTTTTCACTTTTCATCTCTATACCAAAAATACCAAAAATATTATATTTATCAGATCTCACTCTCGTAAGTGACCGTGAAGGGATTGGCAACCCCTAATCGCGTTGGTTGCGAGTAGCTATCGTTTTGTGCAGGTACGAGGGACTTGAGCGTGGCCTCCTACTGGATTGATACCTTGGTTCTCAAAAACTGAGGGAAATACTTACGCTACTCTGCTGCATCATCCTTTCCTCTTCGGGGAAATCCAATGCAAGCTCAATAGGTAGCAAGAAGAATTTCTGGTGCCGTTGCCAGGGAGTCTACGCAAAAAGTCAACATACCAAGTACCCATCACAATCCTTATCTCTCGCATTACATCATTTGCCATTTGCCTCTCATTTTCCTCTCCCCCACTTCACCCTTGCCATTTTATTCGCCCTCTCTCTCTATCCTCCCTCTCTTTTTCTGTTTGCCTCTTTTCCCTTGCCATGTCAGAACCAAAAAGAGTTGGGGGTTCTCTCCCAAGTTCTAGTGCTTTAGACAATCCTGCTATCTTATCTAAACTCATAAATCAGAATGCTATAGAACAACTTGCCGGAGTTATCAATGAGAACCTTAGTAATTTTGATGAAGATGATTCTGGAATTTTTCGTTATTTACTTGATGAATCTTTGAAAGATGCTTGGGATAGGCTGTTAAGGATCCAGGCTAGCTATGTACCCCAATATCAAATTGAGGTTTACTTAAAAAGCTTTTATGTTGGGCTACCCACTTCGTTCAAACAAGTTTTAGATTCTATTTTTGAGGGGGGTTTTCTTGAAGGGGACCCCATAGATACCTATGAGAGGATGGAAACTATATTTGGGCACCCCATTAATGAGAAAACTGAAATCACATCTCTCTTGCTTTCTTACCAAAACGAATCTATTAAAGAGATAAAAGCTAGCCTAGATGCCAATTTCTGCAACATTCTTAATCTTTCTTCTACCATTAATGGACATGTACTCTGTCAAAATAGAAAGATTAATTCCATAGATATCAAGTTTGCTCTCTTTTTCTCTAAAACCAAAGATGACAATACCTAGATCTATCCTCGCTTTTATGCCTAGCTAGGGGCGTTAAACGATGGCGCTTGTTGGGAGGCAACCCAATTTTATTTTTATTCCTTGCTTTTTGCTCCTGTTTAGTAATAAATAAATTATTTAGCCTATGTTTTGGTTGTGTTTTTTGTGTTTAATTAGTGTTTGTGCCAAGTAGAACCGTTGGGAAGACTTGGGGAAAGTCTTGTTGAACTTGCTGTAAAAAACAGAAACTTTAGCGCTCACGAGAACTGTTGTCATTTTTATTTGAAGAGTGATATTTAGTTAATTCTTTTTTAAGATTATTAATAGATAAATTTCTCACGTCCAGCAATTTATTTTAGAATTTTTGGGATTCCAGATCTTGCGCTAGCTACAGACTACTACAGACTGTTCTGTTTTTGACAGATTCTGTTTTTCGTGTGTTGTTTGCTTATTTTGATGAATCTATGGTTAGTAAAATAATTTATAATACATAGAGAAGTTGGAATACAGTAGGTTTAACACCAATATAAATAAAGAATGGGTTCATTACAGTACCTTGAAGTGGTTTTTTGTTTTCTTTCGCTAACAGAGCTCACGAGTTTTCTACTTTAAGTTTTGTGTTGTGAAGTTTACAAGTTTTGGGTGAATTCTTGTGATGGATTATGGAACAAGGAGTTGCAAGAGCCTAAGCTTGGGGATGCCCATGGCACCCCCAAGATAATCCAAGGACACCAAAAAGTCAAAGCTTGGGGATGCCCCAGAAGGCATCCCCTCTTTCGTCCACTTCCATCGGTAATTTACTTGGAGCTATATTTTTATTCACCAACATGATATGTGTTTTGCTTGGAGCGTCTTGTATTATTTGTGTCTTTGTGTTTCAGTGTGCCACAATCATCCTTGCTGTACACACCTTTTGAGAGAGCCATACATAAATTAAAATTTGATAGAATACTCTATGTGCTTCACTTATATCTTTTGAGCATTATAATTTTGCTCTATGTGCTTCACTTATATCTTTTTGAGCTAAGTAGTTTTGCTTTATGTGCTTCACTTATATCTTTTGAGCTATGTAATTTAGCTCTGTGTGCTTCACTTAGATCTTTTAGAGCACGGTGGTGGATTTGTTTTAAAGAAACTATTGATCTCTCATGCTTCACTTAAATTATTTTGAGAGTCTCTTAATAGCATGGTAATTTGCTTAATAATAATATGCTTGGTATTCAAGATTTGTGAAACTTTCTTTTGAGTGTGTTGAATACTAAGAAAAGATTGAAGCACGATAATTGTTTTGAGATATGGAGGTGATAATATTAAAGTCATGCTAGTTGAGTAGTTGTGAATTTAAAGAATACTTGTGTTAAAGTTTGTGATTCCTGTAGCATGCACGTATGGTGAACCGTTATGTGATGAAGTCGGAGCATGATTTATTTATTGATTGTCTTCCTCATGAGTGGCGGTCGGGGACGAGAGATGGTCTTTTCCTACCAATCTATCCCCCTAGAAGCATGCGCGTGATACTTTGCTTTGATAACTTCTAGATTTTTGCAATAAGTATATGAGTTCTTTATGACTAATGTTGAGTCCATGGATTATACGCACTCTCACCCTTCGACCTTTGCTAGCCTCTCTAATACCGCGCACTTTTCGCCGGTATCATACACCTACCATGTACCTTCCTCAAAACAGCCACCATACCTACCTATTATGGCATTTCCATAGCCATTCCGAGATATATTGCCATGCAACTTTCCACTATTCCATTTATTATGACACACTCCATCATTGTCATATTGCATATCCCGGTACACCGCCGGAGGCATTCATATAGAGTCATATTTTGTTCTAAGTATCGAGTTGTAATTGTTGAGTTGTAAGAAAAATAAAAGTGTGATGATCATCATTATTAGAGCATTGTCCTAGTGAGGAAAGGATGATGGAGACTATGATTCCCCCACAAGTCGGGATGAGACTCCGGACGAAAAATAAATAAAAGAGGCCAAAGAAGCCCCAGAAAAAAGAGAAAGAAAAGAGGTCATAAAAAAAGAGAGAAAAGGCCCAAATAAAAAAAATAAGAGAAAAAGAGAGAAGGGACAATGTTACTATCCTTTTACACACTTGTGCTTCAAAGTAGCACCATGATCTTCATAGTAGAGAGTCTCTCATGTTATCACTTTCATATACTAGTGGGAATCTTTCATTATAGAACTTGGCTTGTATATTCCAATGATGGGCTTCCTCAAATTGCCCTAGGTCTTCATGAGGAAGCAGGTTGGATGCACACCCACTTAGTTTCTTTTTGAGCTTTCATATACTTATAGCTCTAGTGCATCTGTTGCATGGCAATCCCTACTCACTCACATCGATATCTATTGATTGGCATCTCCATAGCCTGTTGATACGCCTAGTTGATGTGAGACTATCTTCTCCTTTTTGTCTTCTCCACAACCACCACTCTATTCCACCTATAGTGCTATATCCATGGCTCACGCTCATGTATTGCGTGAAGATTGAAAAAGTTTTGAAAAAGTTAGTGTATGAATCAATTGCTTGGCTTGTCATCGGGGTTGTGCATGATTTAAATACTTTGTGTGGTGAAGATAGAGCATAGCCAGACTATATGATTTTGTAGGGATAACTTTCTTTGGCCATGTTATTTTGAGAAGACATAATTGCTTTGTTAGTATGCTTGAAGTATTATTATTTTTATGTCAATATAAACTTTTGTCTTGAATCTTTCGAATCTGAATATTGATATCACAATTAAGAAGATTTGCATTGAAATTATGCCAAGTAGCACTCCGCATCAAAAATTCTCTTTTTATCATTCACCTACTCGAGGACGAGCAGGAATTAAGCTTGGGGATGCCTGATACGTCTCCAACGTATCTGTAATTTTTGATTGCTCCATGCTATATTATCTACTGTTTTGGACTATATTGGGCTTTATTTTCCACTTTTATATTATTTTTGGGACTACCCTATTAACCGGAGGCCCAGCCCAGAATTGCTGTTTTTTTTGCCTATTTCAGTATTTCGGAGAAACAGAATATCAAACGGAGTCCAAACGGAATAAAACCTTCGGGAACGTGATTTTCTCACCGAACGTGATCCAGGAGACTTGGACCCTACTCCAAGGAGTCAAAGAGGCGGTCATGAGGGTGGGGGGCGCGCCCCCCTGCCTCGTGAGCCCCTCGGTGCTCCACTGACGTACTCTTTCCTCCTATATATACCTACGTACCCCGAAACGATCAGAACAGGAGCCAAAAAACCTAATTCCACCGCCGCAACTTTCTGTATCCACGAGATCCCATCTTGGGGCCTGTTCCGGAGCTCCGCCGGAGAGGGTCGTCATCACGGAGGGCTTCTACATCATCATAGCCTCTCCGATGAAGTGTGAGTAGTTTACCTCAGACCTTCGGGTCCATAGTTAGTAGCTAGATGGCTTCTTCTCTCTTTTTGGATCTCAATACAAAGTTCTCCCCCTCTCTTGTGGAGATCTATTCGATGTAATCTTCTTTTTGTGGTGTGTTTGTTGAGATCGATGAATTGTGGGTTTATGATCAAGTCTATCTATGAATAATATTTGAATCTTCTCTGAATTCTTTTATGTATGATTGGTTATCTTTGCAAGTCTCTTCGAATTATCCATTTGGTTTGGCCAACTAGATTGGTAGTTCTTGCCATGGGAGAAGTGCTTAGCTTTGGGTTCGATCTTGCGGTGTCCTTTCCCAGTGACAGAAGGGGCAGCAAGGCACGTATTGCATCGTTGCCATCGAGGATAACAAGATGGGGTTTATTTCATATTGCATGAATTTATCTCTCTACATCATGTCATCTTGCTTAAAGCGTTACTCTGTTTTTAACTTAATACTCTAGATGCATGCTGGATAGCGGTCGATGAGTGGAGTAATAGTAGTAGATGCAGAATCGTTTCGGTCTACTTTTCACGGACGTGATGCCTATATACATGATCATGCCTAGATATTCTCATAACTATGCTCAATTCTGTCAATTGCTCGACAGTAATTTGTTCACCCACCATAGAATACTTATGCTCTTGAGAGAAGCCATTAGTGAAACCTATGGCCCCCGGGTCTATTCTCATCATATCAATCTCCATCACTTTAATCTTGTTTTGGCTTTTACTTTGCCTTTTACTTTTCACTTTGCATCTCTATACCAAAAATACCAAAAAAATTATATCTATCAGATCTCACTCTCGTAAGTGACCGTGAAGGGATTGACAACCCCTAATCGCGTTGGTTGCGAGTAGCTATCGTTTTGTGCAGGTACGAGGGACTTGAGCGTGGCCTCCTACTGGATTGATACCTTGGTTCTCAAAAACTAAGGGAAATACTTACGCTACTCTGCTACATCATCCTTTCCTCTTCGGGGAAATCCAACGCAAGCTCAAGAGGTAGCAATATACAAGGCAATGATCAATATATAGGCATCACGTCCAAGATTAGTAGACCGACTCCTGGCTGCATCTACTACTATTACTCCACACATCGACCGCCATCCAGCATGCATCTAGTGTATTAAGTTCATGGAGAAATGGAGTAATGCAATAAGAACGATGGCATGATGTAGACGACATCTATTCATGTAAGAATAGCCCCTATCTTCTTATACTTAATAGCAACGATACATGCGTGTCTTGCTGCCTCTTCTGTCACTAGAAAGGACACCACAAGATCGAATCCATCACAAAGCACCTCTTCCCATGGCAAGAAAAGTGATCTACTTGGCCTAACTAAACCAAAGATTTGAAGAAGAAATACAAGGCTCTAAATAATCATGCATATAAGAGATCAAAAGAAGACTCAAACAATATTCATGCATATAGATCTGATCATAAATTCAAAGTTCATCAGATCCCAACAAACACATCGCAAAAAGAGTTACATCAAATAGATCTCCAAGAGACCATTGTATTGAGAATCAAAAAGAGAGAAGAACCCATCTAGCTACTTCCTAAGGACCCGTAGGTCTATGGTAAACTACTCGCGCATCATCGGAGAGGCACCAATGAGGATGATGAACCCCTCCATGATGGTGTTTAGATTGGATCTCGTGGTTCTGGAACTTGTGGCGGCTAGAATTGTGTTTCGTCGACTCCCCTAGGGTTTATGGAATATTTGGGGATTTATAGGGCAAAGAGGCAGTGTGTGAGATCACCGAAGGGGGAACAACCCCCTGGGCGTGCCCGGGCCTCCTGGCATGCCCTGGTGGGTTGTGCCCACCTCGGACATCCCCTCTGGTACTTTTTTGCCCACTGGGTGTCTTCTGGTCCAAAAAAATTTCTCTTAAAAGTTTCACTGCGTTTGGACTCCGTTTGGTACTGATATTCTGCGCAGTAAAAAATAAGCAAAAAACATCAACTGGCACCCCTCGAGTAGGTAAATGATAAAAATAGAATTTTTGTTGTGGAATGCTTCCTAACATGTTCATCACATATTCTTTTCTTTTATAGCATGGACATTTGGACCTTATATGGTTCAAAGCAATAGTCTAGTTTTGACATGAAGATTTCAATACTCAAGCATATCACCATGTCTTTCAAAATATCAACACTAAAGAAAGTTATCCCTAGCCCATCATGCTCAACCATTGATCCATTCATGAAACACACTCGCATGTTAGCTACATCCAATGCTCAAGTATGATCATAGTGCTCCCTAGTTGGTGCTTTATAAGAGAAGATGGCGACTCAAATAAAAATAAAAATTGCATAAAGTAAATAGAAAGGCCCTTCACAGAGGGAATTAGGGATTTGTAGAGGTGCCAGAGCTCAAAGCTTAAATTGAGAGATAATTTTTTGAGAGGCATACTTTTCTCGTCAATGAAAACGACTAAGTAATTCCAACACTTTCCATGCTAGACATATCATAGGCAGTTCCCAGACAGAAAATAAAGTTCATTCTTTTTTCCACCATTCTTTCACAATCCATGGCTAGCCATATCCACGGGTGCCTTCCATACCAACACTGACAACATAAAGTAAATTTCTTTTTCATTTCGGGACTGGGCATCCCTATTACCGCCGTACTCTCGTGCAATGATAAGTGAATAAACACTCATCTTGATAATAACACATCTAGCAAGGAAAATATTGGCCACCCCCGCCGCTTCATGAGCAGTACAAGCACACAAAAAGGAAATTCATTTTGAAACTTAGAGATGGCACAAACAAATTTGCTTTGAACGGTAGGAAAATACCGCATATAGGTCGGTATGGTGGACTCATATGGCGAAACTGGATTTAAAGGTTTTTGATGCACAATTAGTATTTCTACTTAGTACAAGTGGAGGCTAGCAAATAGATTGAGAAGCAACCAACCAAGAAACGAAAAATCTCATAAGCGAGCATTAAGCATAACTAACACTGAATAATGAACCATAAGTAGGATGTAATTTCATTGCATAACTATTGACTTTCATGCTTGCATAGGGAATAACAAACCTTAACACCAATATTCTTACTAAAGCATAATTACTCATCAACATGACTCACATATCAATATAATCATATCTCAAAACTATTACAAAGAATCAAGTTTTATTTGTCCAATGATCTTCATGAAAGTTTTTATTATATCCCTCTTGAATATCTATCACTTTGGGACTAGTTCCATATGTTGCTTTTGAGAAGCTCAAAAAAATTTAAGTGAAGCACATGAGCATAAAAATTTTCTTCTCTCAAAACAATATAAGTGAAGCATGAGAGAATTTCTTCAAAAATTTACTAACTCTCAAATAAATATAAGTGAAGGATGGGACCATTTCTTCAAAAATATTAAAGCACGCCATGCTCAAAAAGATATAAGTAAAGCACTGGAGCAATTCCATAACTCAAAAAATTTAAGTGAAGCACAAAGAGCAATTCTATCAAATCATAGCATAATTTTGGATCTTTCAAATCGGTGTGTCCAGCAAGGATAGATGACACAAACTAAAAAGTAAAACAAGCAAAGACTCATATAATACAATCCGCTCCAAGCAAAACTCATGATATGTGACGAATAAAATATAGCTCCAAGTAAAATATCGATGGTCGTTAGAAGAAAGAGGGGATGCCCCGGAAGGCATTGAGGGAGTCCTGGACTAAGGGATCCTCGGGTGTCCGGGCTATCCGATATGGGCCGGACTGATGGGCCGTGAAGATACAAGGCATAAGACTTTCCCCCGTGTCCGGACGGGACTCTCCTTTGCATGGATGGCAAGCCTAGCGTTCGGATGTATAATTTCCTTTCTCCGTAAACCAACTTTGTACAACCCTAGGCCCCTCCGGTGTCTATATAAGCCGGAGGGTTTAGTCCGTAGAGGCTAAGACAAATCATATAGGCTAGACATCTAGGGTTTAGCCATTACAATCTCGAGGTAGATCAACTCTTGTAACCCCTATACTCATCAAATACAATCAAGCAGGACGTAGGGTTTTACCTCCATCAAGAGGGCCCGAACCTGGGTAAACATCGTGTCTCCCTTGTCTCCTGTTACCTTCTATCCTCAGACGCATAGTTCAGGACCACCTACCCGAGATCAGCCGGTTTTGACACCGACATTGGTGCTTTCATTGAGAGTTCCATTGTGCCGTTCACTGTGGGATCGACGGCTCGCCTTGTCATTAACGAAAACATTACCTCTGGAGAGACCCTAGCTCCAGGACAACTCCCCCAGCTCAGCGGTTTCAGTTGGGTAATGTAGTAATTTCAAAAAAATTCCTACGCACACGCAAGATCATGGTGATGCATAGCAACAAGAGGGGAGAGTGTGTCCACATACCCTCGTAGACCAAAAGCGGAAGCGTTAGCACAACGCGATTGTTGTAGTCATACGTCTTCACGATCCGACCGATCAAGTACCGAACGCACGACACCTCCGAGTTCTGCACACGTTCAACTCGATGACGTCCCTCGAACTCTGATCCAACCGAGCTTTAAGGGAGAGTTCCGTCAACACGACGGCGTGGTGACGATGATGATGTTCTACCGACGCAGGGCTTCGCCTAAGCACTGCTACGATATGACCGAGGTGGATTATGGTGGAGGGGGGCACCGCACACGGCTAAGAGATCCAAGGGGTCAATTGTTGTGTCTCTAGGGGGTGCCTTCCTCCCCGTATATAAATTAGTGGAGGAGGGGGAGGGGGTCGGCCACCCTTGGCGCGCCCCATAAGGATATAACCGTCATCGAACTTTAAGTGTGCGGACCCTACGGGTTCGAGAACTATGTAGACATGACCGAGACACATCTCCAGTCAATAACCAATAGCGGAACCTGGATGCTCATATTGGCTCCTACATATTCTACGAAGATCTTTATTGGTCAAACTGCATCACAACATATGTTTGTTCCCTTTGTCATCGGTATGTTACTTGCCCGAGATTCGATCGTCGGTATCTCAATACCTAGTTCAATCTCGTTACCGGCAAGTCTCTTTACTCGTTGCATAATACATCATCCCGTAACTAACTCATTAGTTGCAATTCTTGCAAGGCTTAAGTGATGTGTATTACCGAGTGGGCCCAGAGATACCTCTCCGACAATCGGAGTGACAAATCCTAATCTTGAAATACGCCAACCCAACAAGTACCTTTGGAGACACCTGTAGAGCACCTTTATAATCACCCAGTTACGTTGTGACGTTTGGTAGCACACAAAGTGTTCCTCCGGTAAATGGGAGTTACACAATCCCATAGTCACAGGAACATGTATAAGTCATGAAGAAAGCAATAACAACAAACTAAACGATCAAGTGCTAAGCTAACGGAACGGGTCAAGTCATGAAGAAAGCAATAACAACAAACTAAACGATCAAGTGCTAAGCTAACGGAACGGGTCAAGTCAATCACATCATTCTTCTAATGATGTGATCCCGTTAATCAAATGACAACTCTTTGTCTATGGCTAGGAAACATAACCATCTTTGATCAACGAGCTAGTCAAGTAGAGGCATACTAGTGACACTCTATTTGTCTATGTATTCACACATGTATCATGTTTCCAGTTAATACAATTCTAGCATGAATAATAAACATTTATCATGATATAAGGAAATAAATAATAACTTTATTATTGCCTCTAGGGCATATTTCCTTCAGTCTCCCACTTGCACTAGAGTCAATAATCTAGATTACACAGTAATGATTCTAACACCCATGGAGCCTTGGTGCTGATCATGTTTTGCTCGTGGAAGAGGCTTAGTCAACGGGTCTGCAACATTCAGATCCGTATGTATCTTGCAAATCTCTATGTCTCCCACCTGGACTTGATCCCGGATGGAGTTGAAGCGTCTCTTGATGTGCTTGGTTCTCTTGTGAAATCTAGATTCCTTTGCCAAAGCAATTGCACCAGTATTGTCACAAAATATTTTCATTGGACCCGATGCACTAGGTATGACACCTAGATCGGATATGAACTCCTTCATCCAGACTCCTTCATTTGCTGCTTCCGAAGCAATTATGTACTCCGCTTCACATGTAGATCCTGCTACGACGCTTTGTTTAGAACTGCACCAACTGACAGCTCCACCGTTTAATAAAAACACATATCCGGTTTACGATTTAGAATCGTCCGGATCAGTGTCAACGCTTGCATCGACGTAACCATTAACGACGAGCTCTTTGTCACCTCCATAAACGAGAAACATATCCTTCGTCCTTTTCAGGTATTTCAGGATGTTCTTGACCGCTGTCCAGTGATCCACTCCTGGATTACTTTGGTACCTCCCTGCTAAACTAATAGCAAGGCACACATCAGGTCTGGTACACAACATTGCATACATGATAGAGCCTATGGCTGAAGTATAGGGAACATCTTTCATTTTCTCTCTATCTTTTGAAGTGGTCGGGCATTGAGTCTTACTCAATCTCACACCTTGTAACATAGGCGAGAACCCTTTCTTTGCTTGATCCATTTTGAACTTCTTCAAAACTTTGTCAAGGTATGTGCTTTGTGAAAGTCCAATTAAGCGTCTCGATCTATCTCTATAGATCTTGATGCCCAATATATAAGCAGCTTCACCGAGGTCTTTCATTGAAAAACTCTTGTTCAAATATCCTTTTATGCTATCCAGAAATTCTATATCATTTCCAATCAACAATATGTCATCCACATATAATATCAGAAATGCTACAGAGCTCCCACTCACTTTCTTGTAAATACAGGCTTCTCCAAAAGTCTGTATAAAACCATATGCTTTGATCACACTATCAAAATGTTTATTCCAGCTCCGAGAGGCTTGCACCAGTCCATAAATGTATCATTGGAGCTTGCACACTTTGTTAGCTCCCTTTGGACCGATAAAACCTTCCGGTTGCATCATATACAACTCTTCTTCCAGAAATCCATTCAGGAATGCAGTTTTGACAACCATTTGCCAAATTTCGTAATCGTAAAATGCGGCAATTGCTAACATGATTCGGACAGACTTAAGCATCGCTGCGGGTGAGAAGGTCTCATCATAGTCAATCCCTTGAACTTGTCGAAAACCTTTTGCAACAAGTCGAGCTTTATAAACAGTAACTTTACCATCAGCGTCAGTCTTCTTCTTGAATATCCATTTATTCTCGATGGCTTGCCGATCAACGGGCAAGTCAACCAAAGTCCACACTTTGTTCTCATACATGGATCCCATCTCAGATTTCATGGCTTCAAGCCATTTTGCGGAATCTGGGCTTACCATCGCTTCTTCATAGTTCGTAGGTTCGTCATGGTCTAGCAACATAACCTCCAGAACAGGATTACCGTACCACTCTGGTGTGGATCTTACTCTGGTTGACCTACGAGGTTCAGTAATAACTTGATTTGAAGTTTCATGATCATCATCATTAACTTCCTCACTAATTGGTGTAGATGTCACAGGAACCGGTTTCTGTGATGAACTACTTTCCAACAAGGGAGCAGGTACTGTTACCTCATCAAGTTCTACATTCCTCCCACTCACTTCTTTCGAGAGAAACTCCTTCTCTAGAAAGGATCCATTCTTAGCAACGAATGGCTTGCCTTCGGATCTGTGATAGAAGGTGTACCCTACAGTTTCCTTTGGGTATCCTATGAAGACACATTTCTCCGATTTGGGTTCGAGCTTATCAGGTTGAAGCTTTTTCACATAAGCATCACAGCCCCAAACTTTAAGAAACGACAACTTTGGTTTCTTGCCAAACCATAGTTCATAAGGTGTCGTCTCAATGGATTTTGATGGTGCCCTATTAAACGTGAATGCGGCCGTCTCTAAAGCATAACCCCAAAACGATAGCGGTAAATCAATAAGAGACATCATAGATCGCACCATATCTAGTAAAGTACGATTACGACGTTCGGACACACGATTACGCTGTGGTGTTCCGGGTGGCGTGATTTGCAAAACTATTCCGCATTGTTTCAAATGTAGACCAAACTCGTAACTCAAATATTCTCCTCCACGATCAGATCGTAGAAACTTTATTTTCTTGTTACGATGATTTTCAACTTCACTCTGAAATTCTTTGAACTTTTCAAATGTTTCAGACTTATGTTTCATTAACTTGATATACCCATATCTTCTTAAATCATCTGTGAAGGTGAGAAAATAAAGATACCCGCCGTGAGCCTCAACATTCATTGGACCACATACATCAGTATGTATGATCTCTAACAAATCAGTTGCTCGCTCCATAGTTCTGGAGAACGACGTTTTAGTCATCTTACCCACGAGGCATGGTTTGCAAGTACCAAGTGATTCATAATCAAGTGATTCCAAAATTCCATCAACATGGAGTTTCTTCATGCGCTTTATACCAATATGACCCAAACGTCTCAGACTTGTGTTTCATTAAGTAGATATACCCATATCTGCTTAAGTCATCTGTGAAGGTGAGAAAATAACGATATCCGCCACGAGCCTCAATATTCATCGGACCACATACATCAGTGTGTATGATTTCCAACAAATCTGTTGCTCTCTCCATAGTACCGGAGAACGATGTTTTTGTCATCTTACCCATAAGGCACGGTTCGCAAGTACCAAGTGATACATAATCAAGTGGTTCCAAAAGCCCATCAATATGGAGTTTCTTCATGCGCTTTATACCGATATGACCTAAACGGCAGTGCCACAAATAAGTTGCACTATGATTATCAACTCTGCATCTTTTGGCTTCAACATTATGAATATGTGTATCACTACTATCGAGATTCATCAAAAATAGACCACTCTTTAAGGGTGCATGACCATAAAACATATTACTCATATAAATAGAACAACCATTATTCTCAGATTTAAATGAATAACCGTCTTGCATTAAACAAGATCCAGATATAATGTTCATGCTCAACGCTGGCACCAAATAACAATTATTTAGGTCTAAAACTAATCCCGAAGGTAGATGTAGAGGTAGCGTGCCGATGGCGATCACATCGACTTTGGAACCATTTCCCAAGCGCATCGTCACCTCGTCCTTAGGCAGTGTTCGCTTAATCCATAGTCCCTGTTTTGAGTTGAAAATATTAGCAACAGAACCAGTATCAAACCCAGGTGCTACTGCGAGCTCTGGTAAGGTACACATCAATAACATGTATATCACATATACCTTTGTTCACCTTGCCATCCTTCTTATCCGCCAAATACTTGGGGCAGTTCCGCTTCCAGTGACCAGTCTGTTTGCAGAAGAAGCACTCAGTCTCAGGCTTAGGTCCAGACTTGGATTTCTTCTCTTGAGTAGCAACTTGTTTGTTGTTCTTTTTGAAGTTCCCCTTCTGCTTCCCTTTGCACTTTTTCTTGAAACTGGTGGTCTTATTAACCATCAACACTTGATGCTCCTTCTTGATTTCTACCTCCGCAGCCTATAGCATTGCGAAGAGCTCGGGAATCGTCTTATCCATCCCTTGCATATTATAGTTCATCACGAAGCTCTTGTAGCTTGGTGGCAGTGATTGAAGAACTCTGTCAATGACACTATCAACAGGAAGATTAACTCCCAGTTGAGTCAAGTGATTATGATACCCAGACATTTTGAGTATATGCTCACTGACAGAACTATTCTCCTCCATCTTGCAGCTATAGAACTTATTGGAGACTTCATATCTCTCAATCCGGGCATTTGCTTGAAATATTAAATTCAACTCCTGGAACATCTCATATGCTCCATGACGTTCAAAACGTCATTGAAGTCCCGATTCTAAGTCGTAAAACATGGCACACTGAACTATCGGGTAGTCACCAGCTTTGCTCTGGCAGGTGTTCATAACATCTGGTGTTGCTCCTGCAGCAGGTTTGGCACTTGGCGGTGCTTCCAGGACGTAATTCTTCTGTGCAACAATGAGGATAATCCTCAAGTTACGGACCCAGTTCGTGTAATTGCTACCATCATTTTCAACTTTGCTTTCTCAAGGAACGCATTAAAATTCAACGGAACAACAGCACGAGCCATCTATCTACAACAAACATAGACATGCAAAATACTATCAGGTAATAAGTTCATGATAAATTTAAGTTCAATTAATCATATTACTTAAGAACTCCCACTTAGATAGACATCCCTCGAATCATCTAAGTGATCACGTGATCCAAATCAACTAAACCATAACCGATCATCACGTGAAATGGAGTAGTTTTCAATGGTGAACATCACTATGTTGATCATATCTACTATATGATTCGCGCTCGACCTTTCGGTCTCAGTGTTCCAAGGCCATATCTGCATATGCTAGGCTTGTCAAGTTTAACCTGAGTATTCTGTGTGTGCAAAACTGGCTTGCACCAGTTGTAGATGGACGTAGAGCTTATCACACCCGATCATCATGTGGTGTTTGGGCACGACGAACTTTGGCAACGGTGCATACTCAGGGAGAACACTTTTATCTTGAAATTTAGTGAGAGATCATCTTATAATGCTACCGTCAAAGAAATAAAAATAAGATGCATAAAAGATAAACATCACATGCAATCAATATAAGTGATATGATATGGCCATCATCATCTTGTGCTTGTGATCTCCATCTCCGAAGCACCGTCATGATCACCATCGTCACCGGCGCGACACCTTGATCTCCATCGTAGCATCGTTGTCTGTAACACCCCGGATGTAATTTACCCAATATGTACTCCTACTCTTGCCGTTTCCGGCGTTAAGTTATTTTATTTTCTCGGGTTCGGGATTTTGTCTCCGTGTGTTGTTGTCATTGTCATGCATCTTATATCATGTCATCATGTGCATTGCATTTGCATACGTGTTCATCTCATGCATTCGAGCATTTTCCCCATTGTCCGTTTTGCATTCCGGCGCTTCGTTCTCCTCCGGTGGTCATTTCTACCTTTCTTTCGTGTGTGGGGATTAAACATTTCCGGATTGGACCGAGACTTGCCAAGCAGCCTTGGTTTACTACCGGTACACCGCCTGTCAAGTTTCGTACCATTTGGACTTTGTTTGATGCTCCAACGGTTAACCGAAGGACTGAAAAGGCCTCGTGTGTTGCAGCCCAACACCCCTCCATTTTGGCCCAAAACCCACCAAAATCCTCTCCATCATCTAGAGCGTTCGATCACGATCGCGTGGCCAAAAACTACACCTCATTTGGACACTCCTAGCTCCCTCTATGCCTATATATACACCACCCTCCTGAAATTCGCGGATCCCCTCTTCCAAACCCTAGCCCCGCTCCATCTGCGTGGCCGGACAACGTCCGGGCCGCACCGGACACATCCGCCCAATCCGCCGCCGCCAATCCCACGCTGCCACGTGGCAGGAACCGCCCCACATCGCCGCTTCCGCCGCCGGCCTGCCGCGGCCCGCAGCGGGCCCCCGCGGCCAAAACCGGCACGCCGCCGCCCGCCTTCGTCCCCTTCCTCGACGCGCCGCCCGGGAGCCGCGCTGCCGCCGTCCTCCGCAAGTCCGGCCGCCCGAGGCGCCCGGGAGCCGCCGCCCACCACCGACGTCGGCCGGCGCAAGGTCGCCCAACCAGCCCCGCGCCACCCGCTGGCATGCGCCGCCCCGGCCACCGCACCTCGCCGCCTCCTCGACGCCACCTCCCCAGCCACACCTCCCTCCGGTGACCCCCCCTCTCTCCGGCGAGCTTCAAGTCCCTCTCCGGTGAACCTCGTAACCCGTGCGGCCAGATCTGGATCCAGATCCAAACTCGGTTGACTTTTGCCTCAAACCCTAGATATTTTGCCCCTGTTCATCGTGCCGTAACTTTGCATCCGTAGCTCCATTTTGGGCATATAGCATATCAAAATGTTCGCCTCAGAGAGCACATCATTTCATCTCATTGCATCATTTTCATTTGAGTTCATCTTGATGCCCGAAATGCTGTTAGAAGAATGCTATTTGAGATAATTGTCAGATCTGGTGCTCCAATTAGATATTTGTCATTTTTGCCATGATTATTGTGTGCATGATATGCCCCTGAGCTCTTCATGAGTTTTGTTATATGTTTTGCCATCTATCCAGAGGTGCAACCCATGTATTTTTGTGATGTGTGTGGTGACTAGCACAAGCTTGCAAAGTGGATCATTCGTTAATGCTGATTTCAGGGACTTAGCATTTCCACTAAGTCCTTGATCTGATTATCTCATTATGTCATATGTTCATGTTGTTTCCTAGTGATCCGTGCCTCTTTTGAGGATGATCAGTAAGGATGTTTTGTTAATCTTGTAGTGCTCTATCCATCCATGTCTTTGTTTGCAATTATGGAGCACCCTAGCTTGAGTCAATCGAGCTCTACTTTTGTCATTTCGTGAATCTGGGCAGATTTTCTACTTGTTAGCAATTTTGCCGAGGATGTTGTAGTTGATCCGTGCATGCTATGTTATTGTTCTTGCCATGTCTAGCTTGTATTTTGTGTATTATTGATGGGTGTATGCTTAGATTGTCATGACATGCTTTGTAGTGAGTGCATCGACCTCGTAAACATGCCTACTTGATATCTGTTTTCAGCATGCTCCAGTTTTCACTAAGTCTAAGAACTGATTATGTTTTTGCAATGTTCACATGCTTTCAAATGTATTTTCTGATCCCTTTTGGCTCAAGGTCACTAAGGGACTTTTGTTAAGCTCTTTGACTAGCTCCATGCCATGCTTTACTTTGCCATGTTCAGATCCTGTAGCATATAGTTTTCATGCTCCAAAGAGTGCTATCTGATCTGAAATTCCAGACAAGTGTTAATTTCACCAAGTCTGAGATCTGTTTGTCAAATGCATTTTTGCCATGCTTGTTTGAACCTGTTAATTGATGAATTGGCCGTAGCTCAGTGCTAGTCTTTTGTTAAGCATCATGAATGGATCCCTGCCATGTATTTTGTTGCCATGATTGGGTGCTGTAGCATTTTCATCTTGTTGCATTTAGATGGCTACTTGCTGTAAATCGCAGAACGTGGTCATATTTGAATCGCTTGCCATTTCCAAACCGTAACTCCGATTTCGGCGTTCTTTATATCGTTTTCAAGCGATTTCATCTCATCTTTCCAGTGGCACGCTTGGATTTCCAAGTTGAGGCCAGGTTCAATCATTCCTTGTCAAATCTTGCATATACATCACATAATGCATCCTGCATAGCATACCATCCTTGCATCATGTTGTTTGAGTTTGCACGTGGTTGATTGTGTCCTTGTTGCTTGTTTGTCTTGTTTGGGTAGAGCCGGGAGACGAGTTCGCTAACGAGGAGCCCGTTGAGTTTGCTTTCGAGGATCCAGTCAACTCTGACAACTTTGCAGGCAAGATGATCATACCCTCGAAATCACTACTATCTTTGCTTTGCTAGATGCTCGCTCTTTTGCTATGCCTATGCTACGATACCTACCACTTGCTTATCATGCCTCCCAAATTGCCATGTTAAACCTCTAACCCACCATGTCCTAGCAAACCGTTGATTGGCTATGTTACCGCTTTGCTCAGCCCCTCTTATAGCGTTGCTAGTTGCAGGTGAAGATTGGAGACCGTTCCTTGTTGGAACATTATTTACTTGTTGGGATATCATTATATTGCCTTGTTATCTTAATGCATCTATATAATTGGTAAAGGGTGGAAGGCTCGGCCTCTCGCCTAGTGTTTTGTTCCACTCTTGCCGCCCTAGTTTCCGTCATATCGGTGTTATGTTCCCGGATTTTGCGTTCCTTACGCGGTTGGGTTATAATGGGAACCCCTTGATAGTTCGCCTTGATTAAAGCTTTTCCAGCAATGCCCAACCTTGGTTTTACCATTTGCCACCTAGCCTCTTTTTCCCTTGGGTTTCCGGAGCCCGAGGGTCATCTTATTTAAACCCCACCGGGCCAGTGCTCCTCTAAGTGTTGGTCCAAACAGAGCCACTTGCAGCGCCACCTCGGGGCAACTCGAGGGTTGGTTTTAGTTGTACGTAGTGTTCATCTGAGTGTGCCCTGAGAAGGAGATATGTGCAGCTCCTATCGGGATTTGTCGGCACATTCGGGCGGTGTTGCTGGATTTGTTTTAACTGGTCGAAGTGTCTTGAAGAACCGGGATACCGAGTCTGATCGGAACGTCTCAGGAGGAGGTCGATTCCTTCGTTGACCGTGAGAGCTTGTCATGGGCTAAGTTGGGACTCCCCTGCAGAGATTTGAACTTTCGAAAGTCGTGCCCGCGGTTATGGGTAGATGGGAATTTGTTAATGTACGGTTGTAGATAACTTGAACCTTAACTTAATTAAAATGAATCAACTGTGTGAGTTGCCGTGATGGTCTCTTCTCGGCGGAGTCCGGGTAGTGAACATGGTGTTGGAGTAATGCTTGCCGCAGGATGCCCTCTAGTTACTCGCTCGCGCTTTGCCTCCTCTTCTCGCTCTCTTTTGCGAACAGGATAGCCACCATATATGCTAGTCGCTTGCCGCAGCTCCACATATTTTCCTTGCCTTACCTATTAAGCTTAAATAGTCTTGATCGCGAGGGTGCGAGATTGCTGAGTCCCTGTGGCTCACAGATTACTTCCAAACCAGATGTAGGGCCTGATGATTCCGCTCCAGATGACGCGCTTGAGCTCAAGTGGAAGTTCGACGAGGACTCGCGCCGATACTACGTGTCTTTCCCTGATGATCAGTAGTGGTGCCCAGTTGGGGTGATCGGGACCGTGTCGCATGTTGGGTTGCTCTTTCATTTTGGCTCCGTAGTCGGGCCATGAGTGTTTGAATGTTGTAATGCTATTTATGTACTTTGATTGACGTGGCGAGTGTAAGCCAACTATGTATCTCCCCTTTTATTATCTATATTACATGGGATGTTGTGAAGATTGCCTAACTTGCGACATTGCTTTCAATGCGGTTATGTCTCTAAGTCGTGCCTCGACACGTGGGAGCTATAGCCACATCGAGGGCGTTACATTGTCGTCTCGCCAACTATTTCTTCTACGACTATCGCTACCGCTTAGTGATAAAGTAAAGCAATTACAGGGCGATTGCATTGCATACAATAAAGCGACAACTATATGGCTCCTGCTAGTTGCCGATAACTCGGTTACAAAACATGATCATCTCATACAATAAAATATAGCATCATGTCTTGACCATATCACATCACAACATGCCGTGCAAAAACAAGTTAGACATCCTCTAATTTGTTGTTGCAAGTTTTACGTGGCTGCTACGGGCTGAGCAAGAACCGTTCTTACCTATGCTTCAAAACCACAACGATAGTTCGTCAAGTTAGTGCTGTTTTAACCTTCTCAAGGACCAGGCGTAGCCACACTCGGTTCAACTAAAGTTGGAGAAACTGACACCTGCCAGCCGCCTGTGTGCAAAGCACGTCGGTAGAACCAGTCTCGTGTAAGCATAGGCGTAATGTCGGTTTGGGCCGCTTCATCCAACAATACCGCCGAACCAAAGTATGAGATGCTGGTAAGCAGTATGACTTGTATCGCCCACAACTTACTTGTGTTCTACTCGTGCATATAACATCAATGCATAAAACCTAGCTCAGATGCCACTATGGGGTAACGTAGTAATTTCAAAAAATTCCTACGCACACGCAAGATCATGGTGATGCATATCAACGAGAGGGGAGAGTGTGTCCATGTACCCTCGTAGACCGAAAGCGGAAGTGTTAGCACAACGCGGTTGATGTAGTCGTACATCTTCACGATCTGACCGATCAAGTACCGAACGCACGACACCTCCGAGTTCTGCACACGTTCAACTCGATGATGTCCCTCGAACTCCGATCCAGCCGAGCTTTGAGGGAGAGTTCCGTCAGCACAACGACGTGGTGACGGTGATGATGTTCTACCGACGCAGGGCTTCGTCTAAGCACTGCTACGATATGACTGAGGTGGATTATGGTGGAGGGGGGCACCGCACACGGCTAAGAGATCCAAGGGATCAATTGTTGTGTCTCTAGGGGGTGCCTCCCTCCATGTATATAAAGGAGTGGAGGAGGGGGAGGGGGACAACCACCCTTGGCGCGCTCCATGAGGAGTCCTACTCCAACCGGGAGTAGGACTCCCCCCCTTCCATGTTGGAGTAGGAGAGGAGAGGGAAGGAGAAAGAGGAAGAAAGGAAAGGGGGGCGCCGCCCCCTTCCTTGTCCAATTCGGACTTGGGAGGGGAGGGGTGCGCGGCTGCCCCTTGGCCGCCTCTGCTCTTCCACCAATTGGGCCCATGAGGCCCAATAACCTCCGGGGGGTTTCGGTAACCCCTTGGTACTCCGGTATATATCCGATAACCCCCGGAACCATTCCGGTGTCCGAATATAGTCGTCCAATATATCAATCTTTATGTCTCGACCATTTCGAGACTCTTTGTCATGTCCGTGATCACATCCGGGACTCCGAACTACCTTCGGTACATCAAAACACATAAACTCATAATATAACCATCATCGAACTTTAAGCGTGCGGACCCTACGGGTTCGAGAACTATGTAGACATGACCGAGACACATCTCCGGTCAATAACCAATAGTGGAACCCGGATGCTCATATTGTCTCCTACATATTCTATGAAGATCTTTATCGGTCAAACCGCATAACAACATACGTTTGTTCCCTTTGTCATCGGTATGTTACTTGCCCGAGATTCGATCGTCGGTATCTCAATACCTAGTTCAATCTCATCATCGGCAAGTCTCTTTACTCGTTCTGTAATACATCATCCCGTAACTAACTCATTAGTTGCAATGCTTACAAGGCTTAAGTGATGTGTATTACCGAGTGGGCCCAGAGATACCTCTCCGATAATCAGAGTGACAAATCCTAATCTTCAAATACGCCAACCCAATAAGTACCTTTGGAGACACCTGTAGAGCACCTTTATAATCACCCAGTTACGTTGTGACGTTTGGTAGCACACAAAGTGTTCCTCCGGTAAACGGGAGTTGCATAATATCATAGTCAAAGGAACATGTATAAGTCATGAAGAAAGCAATAGCAACAAACTAAACGATCAAGTGCTAAGCTAACGGAATGGGTCAAGTCAATCACATCATTCTCCTAATGATGTGATCCCGTTATCAAATGACAACTCTTTGTCTATGGCTAGGAAACATAACCATCTTTGATCAACGAGCTAGTCAAGTAGAGGCATACTAGTGACACTCTGTTTGTCTATGTATTCACACATGTATCATGTTTCCGGTTAATACAATTCTAGCATGAATAATAAACATTTATAATGATATAAGGAAATAAATAATAACTTTATTATTGCCTCTAGGGCATATTTCCTTCAGTTTCACCATGGGCGCCCATGCGGCCTTTAAGCCAAGGGTGGCCCTCAAGATCGCTAAACGGCGTCTTCGTGTCGGCCTTGAACACCCCGAAAAGATGGATCCAACAGATGTATCGTCCTTGAACGAACTACTTGATCGCATCGCCACCCTGGGAGTAGCAACAGACTACGATCTGATTGGGCTTAAACCCGATCAAAGGGAAATCAGGTCCCCGCCGATCACCCATCTAGTAGCGGTCGTGGAGGAACAAGCCGATGATACTTCTCCCCTACGTTAAAAACAAGCTATGTTTGGATTTCCGAGTCTGGCGAGCCGGATACCCCTCTTCGGGAAGAGACCTCATGTCCTTCGAACAAAGAACCGGGCGTTGAGCTCGAAGACCGGCAGAACACTCGGGACCCTAGGTCGGTGACTTTGCAAATTATTCAAACTCCGGATGCAATAATGGGTTAGGATTCAGATTTTAGTCCGCCCACCCACCGCAAGCAATATTCCCCAGACAATTCAGGCCCTCCATACGTATGCGACCTAATGTATGTGCGGCAGCAACCTGAGGAAATAGTCCACCACTTTTGGGCCAGGTTCCTCCTTGTCAAAAACAAGATCATGGACTGCCGTGACGACGACGCGGTTTTAATATTTTGCCGCAATTTTACGGACGAAGGAATCCTTAACGCCCTCAACCGCCGCCGCATACTACACTTTGCAGACCTAGCACACATCGTACAAAAGTACAGTGCAATGAAAAGCACCTGGAAGGCACAAACAGCTCAGTGGGAGCCTCCTGCCTTCAAGCAGCCCACCAGACGAACAAAAAGGATGCACCCTTACTGGGAACCCGATCATCATCCCATTGACAAGAAAGTAAATCCCTTTACGGGACACAGAACCGTCCTTGACGACCTACTCGATAAACCTTGTCATATACATACAATGCCGAATACCGAATCAACACACAACCTTCGGGCATGTTGGGTACTCCGGCAGGTGGCTAAGAGCGGCGAAGCCATCCTCACTAGCATTCCTTCAGAGAGGCACTCTTCGGAAGTTGTCGGTCTCAAACGTTTTTACGGTCTTTGAGACCTTTTCTTCCAACAACCGACGCAAGAGGGCATTGCGCGACCTTGCCAAAGTCAAGCAGGTAGCCGCAGTAAATCCTTGGAATGACATGGCAATAACCTTCCCCGCAGATGATGAGCCAAGGGTCAGATCAGTCCGAGCACCAGTTGCTTTGATCTTAAACCCAATAGTAGATGGCTTTCGGCTCACCAAAGTACTCATGGACGGTGGAAGCGGATTAAACCTCATCTACGAGGATATGCTCCTAAAACTGCAGATGGACAAAAGTGGCATTGAGCAAAGCGACACCACTTTCCGAGGCATCATCCTCAGCCGAGAAGCAATAAGCTCGGGGAAGATCAAACTCGACGTCATATCGACACACCGAAGAACTATCGGTCCGAAGAGTTGCTCTTCCACATGGCACCTTTCCGCAACGGATATCATGCCCTGTTAGGGCGAGCATACGCTTTCAAGCCATACCCCATTACGGGTACATGAAGCTCAAAATGCTAGGGCCCAACGGACTTATCACTGTCACCAGTGATCCGGATATAGCACTCTGCGCCGAAAACGAAACCGCATCCCTAGCCCTCGAGGCGCTATCCGAGGCCCTCGTGGCCGAGCAACTAACCACTCTGCGCTCTACATTGGAAAGGGACGACGTAATCCTCGACAAGAGGCCCAAATCCACTTCCTTTAAACCAGCAGACGAAATAGTCAAATTTCAAGTACACCCAATGGATCCTAATAAAACTGCAGCCGTTGGAGCACAACTGGATCCAACAATTGACGCTGCTCTAAGAGCGTTTTTGCGTGAAAATTGGGACATCTTCGCCTGGCATCCTTCGGATATGCCAGAAATCCCACGCAGACTGGCCGAACATAGCCTCAATATAATAAAAGGCTTTAAACCAGTCAAGCAAACACTGCTGCGATTTTCCGAACCCAAGCGACAAGCCATGGGGGAGGAGCTAGCCAAACTAGTTGAAGCCGGGTTCATCAGAGAGATCAAACACCCAGACTGGCTAGCAAACATGATCATGGTGCCAAAGAAGGATAAATCATGGTGCCTTTGTGTCGATTTCAAAGACCTTAACAAGGCCTGCCCTAAGGACCCCTTCCCACTGCCCCGCATTGACCAAATCATTGATGCAACTGCAGGACACGATTCATTGTGCTTCCTCAATGCATACTCCAGATACTATCAAATTAAGATGAGTGAATCCAATCAAGCCGCAACGGCATTCATCACTCTGTATGGGCCTTTCTGCTTTAACACTATGCCTTTCGGACTCAAAAACACCGGCGCCACCTACCAACGCATGATTCAAACATGCCTGGAAAAACAAATTGGCAAGATGGTGGAGGCATATGTAGATGATGTAGTCATCAAAACTAGACATGTCGAATCGTTGGTGGACGACTTGCGCCTCACATTCGACAACCTCCGAACATATGACATATGACTCAATCCGGAAAATTCTTTTTCGGCGTCCCGGCCAGAAAGCTGCTCGGGTTCATTGTTTCCAATAGAGGAATCGAAGCAAACCCAGCCAAAATCCGAGCCTTGTCGCAATTGGCAACACCAACAGGCCTAAAGCAGGTCCAAAAACTAGCTGGGTGTGTGGCAACCTTGAGCCACTTTATCTCCAGATAGGGAGAAAAGGCACTACCACTTTATTGCCTGCTCCGACGTATTGATCACTTCGAGTGGACGGGAGCGGCGACGGCCGGGTTGGAAGAAATAAAAACTTTGTTAGCAAACAACCCAATCCTTGACGCACCAAACGTTGGCGAACCTATGCTTCTATACAAATCAGCAACTCACCAAGCAGTGAGCGTTGTGCTTGTTGTCGAACGAGAGGAAGAGGGACACAAATTTCCACTCCAAAAATCAGTATATTACGTATCGGCGGTCCTTGCACCGTGCAAATCCTGATACCCGCATTATCAAAAGATAGCGTATGCGGTCTTCATGGCATCTCGAAAGCTGCAGCACTACTTTCAAGAGTGCTCAATCATGGTGGCGTCTGAAGTGCCACTCAATGACATCATAAATAATCGAGACGCCACTGGCCGCATTGCCAAATGGGCTATCAAGCTCTTACCATTTGAAATAACATACAAGCCATGCTGAGCTATTAAATCTCATGTGTTGGCCGACTTTGTCGCCGAATGGACAGAAGCCAAACTCCATAAAGAGTACATCACATACTCCAAATGGGTGATATACTTTGACAGTTCCAAAATGTTAGCCGGATTGGGGGCTGGTGTCATTCTAATATCCCCTACAGGGGACACAGTCCGTTATATATTACAAATCATGTATACAGATTCCAATAATGCGGCCGAATATGAAGCGCTCCTGCATGGACTCCGGATGGCCGTTTTTATGGGCATACAACGCCTTGAGGTGTGTGGGGATTTGAACCTCACGATATCCCAAATAAATGGAGAATTCGACGCAAAGGATCCAAAGATGGCGGACTACCGCAATGCCATACTTAGAACATCAGCTCGATTTGAGGGGCTTGAGTTTCATCATGTGCCTCGAGATAGTAATAAAGAAGCAGAATCCTTGCTCGTTTGGGCGCTAAACGCGACCCCATCCCGCCTAACACCTTTTTGGGGAGGCTTTTTAAGCCATCTGTGGTATGGCAGGATGAGAGCGGCAATAACAGTCCGGCGCCGATCACACCCCCGGACGCCGACCATGATTCGGATATCATCGAGGGCTCGGGCACTGAGCCAACGCCTTCCACTCATGTAATCATGGCGGTTATTGCTCCATGGACCGAACCCTTCTTGGCCTACCTTAATAGGCAGGAGCTCCCTAATGATCAGAACGAGGCTCATCGCATAGTCCGGCGGTCCAAGGCCTACAAAGTTCACGAAGGAGAACTCTACAAGAAAAGCACTACTGGAGTTCTTCAAAGATGTATCTCCAAAGAGGAGGGGCAGCAACTCTTGGCCGAAATACATGCTGGCCTTGGCGGCCATCATGCCGCAGCTCAGGCCCTTGTAAGCAAAGCCTTTCGTACATGCTTCTTTTGGCCCACGGCCCGAGTAGATGCACAGGCCCTTGTACAACACGGTGTAGGATGCCAGATCTTCGCCAATCAAAGCCATATGCCTCCTACTTCCCTAAGAACTATCCCCATTACCTGGCTTTTTGCGGTCTGAGGGCTAGACATGGTCGGACCCCTTAAAGGGGAAGCCATAAGAAGAAATATCTACTGGTCATTGTGGATAAATTCACTAAGTGGATAGAGGCCAAACCAGTAAAACCAGCTGAAGCTGGGCCGGTGATAAACTTTATATCCGGTGTCATACACTGTTATGGTATCCCGCACAACATTATTACTGATAATGGCTCTAACTTCACAGCCGATGAGGTAAAAAATTGGTGTGCTAAACTGGGCATCAAGCTCGATTACGCCTCCGTATATCACCCTCAAACAAACGGTCAAGTCGAGCGGGCCAATGGCCTCATAATGAGCGGCATCAAACCCAGACTAGTGCGATCCCTAAAGGAGTCAGACAAACATTGGATGGAGGAACTTGATTCCGTACTCTGGGGGTTGTGGACCACGCCCAACCGCACGACCGGATACACACCATTCTTCATGGTGTACGGTGCAGAAGCTGTCTTGCCCTGCAACATTATTCATGATTCACCTCGAGTGCGCATGTATGAAGAGAGAGAGGCCGAGCTCGATCAGCAGGACGACTTAGATCGCCTGGAGGAGGAGCGCGATGTTACAAAAGCCCATTCCGCATTTTATCAACAACAAGCTCGAAGATACCAAAGCAGAGAAGTGCGGGCAAAGACTTACAACGTTGGTGAGCTCGCTTTACGCCTCCCAGAGAAGAAAAAGGACAAACTCAAACCAAAATGGGAAGATCCCTTCATTATAGATGAAGTTCTGATGGGAGGAGCCTACCACCTTCGCAATGCATCGAATAATCGCTTAGAGCCAAACCCTTGGAACGCCGCCCGGCTCCGAAGATTCTACGCATAAGTACGGCCATGCTTCTTATTCGTTCTTTTGTGTCCTTTTCAAAATTTTCCTTTTTTCATTTTATACGTTTCCTTATATCATGATAAATGTTTATTATTCATTCTAGAATTGTATTAACCGAAAACTTAGTACATGTGTGAATACATAGACAAACAAAGTGTCCCTAGTGTGCCTCTACTTGACTAGCTCGTTAATCAAAGATGGTTAAGTTTCCTAGCCATGGACATGTGTTTTTATTTGATGAACGGGATCACATCATTAGAAAATGATGTGATGGACAAGACCCATCCGTTATCTTAGCACTATGATCGTTTAGTCTATTGCTACTGCTTTCTTCATGACTTATACATGTTCCTATGACTATGAGATTATGCAACTCCCAAATACCAAAGGAACACTTAGTGTTCTATCAAACGTCACCACGTAACTGGGCGATTATAAAGATGCTCTACATGTGTCTCCGATGGTGTTTGTTGAGTTGGTATAGATCAAGATTAGGATTTGTCACTCCGTGTATCGGAGAGGTATCTCTGGGCCCTCTCGGTAATGATCATCACTATAATCCTTGCAAGCAATGTGACTAATGAGTTAGTTGCAGGATGATGCATTATGGAACAAGTAAAGAGACTCGCCGATAACGAGATTGAACTAGGTATGAGGATACCGACGACCGAATCTCAAGAAAGTAACATACCGATGACAAAGGGAACAACATATGTTGTTATGCGGTTCGACCGATAAAGATCTTCGTAGAATATGTAGGAGCCAATATGGGCATCCAGGTTCCGCTATTGGTTATTGACCAGAGAGATATCTCAGTCATGTCTACATAGTTCTCAAACCCATAGGGTCCGCACGCTTAACGTTCGTTGACGATATAGAATTATATGAGTTATGTATGTTGGTGACCAAAAGTTGTTTGAAGTCCCGGATGAGATCACGGACATGACGAGGACTTCCAGAATGGTCTGGATATAAAGATTGATATATGGGATAATAGTGTTTGGTCTCCAGAAGGGTTCCGGAATTCACCGGAAGGGGTTCCGGATGTTTCCCGAAATGTTTGGGTACGAGAACACTTTATTTGGGCCAAAACTGGAAAGCCCACAAGGTTTTTGGAAAGCGCAAAAGGAAGTTTTGCGGAGTCCAGGGGCCAGATGCCGGGAACCCTGGCATCTGGTCCAGGAGTCCGAGAAGGACTCTTGCCTTTCGGGTGAAATCGACTTTGTGTAGGCTTTTACTCCAAGTTTCGACCCCAAGGCTCAACATATAAATAGAGGGGCAGGGCTAGCACCCCAGAAATATCAAGAAACACCAAGCCGTGTGCCGGCAACCCTGTCCCCTCTAGTTTATCCTCCGTCATAGTTTTTGTAGTGCTTAGGCAAAGCCCTGCGGAGATTGTTTTTCACCAACACCGTCACCATGCCATCGTGCTGCCGGAACTCATCTACTACTTCGCCCCTCTTGCTGGATCAAGAAGGCAAGGATGTCATTGAGCTGAACGTGTGCTGAACGCGAAGGTGTCGTACATTCGGTACTTTATCAGGACGGATCGTGAAGGTGTACGATTACATCAACCGCGTTGATAAACGCTTCCGCTTTCGGTCTACGAGGGTACTTAGACACACTCTCCCCTCTCGTTGCTATGCATCTCCTAGATAGATCTTGCGTGATCATAGTAATTTTTTTGAAATATTGTGTTCCCCAACAATCCTTAAATGTATACACCCCGCCATGACTAGGGGCTTCTGTAAGTAGAAGCTTATTATTATATCAAGCCTCGATCTCATAATTTATATGTCGTTTGTGGAGATACATCCTTTCTTGCCATTATATGCACCTCTATGACTTAAGTTTTTGCCAAGCTGGGTTGCCTCGCTCCTGTGCTTATGCCCTACATTCCCGATTATTCGGCTAGGGCATAAAGGGAGCACCTCTGTGATTGTTACAACCGGGTCATCTGGACATGTACCTCAGACGGGTGAAGCTGAAAGCTAGCGTTCTTAAGGGAATAATTGGTCGGCACTAAAACGACAGATTCTTGTTGTATTGCAATCATCTATAAAGCACTTTGAGACGGTTTTCCGTACTATGAACCACATGCCCCAACACGTGTAATCATAAAATGCCGACCCAAGGAAAGGAACTATTAGCGGAACTATTTTCCTTGGAAGATGTTTCTTACATACGTAATATAACATACATTCCAAACTCGAATTTTTTGTTTGTTCAAGCACAATGACTGGCTTGCCTGATTTTCGGAAGGATACTTCCTTTCGTCCTACGTATCCAGAAACACTCCACCATTATTGGTTGGGAGGTTAAAGTCGAAATCCTACGATGACAAAATCATTTCGCATGTTCGGATCAAACCATAGGTTGATCATAAATGTACATTGATACATTAAGTTAAAAACATATTCCTTCTCTATGTCGTCTATAAGGCTGTCTAACCTGCAATCTTCCTGCAAATATTTTGCAACAATCATTACTTGATCATAAACTAAACTTAAGGGGATTTCCTTCCCATCTGGTCCTTGTGGTCCTACTCAGGCCATATGATGCGGATCCAGTTTTGAGAAGCGTGTCTTCACCATGGCCCAGGCTTCTTGTGCGCCTTCACGGTAGGAAGACGTCTTCCATAGCTCGAACCGGCGACAGGCACCTTTGAACAGGTTCTCTAGGCCCTCCATACTTTCTGGGGAGTATCAGATGGCCATAATGCCTTCACCATACTCCTCATGGCTTTCCGGGCCCGAGCATGCACGACGAACAACTCCTTTAGCATGTCGCCTTGAAACCCGGACACTTCCTCCTCTGGTCGACTAGTTAATAGACCTACGGCAACAAATTCACGGTATTCCGTATTATGGACTAAACATGAGTATCTATGGTGGTCCTAAATAAGAGGGGAAAACATACTGAACATGCCGCCCTTCAACTTTTCATTTTCCTTCCGCGTGGCTGATAGTTGAGCCTTCAAGCTCTCTATCTCTTCAGACTGTTTGTCCTTCTCCTCCTCAAGTTTTCTTTCCTTGGAAGCACCCATCGTGGTCCTTTTCAACTCCGCTAGTTCAGCGGTGACCGCACTCAAGTGCGTCTAGTTTGTATTTAGAACTCAAGTGCTAGCCTTGATGATGGGGTATTCTATCAGGAGAGCCTGGACGATGGGGTAGTCGGCGATGATGGCCACTTTCGAGCTGTCAAGGCTCTCCTGATAGAATACCCAATCGTCAAATTCTATATTATATATATATATATATATATATATATATATATATATATATATATATCTGAATCCTCGCAAAAGCCAGGATCTTTATCACGATTATGATCATCCGACTGGGGAGAAGGACAGTGGACGTCCTCGGTCATCCTCCTCCATGACTAGTTGGTGGCAACAAATAGTACATTCGATTAGTGTATGCAATGCAATGAAATAAGCATAGATGAATTGAGATCTTACCCATTCAATAGGGGTGTACATGGAATAGGCCTCCCGATAGTTTAACCGGAGAAAATCTTCTTTTTCGCCCTTGTACAGATCGGCCAAAATTGAAGCCAGTTCGGCTAGGGTACCCGGACCCTGCCGTCTATAACGGGATGCGTCATCTTCTCCGTTGTAACGCCATAAGAGAGTTACTCTGGATTGAAGAGACTGCACACACCTCTTTATTGCAATCGCCATGACCTCAACTATTGAGAGTTCGGAGTGGGCGAGCAGCCTGACCTTGCTGACCAACCTCTGTATCTCTGCACTGTCCTCTTCTTTGGGACTTCGGGGACGCCAGTTGAGACGCTTCTTCAAAGGAGTGTCAGAAAATTCAGGGAGACCATGCCTGACTGGATCCGGCAGCGGAACATCGTCCATATAGAACCACTCTGAAGACCACTGCAGGTATGCTTCCTTAGGTGTTCCTACATGGTATCTGAATCCGACAATACACCATACTTTGGTGCCACCCACTTCAAATATGGAAACCCCTCGGTGGCGGGGAATGATAACCCACAAGTATAGGGGACCGCAACAATTTTTGAGGGTAGAGTATTCAACCCAAATTTATGATTCGACACAAGGGGAGCCAAAGAATATTCTCAAGTATTAGCAGCTGAGTTGTCAATTCAACCACACCTAGAAACTTAATATCTGCAGCAAAGTATTTAGTAGCAAAGTAATATGATAGTAGCAGTAACGGTAGCAAAAGTAATAGTTTTGGTTTTATAGTGACTGTAACAGTAACAACGAAAAAGTAAATAAGCGAAGATCAATATGTGAAAAGCTCATAGGCAATGGATCAGTGATGGATAATTATGTCGGATGCGATTCCTCATGCAATAGTTATAACATAGGTGACACAGAACTAGCTCCAGTTCATCAATGTAATGTAGGCATGTATTCCGAATATAGTCATACGTGCTTATGGAAAAGAACTTGCATGACATCTTTTGTCCTACCCTCCCGTGGCAGCGGGGTCCTATTGGAAACTAAGGGATATAAAGGCCTCCTTTTAATAGAGTACCAGACCAAAGCATTAACACTTAGTGAATACATGAACTCCTCAAACTACGGTCATCACCGGTAAGTATCCTGATTATTGTCACTTCGGGGTTAACGGATCATAACACATAATAGGTGACTATAGACTTGCAAGATAAGATCAAGAACTCACATATATTCATGAAAACATAATAGGTTCAGATCTGAAATCATGGCACTCGGGCCCTAGTGACAATCATTAAGCATAGCAAAGTCATAGAAACATCAATCTCAAAACATAGTGGATACTAGGGATCAAACCCTAACAAAACTAACTCAATTACATGATAAATCTCATCCAACCCATCACCGTCAAGCAAGCCTACGATGGAATTACTCACACACGGCGACGAGCATCATGAAATTGGTGATGGAGGAAGGTTGATGATGACGATGGCGACGGATCCCCCTCTCCGGAGCCCCGAACGGACTTCAGACTAGCCCTCTCGAGAGAGATTAGGGCTTGACGGTGGCTCCATATCGTAAAACGCGATGAGTCCTTCTCTCTTATTTTTTTCTCCCCGAACACAAATATATAGAGTTGGAGTGGAGGCCGGAGGAGCACCAGGGGGCCCACGAGGCAGGGGGCGCGCCCCCACCCTCGTGGACAGGGTGTGGGCCCCTGGCCTTGATTCTTTCGCCAGTATTTTTTATATATTCCAAAAATATTCTCCGTTGATTTTCAGGTCATTCCAAGAACTTTTATTTCTGCATAAAAATAACACCATGGCAATTCTACTGAAAACAACATCAGTTCGGGTTAGTTCCATTCAAATCATGCAAGTTAGAGTCCAAAACAAGGGCAAAAGTGTTTGGAAAATGGATACGTTGGAGACGTATCAACTCCCCTAAGCTTAAACATGTGCTTGTCCTCAAGCAATTCAGTTGACAAACTGAAAGTGATAAAGAAAAACTTTTACAAACTCTGTTTGCTCTGCTTGTTGTAAACATGTAAAGCCAGCATTCAAGTTTTCAGCAAAGTTTATGAACTAACCATATTCACAATAACATTTAGGTCTCATGTTTACTCATATCAATGGCATAATCAACTAGCGAGCAATAATAATAAATGTCGAATGACAACACTTTCTCCAAACAATCATAATATGATATAACAAGATGGTATCTCGCTAGCCCTTTCTGAGACTGCAAAACATAAATGCAGAGCACCCCTGAAGATCAAGGGCTGACTGGAAATTGTAATTCATGGTAAAAGAGATCCAGTCACAGTCATACTCAATGTAAACTAATAATAATACATGCAAATGATAGCGGTGCTCTCCAATTGGTGCTTTTTAATAAGAGGGTGATGACTCAACATAAAAGTAAATGGATAGGCCCTTCGCAGAGGGAAGTAGGGATTTGTAGAGGTGCCGGAGCTCGATTTTGAAATAGAGATGAATAAAATTTTGAGCGGTATACTTTCATTGTCAACATAACAACTGAGAGATCTTGATATATTCCATGCTACACACATTATAGGCGGTTCCCAAGCAGAATGGTAAAGTTTATACTCCCCCACCACCAACAAGCATCAATCCGTGGCTTGCCCGAAACAATGGGTGCCTCCAACTAACAACAATCCTGGGGGAGTTTTGTTTGCAATTATTTTGATTTGATTTGAGCATCGGACTGGGCATCCCGGTGACCAGCCATTTTCTCGTGAGTGAGGAGTGGAGTCCACTCCTCTTGAGAATAACCCGGCTAGCATGGAAGATACAGACAACCCTAGTTGATACATGAGCTATTCGAGCATACAAAATATAATTTTTTTTGAAGGTTTAGAGTTTGGCACATACAAATTTACTTGGAACGATAGGTAGATACCACATATAGGAAGGTATGGTGGACTCATATGGAACAACTTTGGGGTTTATGGAATTGGATGCACAAGCAGTATTCCCGCTTAGTACAAGTGAAGGCTAGAAAGAGACTGGGAAGTGACCAGCTAGAGAGCGACAACAGTCATGAACATGCATTAAAATTAATCAACACTGAATGCAAGCATGAGTAGGATATAAATCACCATGAACATAAATATCATGGAGGCTATGTTGATTTTGTTTCAACTACATGCGTGAACATGTGCCAAGTCAAGCCACTCAGATCGTTCAAAGGAGGATACCACCCCATCATAGCACATCACAACCATTTTAATAGCATATTGGCACGCAAGGTAAACCATTATAAACTCCTAGTAAATTAAGCATGGAATAAGCAACTATAATCTCTAATTGTCATTGCAAACATGTTTCATTCATAATAGGCTGAATTAGGAACGATGAACTAATCATATTTACAAAAGCAAGAGAGGTCGAGTTCATACCATCTTCTCTCATCTCAATCATTCCATCGCATATCGTCATTAGTGCCTTTCACTTGCACAATCGAATAGTGTGGATAATAATAGTGCACGTGCATTGGACTAAGCTGGAATCTGCAAGTATTCAATTCAAGGGAGAAGACAAGGTAATATGGGCTCTTTGTTAGATCAACAATAATGCATATGAGAGCCACTCAACATTTTCATCATGGTATTCTCCTCTCGACCCCCAAAGAACAAGAAAAGAAATAAAGCTATTTACACGGGAAAGCTCCCAACAAGCAAAAGAAGAATGAGAAGTCTTTTTGGGTTTTCTTTTTAATTATTACTACTACAAGCATGGAAAGTAAACTAGCTAAAAGCTACAACTAATTTTTTTTCTTTTTTTTCTTAAGGTTTTTCAAACACACAAGTAGAAAGTTCAAAAAGAAAATAAACTAGCATGGATGATACAATGAAAAAGTATGAGCACCGACAACTGACATGAGTGTGTGAACATGAATGTAATGTCGGTGAGAGATACGTACTCCGCCAAGCTTAGGCTTTTGGCCTAAGTTGGTCTATGCCCACGAATTAAAGCTGTAGCTGGGGTCGTACTGAGATGCAGCGGCAATTGCCTTATGAGCTGCAGCTTGGAGGCGAGATGCCTCCGTCCTCCTCTCGTACTCGTTCGCCTCCTCCCTGGTTATAACATATCTCCCTTTTGTTTGAAAATCAAAGAAAGTAGGAGCAAGGAGAGCAACATGGAAGGTGCGTCGTCTGTCAAAGATTAGTCGGTACTGGAGGAACTGATCATTCCTCTCAACAAACTGATGACAAACCATAGCATTATAATCCAGATAAGTAGGGGGCAACTCCATATCATATCCGCGTATGGGTACCTCAAGAAAATTAGCTAAATGGGTTGCGTAAATTCCACCGAACAAATATCCATTAATACTGTTATTATGCAACCTACGTGCAACAATAGCCCCCAAGTTATATTGTTTATCTCCTAATACAGCACTCTTGAGAACACTAAGATCGGGAACGCACATGTGACACGCCTCATCCTTACTGTTAATGCATCTACCCACGAAGAGAGCAAAATAATGTATGGCAGGAAAATGAATGCTCCCTATGGTAGCTTGTGTTATTTCTCTATATTCTCCCACAATGATACTAGCAAGAAATTCTTTAAATTCATATTTGCAAGGTTCGCTAGCACTACCCCACTTCAGGAGTTTACAAGCAGTATTAAATCTTCTAAGTCCATCACTACAGGAATCAGCTACTTTGCCGTCAGCCATGGCGGACGGCAAAGGCATGGATGGCTGACGGCAAAGGTCTTTGCCGTCCGCCGCGGACGGCAAAAGGTGACGGCAAAGTAAGGTTCGGCAAAGATGTACTTTGCCGTCTGCTTCGGGCGGCTGACGGCAAAGGAGCCTTTGCCATCAGCAGTGGACGGCAAAGAGTGCAGACGGCAATAAGTGCGCTGTTACTCCGTTAGGTGGCTAACGGCAAGCCTTTGCCGTCCGCCGCTGACGGCAAACTTCGGAAGGCCTTTGCCATCCGCCGTGTGATGTCAGCCGACGTCACTACACGGCAGGCCTTTGCCGTACGCCGCTGTAGGCAAAGTTTTTGCTCTTTGTCGTCCGCTACGGACAGCAAAGCCTTTGCCGTCAGCCACTGTAGGCAAACTGACCAAATTGGTCAGCCTCCCAGGAAGCACAGCTGCCTGCCACGTGGCCTCTTTGCCGTCCACTGCGGATGGCAAAGACTCTTTGTCGTCGGTGGCAAACGGCAAAGAGCCTGCATATTGGCTCTTTTTTTCTGTTTTTTTGAATCCAACAATTTTCAGAGCAAATATATATGACATATATAGATATATTTCCATATCAGATATCCAGCACATAAGTTTCATATCACATATCACATAAGTTTCATCCATACACATTGTTCATACGTAAGCAAGTTCCATCCATATACATATTACAATAGGAAGTTCCATCATAGCAAGCTAGATACAATGCAAAGTTTCATGAAAGGAAAAGCAAGCACTCCATCATAGCAAGCTAGGTTCCATGAAGTGAATGAAATCTGCAAAATGGTAAATAAGAAAGTTAGAAATAGGTGACTAGAACAAGAAGAAGACTAGAACAAGAAGTATATGTCATTTATGAGCTAACTTAGTTGAAATGGATCATATATGAGCTAACTAAGTTGAAATGGGTTGTTTATGAGCTAACTTAGTTGAAATGGATCATTTATGAGCTAACTAAGGTGAAATGGATCGTTTTTGAGCTAACTAAGGTGAAATGAATAGTTTTTGAGCTAACTAAGGTGAAATGGATCATTTATGATCTAACTTAGGTGAAATGGATCATTTATGAGCTAACTTACTTGAAATGGGTCGTTTATGAGCTAACTAAGGTGAAATGGATCTTTTTGAGCTAACTAAGGTGAAATGGATTGTTTTTGAGCTAACTTAGGTGAAATGGATCATTTATGAGCTAACTTAGTTGAAATGGATCATTTATGAGCTAACTAAGGTGAAATGGATCATTTTTGAGCTAACTAAGGTGAAATGGATCGTTTTTTAGCTAACTTAGGTGAAATGGATCATTTATGAGCTAACTTAGGTGAAATGGATCATTTATGAGATAACTAAGGTGTTTTTGAGCTAACTAAGGTGAAATGGATCTTTTTTGAGCAAACTTAGGTGAAATGGATCATTTAAGAGCTAATTTAGGTGAAATGGATCATTTTTAGCTAACTTAGGTGAAATGGATCGTTTAGGAGCTACTGTAGGTAAATTGGGTCATTTTAGAGCTAACTTGGATAAACTGGATCATTTATAAGCTAACCTAGGTAAGATGGGTCATTTTGGAGCTAACCTAGGTAAAATGGATCGTTTATGAGCTAACTAAGTTAATTATGCAATTTTTGACATAAGTAAGCTAAGTACATATCGTTTTAGAGCTAACTTAGGTAGAATGGATGGTTTATGAGGTCAGTAAGCTTATTAAGTCATTTTGGAGGAAAAGAAGCTAACTCTAGGTCATTATGGTAAGCATATTGGAGGAAATAAAGCTAAGTCTAGGTCTTTATGCATTTGTTAAGCAAAACACTAGAGAAACTTATCGTGATCACGGAGGTGTAGGACCGGGCTGGCTCGCGCCGGTAGCTGGAGAAGGAGCGGGCTGGCTCTCGCCGGTAGCTGGAGAAGGATCGTGCGATGCGTTTCTGGAGTTAAGCTGCACCAAAGATCATTTCCAATGTCTCGTTAGCATTATGACACTCAAATGTTAAGACTAGCAAGTAATGTCCATTCAAATTAAACTCACCGTGCTCCCAGGAGCAATCACTGGCATCGGCGGAGCGGTCTGACCGGACTTCTCGCACACAGACTGCACATTTGGTTTTCACAACAGAGTCATACTAGTTAGTAATGAGACTCAAATGTTAAGACTAGCAAGTAATCTGCAGAAGAAACTTACCACAAGGAGCTCGTACATGGCCCTTGCCTGCATGTCATTCCGTGCCCTCTCCTCCTCCAACATCTTTGTCGTCCTCTCCTCCAACTCCCGCTGCCTCTCCGCCGCCTCCGCCAGAAGTTTCTCCGTTCTATCTCTCTCACTCTGTATAGCAGCCTGCAACACCACTCACATGACCAGTTGTAATCATTGATGGAAGCGCACACAATGTAATGGAGAAAGATAGCTGAGTACGTATAACTAACCTTGAAGGCGAGTTGGACTGGCCGTTCACGAGGCCTTATCTCAGGAGCGGAGCTCGACTGGCGCGCCTTGATCTCTGGGAGAGTGCTAGGACAACGGATAAGTCCATCTCCCATGGCTATGGAGCCATGGGACCTCCCGCCACCAGATATCATCAGCAGCTCTGTATCAATGGGACCCTGGCTCGGGTTAAATTCCTCCCCTTTCCTCGCCTTCCCCTGATCTCTATATTGCACGAGCTTGTCGTGGGTGGAGATGTTGGTGAAGTTCTTTGGATCACCGAGGTCAGACGCAGAGAATGCCTTGACTTTCTTGTAAGGGCCAGTGTGGGCCATGGCATACAGGTCGTACACCTCTGGTACCTTATCCGCCTTATTGTAGCGTGCCTGAAAGAGAGAAACAAAGTAAATTAGTAATTAAAGGGCTAAAGCTAGTATGATGAATGAATTGCATGAATCATGAAGCAAACCACATACCCAGTTCCGCCAGTACTGAAATAAGTTGGAGTTGCCTTGGTGGTGTGGCACACCTTCCATTTGGGCACGTTTGTCCTGGGCCTCTTTGTGGGTGGCCAGCCATTCTTCTGAGCACCATGCATTGACCAACACCTCCCAACAATCCATCCGATCCGCACACCATCTTGGAGGGGCCTAAGTTAGCAAATAGAAACTTGAGCGCTAAGGCTATGAATTACTAAATGATGGAAGTAAGTACAAGGCCTTAAGAATTACCTTCATGTACTTCTCCTTACTCAAGAACTTATCGCGGCACTCCTGCTTGGGCTTCTTGATACCACGCCCGGCGTAGTAGTCTCGAACAGCCTGCACCCGAACCTCATGCCGTAAGTTCTGAAGTAGGCGCTTGCACTCCTTGTGGATAACATGATCCGCCTCCTCCTCGTATCCCTCCTCACACCTGTAGAATGTCTGCAATCAAATGAGACGATATTGATTAGTACAATTAATAACTAGCTAGTTGAAGATTTTTAATTGTGTAAAGGAGCAATTACCCAGAACTTTCTGATCACGACGTCTGCCCTCGTCTTGCACAAAACACCGTCGATAATCTCACCCGGCGGGGTCGGGGCAGCCAAGTAGTGCTCCCAAGTCAATCCAACCTCTGGAAGCCGACCCTCACCGTGCAATGTGACAAACCCTGGGAAGTTTTGCCGAATCAGAACTCCAAGGACGGAGTTGGGCGGGCGGACACTTTCATGGTGGTCCCAACCCCTGCAGCATGACAAGGCCAACACATCAGTTATTTGAAGAAACGTGAATGCAGAAGGTACAGAAAGATTAAATGCACTTACCTCTCCCCATCAGGGAAAATCAACCACCTCTGCTCGCGTGTCGCCGGCACGGACGGGAGCCGTGTAGCACCACGCTGGTAGACATTGCCCCCCTCCTCCCCCTCCTCATCAGTCGGCTCCCCGCCATCATCAGCATGGCCACTCGGCTCCCCGCCATCCTCAGGCTGACCCGATCAGGTACCCCATCCAGACGTGTGCTCCTCCGGGGTCTCGTGGGCCCAAGTCTCGTGGGCCGAAGGCCCGTCGACCCGAGGCTCGTGGGTCGAAGACTCGTGGACCGGAGGCTCGTGGACCGGAGTCCGTGCAGCCTCCTCCTCAGACGAGTCCACCCTAGCATTCACGTGCTCGGGTGAAACAGCTGGGGGCGGTGGCGAGGAAGGCGCCGTAAGAGTCACCCTACCTCCTCTCCCGCGACCACGTGCTCCACCTCCTCTCTTCTTCTTACCTCGTCCCCTTCTGGGCACCGCGGTCGACAAAGAAGGGCTCGGCGGTGTCGCCATACTGTCCAGCAATGCTCGGCGGAGAGGTGCGTGTGGAATGGAAGACCTCGCACCACGCGCCGACGAAGAAGGGGCTTCGGCGCGCTCCCGACCAGCGCCCACCATCTTTCAACACCTGCCATGACAAAGAATAAACGAAATTAGTACAACATAAAAAAAGTACTGACATGAATAATAATATGTATATCACTTAAGTGTATCATCATCAAGTACAACATAAAAAAATTGAATACCTGACACTACTAATAATCTCGATCAGTATCATCAATAAATGCATAATCATCATCATCACTATAATCAATGATGGGCTCATAGGGTTCATTGGCATCAACATGTGCAAGGCCACCTTGACGTAATCGGTCAAGCATTGACAGGTCATCTGCAGCAGTAACCTCTTCTTGTTCCGGCTCTTCTTGTTCCTCCTCTGGGTTGATGTCGGATTCATTATCGCTGTCTACTTCAATGTTTTGGGGTGAAGTATAGCGGTTCTTGAAACGCTTTTTGGAAAGACGTGTCTCTTGGAAGAATTCTCCTTCATATGTGTCTGGGTTAATGTGAGGTTCATAATCCTCTTCCTTTGGGGGAGAAAGTCTAGCACGTGGCGGCACTTCATAAACGACATCCCAACCTTTCAGATTTGGATTAGTTTGGCAGGCCCACGGTAGATAGAATACTTGGGTCGCCTGTTGAGCCATAATATAGACATCAGGAACATCTAAATGAGTGCTTTGGTTGATTTCAACTAGCCCTATATGTTCATGAGTCCTTCTAGTCTCCTTCGGCTGAAACCAATAACATTTGAAGACTACGACATTCGGTGGGTTTTCAGCATAGAACAGAAGTTCATAAATTGCTTCAACTCTCCCATAATACTCGGTACCTCCTTCGCCGATAGCAGATACACAACAATTTGTAGACTTTCGGTCGGCCATTGATAGCTCTTTGCCATAGGTACGAAAGCGATACCCGTTGATGTCGTACTTGTCAAATGAACGGACCTTATAGTCAAAACCATTAGCGACTTGTCTCAATTCGGCGTCCATAGACTCTGAATTAGCCTACAAGTTTAATATGAAAGGATTGTTGCATTATGCACAAATTAGCGAATGAAATGAAATTGTCTAATAGAAATTACCGTTTGTTTGAACCAAGAGATGAAACCGGGATAGCCACCTCCTTGCTTTGCGAGAAGCTCATACTCTTCGACGGAATCCTTTTGGATCTCCGCTCCATACAAGAATATGGCGACGTATCGACTGTATGACATATCCAGGAATAAGAGTAGTTCAAAGGAAATAGAAGTTGCGAAACAATGTACCGAGAACTTACTCGATGTACGGCCGCACTTCTATCAGGTTGTTGAAGATATACAACGAAATGGTCCGCCATTCTTCGTTATCCAAAGATACTGGATGTGAAACACTAGCTGGTGCGAGATTCCCTTTGAATAGGCTGAGGTTGGATCCATCCTTTTTAGGCTCGTCAGCATTGTACCGAGGCTTGGATTATGCAAATGACAATTTTTGGCTTCGTAGTGCGCTGTTATGAAGTTTGCCGCCTCCTTTGTGATGAATGCCTCAGCCATCGATGCTTTAATTCTACGTTTATTTTTACATTTTTCTCGAAGCGTCTTCTGCATCCTCTCAGTTGGGTAGCACCAATGATTTTGCACGGGCCCCCCCAATCTTGCCTCGGCCAGGAGATGCAAAATCAAATGCTGCATTGAATTAAAGAAGCCCGGTGGAAAGATCTTCTCTAACTTGCAGATCAACTCCGGCGCCAACTCTTCCATTTCTTCTAGCACGCCACGCGATAGTTCTTTCGCACAAAGAACACGGAAGAAATAGCTGAGTTCTGCCAGTACTAGCCATTCATCCTCAGGGATGAAGCCACGCAACATCACTGGCATTACCCGCTCAATCCATATGTGCCAATCATGACTCTTGAGACCAAATATCTTTAGTTTATCAAGATTCGCTCCCCTCTTTAGATTCGCTGCATACCCATCGGGGAAGATCAACTGCTGTTGCACCCACAAGAGAATTTCCCTCATAGCTGGCGTTCCAAGATTGAACCATGCCTTTGGCTTCGTCCAGTTCTGCTTTCCTTTCGGTTCTTTCATGTTTTGTAACGGCCTATCACATAGCACCTCCAGATCGACTCTAGCCTTAGTATTATCCTTTGACTTCCCATCTATGCCAAACAATGTACCAAAAAGTGCCTCGGCAATATTCTTCTCAGTGTGCATCACGTCGATGTTGTGTGGGCAAAGGAGGTCTTTGAAGTAAGGCAGATCCCATAAGCATGTTTTGTGAGTCCACACGTGCTTAGTATTATACCCTTTGAAGTACCCTGGACGTTGTGGATCTGGCTCGAGAGCGTTTAACTGATCTAGGGTCTGTTGGCCTGTCAATGCAGGTGGTGCAGAGTTTTTGACAACTCTACCCCTGATGAAGTTCTTCTTGTCTTTCCTGAACTTATGGCGAGGATCCAGGAACTGTCTATGCATGTCGAAGCAAGAAAACTTGCGACCGACTTGAAGCCGACGAAACTCAAGAGCTCCCTTGCATGTGGGGCACGGGAACCTTCCATGCACACACTAGCCAACGAATAGCGCATACGCCGGCAAGTCATGCATCGAGTACATGTACCAGACACGCATTATGAAGTTCCGTTTGCTAAAGGCGTCGTATGTCTTGAACCCATTATCCCAGGCTTCTTGCAATTCATCCTTAAGCGGTTGCATGTACACATTCATATTTTTGCCCGGATAGTTGGGTCCTGGAATTATCAACGTCAGGAAAATGTTCTTTCTTTGCATAATCTGTCCGGGGGGAGATTGAGTGGAAAGACAAATACGGGCCAACAACTGTATTGGGCTGCCGTCATACCAAACACACTGAACCCATCCGTGCTGATGCCGACTCGAGGATGCCTCAGATCTGCCGCTTTGTTAGCATGTAATTCATCAAACTTTTTCCATGCAACACCATCCGATGTGTGTACCATCATCAGATTCCCATCTGCATCTAGTTCGGTTCTTTTGCCTGTTTTGTGCCATGTCATCTGTCTGGCCGTCTCTTCGACCATGAAAAGACGTTGAAGTCTTGGTACGATTGGCATATACCGAAGAACACTAACGGGGATTTTGGTCTGTGTCTTCTCACCCATACCGTTGTCTACCACAATATACCTGGAAGACTTGCAAATGGGACAATAGGTCAAGTCCGCATAGTCAAGCCTAAATAAGGCACATCCTTTCCCATAGGCATGTATCTTCTCATAGGGCATCTTCAGTGCACGGAGGATTTTGTCCGACTGGTACAGGTTTGCAGGCATTACATGGCCTTTGGGTAGAAAGCGTCCAAATACTGTCATAATTGTGTCATAGCATTCTCTACCCAAGTTGAACTGAGCCTTCACAGCCATTACTTGTGAGATGGCATCCAACTGACAAAGCTCAGTGTGCTCGTGGAGCGGACGTTTCGAAGACTCCAACATTTCATTGAAGGCCTTTGCAGATTCCTCCATCTCCTCGTCCGAATCCCGAGCATCATCATAGCCTTGCACCATGTTTTCCATCCCGGTACCATGCTCGTCGGTGCGACGACGATCCACCTCAGCTCGGTCACGTTGGGCAGACTCACCATGAAATGTCCACACCGTATAATCGGGCGTAAAACCACTCTTCTGCAGGTGTTTGCCCATTTCAGCCTTTGTCTTCTTTTCCCAATTGCCGCACCGGAAACAAGGGCACCAGGTTTTCTTTTGGCCATTTGCAAATGCGGCTTGCACAAACCCCTTAGTTTTTGTGAACCATTCAGCGCTCCATTTGTTCTGACCAGTGTGACCGGTATACATCCACGCACGGTCACTCATCTTGACTTTCAGAGCTACTAGGCACACAACAATTATATATGTAATTCACCATGTATATATTCATCAGTTGATCTACTTTGTCAATTTTATTACGTCCATGCAACCTACACTCTAATAGGTAATGATAGGTCCTAATCCCACCCGTGTATGTGTAGATTGGGTTCATTTTCCCATGCTATGCTCCGGATCCGACGCAAAATTTCGACAGCACCTCCTCGCTGTTCTCCTGATACACGTCTCTGCAATAAACAGAGAGGATGTGTACCCGGAGAACAATAGGGGAGGCACTGACGAAATATATGCGTCGGATCCGGAGCAAAGCATATGGGAAAACGAACCCAATCTACACATACTCGGGCTGTCCATGGATAGCGTTGGACAATTCGAAAGAATCAAGGTTATAAATATGCAAATGCATGCATATTTATAACTATGACGCTTTCGAACGGGAGACACATATTGGTTACGCATACTGATGATTCAAGACACATATATAGCTAGCTATCAAGTTTCATCGGAATAGATCAAATAATTAATTGGGGAGGAGGACTTGTCATTTGTGCTCACCCACGAACGAAGGGGCAGAGCTCGTCAAATGCACGACGAGGTCGTCGAACACCAACATCGCAGTGATGAAACAACTGCACATTTAAAACTACACGATCAACACAATTATATATGATGTTTTTCATAACAAAATCGAAAAATATATGACCTAACTAATAATTCACAAATATATGACCCCGTCGGCCTCTGGAAGGCCAAAGAACACCTTTTCGGGAGGTGTCGGTGGTCGGGGTGTCCTGTCGGGGTCGGGGTGCCGTGTCGGGGTCGGGGTGCTGTTTCG
>NC_041390.1:416721901-416735647 GCF_002162155.2 Triticum dicoccoides | reverse complement strand
GCGACGGGGCGCCGGGGCGGCGGCGGGGTGGTGGGGCAACGGGGCGGGGGGCGCTGGGGCGGCGGCGGGGTGGTGCGACGGGGCGATGGCGAGATTATGGGAGAGAAAGACAGAGAGGGGGGTGGGGCGTGGCCGTTACGTGGGGCCCTCCCTCTTTGCCGTCCGCCACCCTTTGCCGTCCGCCTTCTTGCTCTTGGTCGTCCGCTAGCGGACGGCAAAGAGGGGGGCTGTTAGGTTTTTTTTGCAGCTCGTCAGTGGGGCCCCTCCCTCTTTGTCGTCCGCTAGCCGACGGCAAAGAACTGGCTGATGGCAAATTTGGTCTTTGCCATCAGCCAGTTCTTTGCCATCTGCTTTTTGGAAGCTGATGGCAAAGAGCTTCTTTGCCGTCTGCTAGCGAACGGCAAAGAACTGGCAGATGGCAAAGTAGCTGATTCCAGTAGTGCATGGTATAAAATTTATCATAAAGATCAAAAAGGACATTGTGAGAATTGCGTGAGGATGTAAATTTAAACCTTCTAACAAAGGAATCTGTTAGGTGATAATATTGAGGGCACTTATATGAAACGAAGCCCTCAAGTTCACCATTACGCTAATACTGCTCCACGGCTACCGACCTGCGCTAGACACGTCGTCGCCTTTCAAGCCGAGCTCAACTTATTCGGATCATTATCTCGGCGAGCGAAAAAGAGTTCGGAATCAATAAGGATAAATCATCACCAACATCGTCGCCCAACGGAATACACGGAGCGGGAACACAGGCATCGCTGCATGGTCACTTCATCAAACCGGCATTGACCGCGTCGCAAGTTACGACCTGCGTCGTCATGGCCGCACTTTTGCTTATTCAAGCCGATGTCCATCACGCTGAACTGCTTCAACACCTCGACTGACACGGCATCTACAACGTCTCCTTACCGTCCTGCTCCGTCTCCTCGGCTAGACCGAGAGCTTCACCATCTCTTCATCAACTTACTTCGGAGACTTCGGCGTCACCAGCCGATCAGCTTCATCACATTAGCTGGACCACGGGTTTTTTCCTTGGCAAGCCAATCTTTGCTAGCATAGCCATGCCACCGCTTCATCACCCATCAGGCAATGGGTGTGCGGATCTAGCCCCAATCTTGGGAGTAACCTTTCTCCAGATTGCTACAACAAATAAACCAGGTGCTATCAATCCTATTATTTTTTCTTGCTTGAGTTTATTTTTCCCAAGGAATTATTACTCCGGTTTGTTTCATCATCTATACACAGGTCTATCAAATGGTGGCCGCATTAACAATGACCGTGTGGTGGTTCGGTCAGCTTTCGTATATAGTTCGGCGAATGCCACATCTGGAACTCAGACTGGCCTGTGAATTCGGGCTTGGCCATGCCTTCACCGCGTCACGCCGACACCCTGCATCGACATGACTTCGGCGCCAGGCCACATCTCTTTCAATAAATTATTTTTGCGAAAAGCAATTATCCTTTTTGGACCGCACTATTTTATGTGTGTAGGTGATCGACTTCGACTGTGTCACGTAGTCTCTTCGGCAAGCCGATGTCATCGTCCCAGTCGGCGTAAATCGGCTCGTGTGATCACCTTGTTGGTCGTGTTGCCATACCGACGTGTTCGGTTGCGTCGGGGACTTCGGCATCGCCGAGAGAGCTCTACCTCATCGAGTGTTCGGCGCACAGGCCATATTTATTTTATTACTCATTTTGCATAAATTATTGATTATACAACAATTTATTATTATTATTATTCCTATTATCTCTGGCTTGAACTATTTTCTGTGCACAGGTAGATAATCCGGGCAGCGCTATCACCGCGGTGTACCGGCGTACCACGTCACCTCGGCTGACCGGGGGCTTCGTCATCACTTCATTAACACACGTTGGGGGCTTCGGCGTCATACTGCCGGCCTGCTCCGTCGCCGCGGTCGGACTGGGGTTTTCACCTTGCCCATCGACCATGCTGCGTCACCACTTCATCAATCCGAGTTCTTTGCTCGGACATCTCGGGACTGGCTTGGGGGCTGGGATCTCGTCCCGCCACAATCTCAGCCCGCGTCATCAACATCGAGCACATTAATCAGCTAAGTCGCTTTCATGCTAAAAAACTTTCAGTTTTAAATTTTGTTCGGTTCGACCAAGCATTATACTTTTCGGCACAAAGGTGTTTGTGACAAAGCTCCTTGTCAAAACTTTGTTTGTGACTCGCATATTCAAATACCCGGTTTATTTGGGGGCTCCCTTGATGGAGCTTTTCCTCTTGCAAATGATTATACTTGTACGGGTTCATTCCTTATTCGTGTATTACGCCACAATATGCACCGTATTGACAGAAGCGATTTGCAAGCTGGGTTACCTCGCTCCTGTATTTACCCCTACGTTCCTGATTGTTCGGCTAGGGAGTAAAGGGAGCACCTCTGTGATTGTCACGACTGGGTCATCCGAGCTCTGACCTCAGACCGGGTGAAGCCGAAAGCTAGCGCTCTTATTGTTTTTCAATCATGGTCGGCACACAATAGAACTCATGAGTACAAAAAATCTATTACACAAGTCTCTTAGTAATAATGAGCACCGAAGAAAGGTATCAGTGGGGGTACTATTTTCTTCGAAGATGCTTCTTACACTTCGTTAGTAATATAGCATAAGTTCCCTTAGCACGCTTTGACTGTTACAGCCTTATGGCCTGATTGCGTGGTCATCGGAAACACCATTGATACTCTCGACAGGTGGAGTACATGACACTCTTCGGCTCTTGGCGTAAGAGGGAGAAGCTGACGGTCGGTTAAGACGCATTTAAAGTTCGGGTGAACACATATATGATATAAGTACTTCGGTACATACAATCATTATACATAAAATTCTTTTACCCACGTCACTTGCGGGCTCTTAAAATTTATATATGAGCAGTAAATGTGTTTTCTTCTTGGTCGTTGTTAAAACACGACAGAAGCACATTTTTTTTCTCGTCCAATTTTTGGATTGGCACCAAACACTTGATCTTGTTCGGACCTCATGTTTTTACTGACGTTTTTTGGTTTTCCAAGCTTTTGGCACTTTTAAACTATTTGTGTGTTTTCATCACAAGTCTCGCAGTGCAGCGCCGGACACCTTTAGAGATTCGGCAAAAACATTATCGGATATTGCTATATATGCATCGGTTTCGAATTGTGTCTTCGGTCAATAGTTGGGTTGCCCGGCTCCTGCGCTTGCCTCCTACGTTCCGCTTTGTTCGGCTAGGTATGCAAAGGGAGAACCACTGCGATTGTGTTTCTAGCTCACATGGTTAAGCACCTCAGTGGAGAAAGCCAAAAGCCGACTATCACAATAAGCGTAAACTGGTCAGCGATCCGATGACTGTGTTAAATGATGGGTCATTCATAACATTGGCCGAAGTGTTTACGGCTTGACCTCGACTGTCGCCGAACACTACCGGGGGCTAGTAACTGGCCTCCCAAACTAAATCCTCAATAACTTGCTCTTACATTAGAGCTGAGGTTTCATGATCATGCTTAGCATGACAACCCAAAGAAAGGAACCGATAGCGGGACTATTTTCTTTAGAAGACATTTCTTATGTTAAATAGTAATATAACATATCTCTCTGCGTACCTTTGTTTATAAATCGTATGGCCAGATTGCCTTGTTTGTCGTAAATATTTGCCCTCATAAAGGCTTTATAAAGTAGGACAAACACTCCTCGGCTACTGGCCGAGGAGGTGGAAGCCGATGGTTAGTCAACAAAGTTTTGTACAATGCGGATCCGAGCTTTAGTGACGTACATTATTTGGATACATAGAGTCATTACACATAATTTGTGATTTTACTATGGATATCGATCCTTAATTCGGCCACCCGTGCCTACATTAAGGCTCGGGGGCTACTGGGCTTCGGGCCTATTATTTACAAATATTAAAGGGCACATCGATCCCCTGATCTGGTGTTGCCACCCGACCAGTGTCTCGGGGGCTACTGCATTGGCAATTGAAAGCACAAGTGCTCCCTAGGTGGTTTTGATAATTGATGACAACACATCTCTTGTTGGACTAACATTTCTATCTAGCATGTTTCAGGTAAGTTCAACAATGGAGTGGCATGGACTAAAGGTTGTGGGAACTCCTTCAAGATGCTAAGGACAAAGGATTGGCTAAAGCTTCAAGCTCAAGACCCTTCATTTTACATTTTAGTGATCCAAGATCACATTGAGTCCATAAGAAAAGCCAATACTATCAAGGAGGGATGAGGTGTTGCTTAATGAGCCTCTTGCTTCATGTGCTTAATGATATGCTCCAAAATCCTCAGCTACTTTCCCACTTCCACATATGACCTAAACCCTAAGCCAAACTCGGTCCTACCGATTCCTCCTATCCGGCGCCACCGAGTTTCACTTGTCATTAGCCACTGCCAAACCCTAGCAATTCGGTTCTACCGATAAGGATCTCGGTCTCACCGAGATGGGATTGCAAACTCTCTGTTACCTATTGCAATATTCTCGGTCCCACCGAGATATGCAATCGGTCCCACCGAGATTGCAATGTAAACTCAGTGTTTCCCCTTTGTAATTTTTCGGTCTCACCGAGTTCCACTCGGTCTCACCGAAAGAGCAAATCGGTCCCACCGAGTTTGCCTGACCAACTCTCTGGTTAGCTAATTACCAAATTCGGTCTCACCGAGTTTGTGTAATCGGTCTCACCGAGATTATGTTATGCCCAAACCCTAACCGAATCGGTCCTACCGAGTTGCATGTCAGTCCCACCGAAAATCTCTAACGGTCACTAGGTTTACATTTTCGGTCCGACCGAGTTTATTGATTCGGTCCCACCGAGATTGGAAAACTGTGTAACGGTTAGGTTTTGTGTGGAGGCTATATATACCCCTCCACCTCTTTCTCATTCGGTGAGAGAGCCATCAGAACACACACACCATTCCAACTCATATGGTCTGAGAGAGAACCACCTACTCATGTGTTGAGATCAAGACATTCCATTCCTACCATATGAATCTTGATCTCTAGCCTTCCCAAGTTGCTTTCCACTCAAATCTTCTTTCCACCAAATCCAAATCCTATGAGAGAGAGTTGAGTGTTGGGGAGACTATCATTTGAAGCACAAGAGCAAGGAGTTCATTACCTACACACCATTTGTTACTTCTTGGAGAGTGGTGTCTCCTAGATTGGCTAGGTGTCACTTGGGAGCCTCCGACAAGATTGTGGAGTTGAACCAAGGAGTTTGTAAGGGCAAGGAGATCGCCTACTTCGTGAAGATCTACCGCTAGTGAGGCAAGTCCTTCGTGGGCGATGGCCATGGTGGGATAGACAAGGTTGCTTCTTCGTGGACCCTTTGTGGGTGGTTGCTTCTTCGTGGACCCTTCGTGGGTGGAGCCCTGTGTGGACTTGCGCAACCGTTGCCCTTGGGTGGAGCCCTGTGTGGACTCACGCAACCGTTACCCTTCGTGGGTTGAAGTCTCCATCAACGTGGATGTAGGATAGCACCATCTATCCGAACCACGGGAAAAACATATGTGTCTCCAATTGCGTTTGATCTCTCCAAACCCTTCCCTTTACATTCTTGCAAGTTGCATGCTTTACATTCCGCTGCTCATGTACTTTTTGCATGCTTGCTTGATATGTATTGCGTGTGCTGAAATTGTGACTAAACCCCACTTAAACCGAAAAAGCTTAAAGATTGCAACTTTAGCACTAAGTGTCTAATCACCCCCCCCCTTTAGACACATCTACTTCTAGATCCTACAAGTGGTATCAGAGCGTTGGTCTCCATTGCCTTGGTTTAATCACCATTGGAGGAAGATGGATGTGTCTACTCTAGGGAATCTTAGACATAGAGTGCCTATTCTTGATGGAAAGTATTTTCATGAGTGGAAAAATGAGACGCTTGTAATCTTCAATCAATATCATTTGAACAAGTATATTGCTAGCCCTTGTGCACTCCATATTGATCCCTTGCATCCTACCCTAGATGAAGATATTGACATGATTCGCAATCTTAGAACTATTGAGCTCATCATTAGAGGATTGCCCAAAGATTTGATTGCTAGTTTGCCTACTCAAAATTGCGCCTATACTATATGGAAATTTCTTGAGGAACGGTTTCCCAATCACTCCTTGAAAACTTTGGATGAAATTCTCCATAAATCTATTGCCTTGAGTAAGATGAACTCTAGTGATCCTAGTTTTGGCAAATGTCTTCTTGAACTTGCCAATCTTAAGTATGCTAAAGGAGATGTTGGAATCATTAATGATATCATACTCAAAGCTATAAGAATTCATAAAAGTAACCACTTTGATCATTTATCTAATGAATTACCCTCTCTAGGAAATGATGAGTCACAAGATCATGATGAACATGAATACTATGATGATGATGATAGTGTCTCCGATCTTGATAATGCAATGAGACATTTTGGTCTTATGGCAAATCTTCGGGGATATGAATCAGGAGGAAAGGAATGGGTCCTTGATAGCGGATGCACTGATCATATGACCGGAGATGAAGAGATGTTCCGTGAACTTGCTGAAAACAACGGCCCTCGAAAATATGTCACCTTTGGTGATAATTCAAAGGGTAAAGTGGTTGGCCTTGGTAAGGTGGCCATCTCACATGATAGTTCCATTCAAAATGTCATGCTCGTTGAATCTCTTGGCTACAACTTACTTTCAGTATCTAGACTTGCTGATTTCGGTTTGAATGTCCTATTTACTGAGGTAGATTGCCAAGTATTTCGTCGAGACAGTCATAAAATGGTCTTTACGGGTATGCGTAGAGGTGATCTTTACATTGTCGATTTCTCTAAAAAGGCACAACCTAAAACTTGCTTTGTTGCTAAATCCTCAAAAGGCTGGTTGTGGCATAGACGACTAGGTCACGTTGGCATGAGAAACCTTGACAAGCTTATTAAAGGAAATCATATCCTTGGAGTTAACGATGTCATATTTGATAAGGATAGACTTTGCAGTGCTTGTCAAGCAGGTAAACAGGTTGGAGGAAGACATCCCGTGAAGAACATCATGACCACAAGGAGGCCACTCGAGCTGCTTCACATGGATCTTTTTGGTCCCAACGCCTACAAGAGTCTCGGTGGAAATTCTTTTGGTCTAGTTATTGTTGATGATTTTTCAAGATTTACGTGGGTGTTCTTTCTTAATGACAAGTCGCAGGTCCAGAAGATCTTCAGAAACTTCGCTAGGAAGGCCCAAAATCAGTTTGATGTGAAGATCAAGAAGGTTCAGAGTGACAATGGAACGGAGTTCAAGAACGCAAATGTGGACACCTTTCTTGACGAAGAAGGGATTTCACACGAGTTCTCGGCTACGTACACACCTCAACAAAATGGAGTTGTTGAGAGGAAGAACCGGACGCTCATCGAAATGGCAAGAACGATGCTTGATGAATACAAGACGCCAAAGCACTTTTGGGCAGAAGCGGTTGAGACAGCTTGTCACGCAACAAATCGCTTATATCTTCACAAGCTACTCGGCAAGACGGCATACGAGCTCCTCACCGGTAACAAGCCTCAAGTTGGATACTTTCGAGTATTTGGCTCAAAGTGCTACATTCTTGATAAGCATCGTCATTCAAAGTTTGCTCCTAAATCTCATGAAGGTTTTCTACTTGGTTATGGCTCAAACTCTCACACTTACCGTGTCTACAACAATTTCACCCGAGAGGTTGAAGAGACGGTAGATGTGAAGTTTGATGAATCTAATGGCTTGCAAGTAGAGCAATTGTCAATTGATGTAGGAGACAAAGACCCTTCGGAAGCAATTCAAGACTTGTCCATTGGCAAAATTCGTCCAACGGAGGTGAAGGAGAGTACTTCATCCGTCCAAGTGGAAGCTTCTACTTCACAACAAGGTGAACCAAGAATCAACACGGAAGCATCCACAAGTGGGACACACCAAGATGAAGAAAACGAGGAAGTACGTCAAGATGAACATCAACAACCTCCTTCTCCACCACGACAAGAGAACGACGACGTCAACAATGAAGAAGGCCAAGAAGAAGAACAAGATGAAGAAGATGTTCAACGAAGACCCAAGCAAAATCTCTCACGAGTTCGAGCAAGAATTGCCAAAGATCATCCAGTCGAGCAAATCCTCAATGATATACAAACCGGGAGAATCACTCGCTCAAGAACTTGTTTAGCTAACTTTTGTGAAAACTATTCATTCATCTCTAGCATTGAACCAATGCAGGTTGAAGAAGCATTGGAAGATCCGGATTGGATAAACGCTATGCATGAAGAGCTACATAATTTTGAGAGAAACCAAGTTTGGACATTGGTTGAGAAGCCCGACAACAACCACAACATCATTGGTACCAAATGGGTGTTTCGCAACAAGCAAGATGAAGATGGACAAGTGGTCCGCAACAAAGCACGTCTCGTCGCCCAAGGATACACACAAGTCGAAGGTATGGACTATGGTGAGACGTATGCTCCCGTTGCTAGACTTGAGTCCATTCGCATCTTACTTGCCTATGCTATCACCATAATATCACCTTGTACCAAATGGACATTAAAAGTGCTTTTCTAAATGGAGAAATAGAGGAGGAAGTTTATGTCAAACAACCTCCCGGCTTTGTCAATCCTAAGAAACCAAATCATGTTTACAAACTTCACAAAGCTCTTTATGGTCTTAAACAAGCTCCTAGAGCATGGTATAAATGCTTTACCAAGTTCCTTACTACAAGTGGTTTTGAAATTGGTAAAATTGATTCTACTCGTTTTACTAAAAAGGTTAATGGAGAACTATTTGTATGCCAAATTTATGTTGATGACATCATATTTGGTTCAACTAACCCTCTCTTTAGTGAAAAGTTTGGAAAGCTAATGTCAGAGAAGTTTGAGATGTCTATGATGAGCGAACTCAAATTCTTTCTCGGGTTACAAATCAAGCAAACTAAGGAAGGTACATTTGTCTCTCAAACAAAGTACACCAAGGACTTATTCAAGAAGTTCAATATGCAAGAATGCAAAGGTATGTCTACACCCATGCCTACTAGTGGACATAATGATTTGACCAAAGATGGTGAACCTGTTGATCAAAAGGTTTATCGCTCTATGATTGGTTCATTGTTATACCTATGTGCTTCACGTCCCGATATTATGCTAAGTGTGTGCATGTGTGCACGATATCAAGCTGCTCCTAAAGATTGTCATCTTAAGGCTGTGAAAAGGATAGTAAGATATTTAATCCATACACCAAATTTTGGCATTTGGTATCCTAAGAGGTCTTCTTTTGATCTTGTTGGCTATTCCGACTCAGATTATGCCGGAGACAAGGTTGATAGAAAGTCCACTTCGGGTACTTGTCAATTTCTTGGTAGATCTCTTGTGTCTTGGTCTTCCAAGAAACAAAACTCGGTATCCTTATCCACCGCCGAAGCGGAATACATTGCCGCTGGTTCATGTTGTGCTCAATTACTTTGGATGACCCAAACTCTTAAAGATTATGGGATTTATGTGAAACATGTTCCACTGCTTTGTGACAATGAAAGTGCTATCAAAATTGGTCATAATCCTGTACAACATTCTCGAACTAAGCATATTGAAGTTCGCCATCATTTCATTCGAGATCATGTTGCTAAGGGTGACATCAATCTTAAGCATGTTTGCACCGATAAGCAATTAGCGGATATATTCACTAAACCGCTTGATGAGAAAGTGTTTTGCAGGTTGAGAGGAGAATTGAACATCATTGATGCTTCGAACTTGGAGTAGAAACTCCATTGGATACATGCAAGACATGAGCTTATGACTAATCCATGATGTATCTCTTATGATAACTATCTTATGTCTTGGATATATTTGCACCTTGCATGTTGTCTAACCCATGTAGGTGCTTGGTTGAATCTAATTCCATGAGATTGCGACTCACTCACATCTTGAGCAATCTCTACAAGACCAAGACTCTACACAATAGTGGTTGAAGACAAGGAAGCACAAAACCATTCAAACATATCCTTTGACAAATTCTATGTTAAGCTTCATGATTGTCATTTTTTGATACACAAGTGCTCTTCCTTGCAAGAACTAACCCATGTAGGTAGATGAACTCAAACTCCAAGTGGTGCTCCCAACTCTTGATGAACTACATCAACCCTGAGCACCCACACAAGTTCAACTACATGAGCAAGAACCACATCACCACCCAAGGTATGTTATTCCATCTTAGAGAAGCTTTACTCCAAGACATGAGTCAAAGCAACTCAACAAGATGTGAATACATCAAGATGCTTAAACGAAAAATGGTAACCCCATTTTGAGCTTAAACGATGAGTATGACCTATGATCAAGTGTTCTCACTTGACTCCTAAGTCAATATACTCTAACATAGGTGACTATGTCACCGCCCAATTCTAGATGAAGTTCTCTTGTGTTCTTTTCTGAGTTATTGCATTTGTCCCTTGCATATTTGTTTCCTTCTTTTTCAAACAAAGCAAAAACAAAAACTTCATCGAGAAACTTTCACTCTTTTTTTTTGTTCTTGTTCTGCATATTTCTGCATCAAATTCATTGCAAATCTTTGTGAGATCTTACTTGACTAGTGAGCTGAGGTGACAAGTGTTTTTCTCTGTGATGAACTCGGTTTCACCGAATTGCCATTTTTGGTCCAACCGAATCCCTTCGGTACTACCGAAACATGCCACTCGGTGCCACCGATTTCGCAACAGGAAAAACAGTTTGCCACATATTCTATATTTCTTCTGATCCAGCTCCACTCAATGAATCTTGTCCTCTACAAGCATCACAGTTTTATTCCCGCTTTGTACTGAATCTCAAGGACCAAACCTATTCGACGGATTCCAGGAAAAACCTTCTTGGAAATTGATGTCAAAGGGGGAGAGAGAGAGATCACATCAAAGCTTATCATCAGGGAGAGAGAGATCACATCAAAAGCTTATCACCTACAAAGGAGAAAGTACTAAGGGGGAGAGAATACTCAAGGATCCCATATATTAAGGGGGAGAAAGAAATCTTCAAGGGGGAGAGAATACTCAAGGATCCCAGATGCTTGATGTTCAAGAGGAGAGATGCCACATGTCTTTTTGGGGGAAAGACATGTTCATATGAACTCATTTGAATTAAGTTCTATTCATATCTTTCAGCTCTGATTTTCTGTTTCCTATCTTCTCCCAATATCCCATGTACGATTCAGGGGGAGCAAGACACCTAAGGAAAAGAAATCAGTCAAATTCATTGCATATCTTTATTCTTGGGGACATGTTGAATTCAATGTGGTACCTTGTACTCATTCTCTACATGTCATCCCAGTCTTGGTATTCTTGTGGTTTCTTTTGTTTGCTCTGGCTAGTGGATGTACCTGTGTTATCTAACCTTGTTTGTGCAGGTTCATTCCATCCTAAGCCAACTCAAGGCCACAAGGTAAGTATATGCATCAAAATCATGAGTATGAGGAATTCTTGCTTATGTACATACTGTTTGCAAGAAGGACTCATGAGCATGAAGGTATTTTCCTTGATAATCTTTTGCTCTGATGCATATGGCCAAATACATGTAACACATTGCCTACTCTGTCATGGTTATGCTCTCACATGCCTCTATATTTCATATTTACATGAGTGCATACATGTAGGGGGAGCCTATGCTCGTTACATGTCCTTCCAAAGCTTTACTTGCTGTTCTTTATATCTTTATCTAAAGCTTTGATGTATGTTGCCATCAATTACCAAAAAGGGGGAGATTGAAAGCACAAGTGCTCCCTAGGTGGTTTTGATAATTGATGACAACACATCTCTTGTTGGACTAACATTTCTATCTAGCATGTTTCAGGTAAGTTCAACAATGAGTGGCATGGACTAAAGGTTGTGGGAACTCCTTCAAGATGTAAGGACAAAGGATTGGCTAAAGCTTCAAGCTCAAGACCCTTCATTTTACATTTTAGTGATCCAAGATCACATTGAGTCCATAGGAAAAGCCAATACTATCAAGGAGGGATGAGGTGTTGCTTAATGAGCCTCTTGCTTCATGTGCTTAATGATATGCTCCAAAATCCTCAGCTACTTTCCCACTTCCACATATGACCTAAACCCTAAGCCAAACTCGGTCCTACCGATTCCTCCTATCCGGCGCTACCGAGTTTCACTTGTCATTAGCCACTTCCAAACCCTAGCAATTCGGTTCTACCGATAAGGATCTCGGTCTCACCGAGATGGGATTGCAAACTCTCTGTTACCTATTGCAATATTCTCGGTCCCACCGAGATATGCAATCGGTCCCACCGAGATTGCAATGTAAACTCAGTGTTTCCCCTTTGTAACTTTTCGGTCTCACCGAGTTCCACTCAGTCTCACCGAAAGAGCAAATCGGTCCCACCGAGTTTGCCTGACCAACTCTCTGGTTAGCTAATTACCAAATTCGGTCTCGCCGAGTTTGTGTAATCGGTCTCACCGAGATTACGTTATGCCCAAACCCTAACCGAATCGGTCCTACCGAGTTGCATGTCAGTCCCACCGAAAATCTCTAACGGTCACTAGGTTTACATTTTCGGTCCGACCGAGTTTATTGATTCGGTCCCACCGAGATTGGAAAACTGTGTAACGGTTGGATTTTGTGTGGAGGCTATATATACCCCTCCACCTCTTTCTCATTCGGTGAGAGAGCCATCAGAACACACACACCATTCCAACTCATATGTTCTGAGAGAGAACCACCTACTCATGTGTTGAGATCGAGACATTCCATTCCTACCATATGAATCTTGATCTCTAGCCTTCCCAAGTTTCTTTCCACTCAAATCTTCTTTCCACCAAATCCAAATCCTGTGAGAGAGAGTTGAGTGTTGGGGAGACTATCATTTGAAGCACAAGAGCAAGGAGTTCATTACCTACACACCATTTGTTACTTCTTGGAGAGTGGTGTCTCCTAGATTGGCTAGGTGTCACTTGGGAGCCTCCGACAAGATTGTGGAGTTGAACCAAGGAGTTTGTAAGGGCAAGGAGATCGCCTACTTTGTGAATATCTATCGCTAGTGAGGCAAGTCCTTCGTGGGCGATGGCCATGGTGGGATAGACAAGGTTGCTTCTTCGTGGACCCTTTGTGGGTGGTTGCTTCTTCGTGGACCCTTCGTGGGTGGAGCCCTGTGTGGACTCGCGCAACCGTTGCCCTTGGGTGGAGCCCTGTGTGGACTCACGCAACCGTTACCCTTCGTGGGTTGAAGTCTCCATCAACGTGGACGTAGGATAGCACCACCTATCCGAACCACGGGAAAAACATCCGTGTCTCCAATTGCGTTTGATCTCTCCAAACCCTTCCCTTTACATTCTTGCAAGTTGCATGCTTTACATTCCGCTGCTCATATACTCTTTGCATGCTTGCTTGATATGTATTGCTTGTGCTGAAATTGTGACTAAACCCCACTTAAACCGAAAAAGCTTAAAGATTGCAACTTTAGCACTAAGTGTCTAATCACCCCCCCCTTTAGACACATCTACTTCTAGATCCTACAGCAATCCAGTGCAGAAAATTTAAGTGCAATATAGTTTTCGAGGAGATTATGATCCTCAGGTTGGTCGGCCGCACCCAACCTGAGTCTCGAGGAATTTGCACACCGCCTTTTGTGTCCAGAAGTATTCTGCCGAGCTAGGAGTTGATCCTCAGGCCGATTTTGTGAATCAACCTGAGTCTTAGGGTCTATTGGGATCAGCGGTCTTATGTCATCCTTGAGGTGCATCTCGGGTTTTAGACTGATACACACCTTGAGGGCTATTGGCTATAT
>NC_041390.1:416714630-416721469 GCF_002162155.2 Triticum dicoccoides | reverse complement strand
AGAGAATAAATTGCACCAATAAAAAATATTGACAAAACATTGGCCCGCAGTCACGGTGGTGCACCACCTCGGAAGCAGTCCGGCATAAAGCTCAGGCGCTAGTGGCTTGCTCCATAAAGGGCATTTCCAGCATTAAGCTCGGCTAAACTCCTTCAACTTTTTTGAACCAAGGTGATATGACACCTCGGATATAGTCCGACATTGGAGCCCGGATACAGTCCGGCGTCGGAGTTTGGACATAGTCCGGCGTTGGAGCTTAGATACATTCCAGCGTTGGAGCTCGGAAAGCGGTCCCACGTTGGTGCTTGGCTGCAAAAGATACCTCGAATGCAGTCTGGCGTTGGAGCTCGGACGCAAGAGGACGCTGCCCGGGAACAATTTCAAACCCGAGGTGTGGCATAAAAATAACAAGACATTGATAAAGGCCAAAGACTTAAAGGGCTCCTCGGATACCCGACGTGTGAGATCTTCAGATTTAGCTCGGCAATCCTCAAGATAGAAGATGTGAAGATTTGTTGAACCAGTTTTCAAGACCGACGACCGAAGACAAAGAACAGTTCGGAAGAATCAAGGAGCGTCCCCAACTTGAAGACCGGTTCAGGGGGCTACTGACGGTGTCCTGGACTAGGGGGTACTCACCACGTCGTCTCCCGGTCAGTTAGATTGGGCCGAGGACCCCCATGGCCGTATACTCATGGACCAGTTTAGACAGTTGTCGCATACAAGGAAGATTCCACAAGACTTGGTGGTCAAGACAAGGACTCCTCCCCCACCGGCGTATTCGGCTAGGACTCTTGTTATCCTAGGCCTCTGGTGCATTATATAAACCAGGGGCAGGCTAGTCGATAGATACAACAACAATCATACCATAGGCTAGCTTCTAGGGTTTAGCCTCTATGATCTCGTGGTAGATCAACTTTGTAATACTCATATCATCAATATCAATCAAGCAGGACGTAGGGTATTACCTCCATCAAGAGGGCCCAAACCTGGGTAAACATCGTGTCCCCTACCTCCTGTTACCATCCACCTTAGACGCACAGTTCGGGACCCCCTACCCAAGATCCGCTGGTTTTGACACCGACAACGGTTGTCGCTGGAGCCCGAGGAGAAAGACGGGCTAGGGGTCGGCGTTGTAGAGCTCCCCGACTCGAATGGCTGGCACCACGCGACATGGAAGAACATGGCGAAGCCCTACGACATGGTGGTGAGGCGGGAGGAGGACGACGGCCGCGGGATCAACGGCGACGGTGACGGAGGTGCTCGGGTGTAAGAGAGAGAGAGGGAGAGAGAGAGAGCATGGGAGAGGGGGCGATTTAAATATCTTTGTGGGGGGAGGGGGACTTAACGAGGCCGAGGGGGGGTCCGTGGCGTTCTAATCCCCTCGCCGGCAACGATGAGGTGATCGGATGCTGATACGTTTCCAACGTATCTATAATTTATGAAGTATTCATGCTATTATATTATCAACCTTGGATGTTTTATATGCATTTATATGCTATTTTATATGGTTTTGGGACTTACCTATTAACCTAGAGCCCAGTGCCAGTTTATATTTTTTTCCTTGTTTTAGAGTATTGCAGAAAAGGAAAACCAAACGGAGTCGAATTGACCTGAAACTTGACGGAGCTTATTTTTGGACCAGAAGAAGGCCATGGAGTAAAAGAGTTGGGCGAGAAGAGTCCCGGGCTGCCCACGAGGGTGGGAGGCGCGCCCACCCCCCTGGGCGTGGCCTCTACCTCGTGGACAGCCTGGAGACCCCCCCTGACTTGTTCTCGACGCCAAAACCTCTTATATATACAGAAACCTCTAGAAATTAACCTAAATCGGAAGTTTCGCCGCCGCAAGCCTCTGTAGCCATGAGAAATCAATCTAGGCCCTCTCTGGCACCCTGCCGGAGGGGGCCATCATCATCGGAGGGCATGGAGGAGGATCCCGGAGGGGCCATCATCGTCATGAAGGCCAAGGACCAGAGGGAGAACTTCTCCCCATCCAGGGGGAGGCCATGGAGGAGGAAGCACAAGCGGAAGAACCTCTCCTCCTCTCTCTTGGTGGCACCAGAGTGCCATCGGAAGGGGAATCATCGCCGCGGTGATCGTCTTCATCAACATCACCATCACCATCGCCATCCACATCTCTTTTATGCGGTCCACTCTCCCGCACCCCGCTGTAATCCCTACTTGAACATGGTGTTTTATGCCACATATTATGATCCAATGATGTGTTGCCATCCTATAATGTTTTGAGTAGATATCCTTTGTCTTTGGGTTGATTAATGATTTAGATTGGTACGAGTTGTATGTTTTATTTTGGTGCTGTCCTATTGTGCCCTTCGTGTCGCGCAAGCGTGAGGGATTCCTGCTGTAGGGTGTTGCAATACGTTCATGATTCGCTTATAGTGGGTTGTTTGAGTGACAGAATCATAAACCCGAGTAAGGGGGTTTGTTGCGTATGGGATAAAGGGGACTTGATACTTTAATACTATGGTTGGGTTTTACCTTAATGATCTTCAGTAGTTGCAGATGCTTCCTAGAGTTCCAATCATAAGTGCATATGATCCAACAAGAGAAAGTATGTTAGCTTATGCCTCTCCCTCATATGAAATTGCAATGACGACTATCTGTCTTGTTAACAATTGCCTAGCACAATTCCGCACACCGATCCACCATTATTCCACACTTGCTATTTATAATATTTAGTAATATATTCTAACTTTATGATAACAGCCCCTACTTTTATATTTTATTTCTCTGATATCATGCAAAGTTATTCTCTTCATACCCACAACGTAGTTTTATTTCTCGTTTCTAGTTGGAAGCAAACGTTCGGTGTACGTAGAGTCGTATCAGTGGCAAATAAGGCTTGAGAGAATATTGATCTTACCTTTAGCGACTTGTGGGTTCGACACTCTATACTTATCACTTTCACCTTTGGAAATTGCTACGATGATTTCCTGCACTTGGGGATTATCAGGGGCGAATATGCGCAGTGGGTCAGCTTCCCCTGTAGCGGGGAGCTGGGCCGGGCCGGCTGGCTAAGGCTGAGGGGAGGGGGAAGGGGGTTTTCCTTTTCCTTTTTACCTTTTCCTTTTATTTTTTTGTTTTCTATTTTACAATTATCTTTAAATCAAAAAATAGTTTTATAAAATATAAAACTTGCACCTAATTTAGTTTAGTAAATTAGGTCACTGCCACAATTACTTTGTCATTTAAATAAATAAATTTCGAATTTTTATAAATTAAAAAGCATTTAAATAATTGTTTTATCCACTGTTTCAATTAGTTTAGGACATTTAAACACTTTATAAAAATGTTGGTTTATCACCATAATTAGTTATGTATTGTTTTCCACATGATGAACATTTTAGTTTTCATGTTTGTGAAATTTTGAATTTCACTTATTATTTGAATTTGAATTAAAGTGGATTTTGAAATGAGATAGAATCAAAGAAGATCATGCACTGTTTAGCAAAATGATTAGATTAATCACAGAGTGTTGTTGTAGCTCATAATACAGGGGTGTTACAACATGGGAGAAGGATGGCTTGCTCTCTGCTAGATCTATATACGCTGCCAAATTCTCAGGGCTGGAAGTTGCGCCAACAACTACGTTTACATGCAAGTCGAGGGCACCCATGCAGTGTCGTTCCTTCGCATGGATAGCCATCAAGGACCGGTGCTAGACGTCCGACATATTAGCAAGGAGGGAACTACCACATCAAAGCACCTGCCCACTATGTGAGCAGCGTGACGAGACCATGAATGACATCATGATAGGTTGTGTCTTTGCTCAGAAGATCTGGACACGGGTTTGCATGGCCATGGGGCAGCCGGAGAGAGCCCCCCCTACCGGATGAGACATTGCCCGAGTGGTGCATCAGGCAGGTGGTAAGGGTGAAAATCAGAAACACTGCAATGCCGTGATATTCGACGGAGTAACGCCATACACACGCCATGTACTCCAGCGAATCGACGGCGAGGGTTGGCTATGGAAGCACGCAGGCTTGCTATGAGGAGAAGTCGAGGGGTTCTTCACCGGTTTGGCACCGTGGGCGAATAGCGAGTAGTGGGCCAAGGGTAGATGACTTGGTGGCTTTTCTCTTTAATATATGATACGTACATCCGTACTTATTCTAAGAAAGAAAGTATACATTCACACAGCAGCGAGTCTACTAGACAGGCTTAAACAGGCTCAAGCCTGCCCTCCAAAAAACAATACCTTTTTAATAGTAGTACTACTACTACTTTCATCCCAGCTCAATAGTACATATATTATCGAGACATGCACAGCGAACAGGCACCTCAAACGAATGCACAGCCTCCATCTAGTGTGTAATTACTAGTTCATGTACTGTTAACCAATTTAGTGTTCAATGCAACTTATTTGGAAAAAAGAAGAGGAGTACAAAAAATGAGTATGCATGCATGTACCCCTCACGCTGAACCTGAACCTATCCCAACTAATATGAACCCAGATACCCTTTCCTTTGCTATTGTGATTGTAACCCCTCCTTCAACTTATATGTACAACAAGATGGGGAGATAATGATTATTTTGCAAGATAAATTCAAAATTTGGTTCAATTTTTTTTCAAAAATACTAGAAAAAATCTAGTTAATGCAAAAAATAGTAATTTGGGAAATTGAACTTATTTTGACAACAAGATTAGGACATCATGGTTAATTTTTTCTCCAAAAGAGAGCTTAGTTTTCTCGCCGTTGATTTGAGCCTACCCTTCATTTTCTTCCTAGATTCGCCACTGCATCCACATGCATGTGTGTATTTATTTCAAAAAATAAAACTTAAGAATGATTGACCTTTGGGGGAAAAACCTGGGCTCAATGAAGACCGGGAGCCAAAAGCAATTTCGAAAAATATTACGGGGATCAAAACAGGCTTTTGTAATATGTTGTAAATAAAGCAAAACCAGCATGTCCATTACGTTGAAGTATGAAAATAGTCGGTTGAAACAACAACAAAAATATGCCCACAAAAAAAACCGATGCCGTCGGACCGCTAGCTACACGGTGAAGCAAGTCGGCGTCCTACCACACACAAAGTATCAATCATGCTACGTAGCCAGTCTTTGTTTCGCTGCATAGAGAGTGGGTGCTGGTGCTGAAGTAAACACAACGTAATTGGCACGCTGCAAAAAGAACCACTGGATCACCATATTGTCAAGTCGTTCGGTCCAGATCATCGCGGCGAACACCAATCAAAAGAGATGTCTTCTCCTACCGGTAGAGCTGGCCAAGGCTTCGAGAACTATTCTGATGACGACGCATGTATAGCGGGCTGTCCTCTACGGTCGAAAGTAGCCACTCCTTTTTTTGTTTGTTTGAAAGTGAGTTGAAAGTAACCACTGAATAGAGAAGCCGGCGTGCTCTCTCCTTGTCGAAATTAGGGTGCGAAATAACGGCCTGACCATAGGTCCATTCTTTTTGCGTCACGTTCTTTTAGCTGAGCTCCTTCCGGAGTGTTGCTTAGCAATCCGATCACGTACCCATGTGGGCGTTAATCACAATTAGGCCGTTAGACGTTCGTTGCATTAATTTGTACGCAGGCTGAAATTGGCAAAGCTCGACAAGCTAGAGTCTTAGACGTCGTTACGCTCCCTTGCCTTGCCCGCACGTAATCGAGCGGAGGTATCGGCATCGCCCAGAACGGCGACACATGTGCACGCCACGAGCGGCGCGCGCGTCACGTCGCGCCGGGATTAGCAAAGCCAAGGCTCCGTCGATGAGATCGAACCTGTGCGCACGCGGCGTCGCCGTCGTCCCGATTCCCTTGCCCAAATGGCGTGGGCATCGATACCGTGTGCCTACCCCTGGCCTCATGCACCCGTCGCGCCTGCCCACCCGCATGCACCGCACACTGCCGCCACCGCAAATCTAGCCGCGCTTTCTGTGAGATCTTCCTTCAATCATCACCGGTGTATCTCCGGTTTCGTTACACGCGGAGATGCGGTCCATGAGTCACTCACGGCGCATCCAACCTTTCCGCACCGTCCACATCAAGAGCGCTGCACTGGCCACTGGCAATGGCCGCCGCGGGCCGGGCGGGGATAGAGGCGTCCTGCAGCGACGGATTATTGCGAGGGGTGACGGATTGATTACGCGAGTCGAATTGATTTGGGATTGGAAAAGGGGCAAGTGACGACGTCCTCCATGCCATCTTGCACCACACGAGCAGCTCCCCTCACGTACGCGGTTCAGCGGTCCACTTAGCTCCCCATCGGCACGTGGAATTGGAGGCGTCGGGACTCGGAACGGGCACGGCGGAGCAACATGCTCGTATCAGCTCCGTATTCCGATCGTGTGGAAAAAAACACGACCTCTATCACAGTGTTCAGCCACAAATGACTCGTCTAAGAAAATTATCCAAATTTGACATATTAGCTCAATATCTAACCCCTTAATGTTCAGATTAAACATGTAAACACCCGGCATTTAGCACTTGGTCTAGGTGATCAACCCGCAGACGGACAAACGAAGGGCCGCATAGGGCCGCGTTTACGTGGCTAACCTTAACGTCGTCCATTCTGACTTTAAAACTATTGGACACTCGATACTATAAGCCCGACGTCGAAATGATGGACAATCTCATGAATGCCCGGGGTAGAATCTTCCAACCTTCCTCCCCCCCCCCTCAGCCCCCAACCACTCTCCGGCCACCGCATCTGACCACCTTCCGGCCACCGCAAGCCCTCCGCTTGGCCACACACCCACCACCTGCCTCACACTCATCACCAGCCCCCTGGATGCGTTGCTCCCTTCAGTTGCACCACCCCCATCGTCACTCTTTGACTTTCCCTATGTCAAAGCTGGCCAGGTGGCTCTC
>NC_041390.1:416710882-416714146 GCF_002162155.2 Triticum dicoccoides | reverse complement strand
GCCCCTTGTGGCTGCCTCATGCATGTCGCTTGCTACCCTCATGCAAATTTCAGAAGACCTATGCCTTCACATCGAAGGCGTGGTTTCCACCCAACTCCGATCGACAGTCACCATCGACCCATGCTCCAATCTCCATGGATGCCGCATGTATGCACGCGTCATCCAATTCCCGTTCGCCCTCTGTGCCAACTCAATGGCCCTAATCCTCGCTCGCCTGTTTGGTGGCTGCTACCTCCACTTCAATGTCGTTAACGATGGAGACTCATGCTTCTCGTTCACTGTCGCCAACCCAGCAGTTGCCAACCTCATTGCCTCCATGGGAGACTTCCATAAACTGGGCATGCTGATCCATTTCCCCTGGTCGCCGCTCCTGGCTAGCGCCGGGTGCTCACTCGCCGGCGAGGTCAAGATTCCAATGTATGATGCTACGTCGTCCTCCCCGACGGCGAACCTCACTGCATCACTGCCCTCACCGTCAACAACTCTCGACCTGCCAAAGGTGAGACATTATCGACTGGTATTAGCTTTTTTTTACCGTATGCTACTTGCTAACCGCCTTAACCAACTCCCACCCCAACTACATTACACCTCACACATTCATTTTTTCTGGGTTACCTTTATGCCAATTAGTGTTAGACCTAATGAAGTCCTGGTGGAGTCAACTTTAAACCACTGTTTTTCGGTCAAACAAGATTTCCATGTAGTCAAGGTTGATGAGCTCATTTTCAAAACTGGCATTTTCTCTCGCTCAGCAAAATTTCAAATCCTTAAGTCTAGGTCTCTTGACTTCTCAGGCTTTAGTCTTTTTCTTTTTGACCAGCTAGAATCAGCCGTTGCTCACTGCAGCCGGCTCCTCGCGCTATATAAATCATTTTCTTACACCCCACTGCAGCCACGAACCGTTTCCATCCTTGGCCCCTTTGAGCCACCCAAATCGCACCTGCATGCTCCACCCCACCCACCCTCACGGGCTCGCCGCACGTCCATTCAGCCATGCATGACCCCCTGGCCCACCCCATGCACAATGGTGGTTGTGCGGCGGCGTCAGATAGACCAAATCCGCAAAGAAAATCCGTATGCAGCGTGCAGGGCTGCGCATGCGTGTGAGGCTCGCGCTAGAACCCAGGCATCCCCTTTTGTCTCCCTGTCTGTACCAAATCTAGGTACCCCACTCACTCCCCCCCCCCGCGTCTAATCCAGACGGTGCTGCACCGCCCTCTGTCTCTCCCCGCTTGGTCACTGTTGCCGCTCCTTGTCAGAACTCTGCATCGGGAACTGACGAAACCGAGTGGTCATGCCATCGCTCGCCCACGCCGACCCCTTAAGCTACTCCTGGCCAGCATCTAACCATCATCATCACGCCTAAACCAGCCATGTAGCCTAACCCATCTGCTAGATGACCACGCCAAACGCCCCGGGCACCTCAAACATTGAAACACGCAAGAGATCACGCTCTGCTGATACAAGATATGCCGCCCATGCGGTCCAACAGCGCCACGACGACCACATATCGAGATGCTCTTCTCTCCTCCACCCGCGGCCACAGTCACCCGCAACCACTCCTCCCATATATACCTCGTCGGCCTCTCTCCCCACTCCTTCATCGCATTCATCCACCACACTCCTCAAACAAGAAGATGCACTGCTTCCGGTGCCTCGCACTAGACCACTGCGTCAAAGCTTGTCGTGACCCCGTCTGCTGCGCTCACTGCTGGCGGAACGGTCACCGCAGTCGTGACTGCAGGTACCTCCGGATCTGGCCCCTCTTGCTTCCTCTCCCTGACATTTTTTCCTCAAACCCTAACCTAGCCTTCTACCCTCGCAGCATGAACCCAGGAAGCTCATCGTCGTCGGTGCCCCGCGACGTCCCCGTCATCCAGTCGGCGCCCTTCCCCGCGGTCTGCATCCCCTCCCCGTTCGTCCTTCACGGCGTCCCCATCACCTCCGACGGGGTCCCACTGCCTCCACCTTCACCACCACGCACATCCGCCCCTCCTCCCTCCCCCAGCACTCCCCACCATGATCCCATACACACTAGCTCATCACCGTTCGACACTCACCCCATGCGGGATCGCTTCTCTGAAATTTTCATCGCATCTCAGTTCAATAGGGAAGATTCACACGTCTTGGAAACCGAGTCTGACGAGGAGTTGCCTCGCTCGGAGAGGGAGGCTGGCCTGCTTACACCCTATGGTGACATCCCCCTCATTGCAGCACCCCCATGCCTTATCCACTGCCCATGTTGCTTCTCTCTTGCCCACCTCCAGAACCCTGATCCAGACCCCATTCCACTCATCCGCCGCGCAATCCAGCACACATGCGGCAACCCAGCCTTTATCATGGGTGGATCTTGGCGCGGGGTCGCCTGTATCACCTTCCACACTCCTACTGCATGCGATGTCATCCGCCACAACCCCATTGATTTTGAGGGCAATGTGGTTACCATAGAGCCTATAGAGCACGCGAACCGATCCATTGTCGTCTGCACCGATCTGGCACAGATCGAGGTGTCTGAATTCCCACACGAGCTCTGGCACAACGATGGCATCCATTTCGCACTTGCTTTCCTTGGGGATGTCAGTGTTGTCGACGACTTTTGTCTCCATGGCATCGACTACACCTCTATCCGGGCCTTGTCCTGCTTCAGTCGGGCAAGTCGGCTCCTCCTGGTATTGTGATCTAGCTCCCCCCATCAATGAGATAAAAATAGCAAAGGTGGTCGAAGTCTCACGCTGGCACCATGGCGACGGCGCCAATCCCTTTGGTGGAGGCTCCTCTGACGGCGATTCTGCCCCACTTTCCCAGTGCGGCTCGCCACGTCCTCTTTCTCCTGACAACATTGCCCCGGTGGTCTCTGCCGTCAGGGCCGGCTGGCTTGCCGACCCCACCTACATTGGCACCAGGCGGGTTTCCCACCGCCATAACTCTGGAGCATGTGTTCCCTCTGCTTCCCCTTGCGGCGCCACGGGAGAATCCGCTCTGTCCGTTGCCCTTCCACCACCTGGCTCTGCGCGTGATCCCCTTGTCATCTCTGATGATGACTTTGCCGGCTCTGAGGACATGCATGTCGCCCTCCTGCATGGCGTTGCTAGTGACTCCCTGGACATGGTGCATGCACCTGTGGGCCCAGTGCCGCCCCCACCTATCATCCGGCCGTCCCCAGGGTTGTTGTTGTTGATCCACCAGCACAACACGTTGGCATGATGGTTGTTGCACCGGTTGAGGGCCCTCTGCTGCCATCGAACACGTCAGCTTTCATTGTGT
>NC_041390.1:416606795-416710615 GCF_002162155.2 Triticum dicoccoides | reverse complement strand
TAATTCCCCCTCCCCTACGCCTTCTCAATCAACTCCTATAGTCATTGCTGCCACTAACACGGCTGCTGATGCGACGGACACATATCTCCCTCTCCGGGACCTCGACACCCATGAGTGCACCATACGCAAGGAGCGCCACCAATCAGCTCGCGACCACTCCTTCTCCAAGGACAAGCTGTGTCGTAGTGCGTGCCTCGCTGGCAAGGAGGCTAAGTACTCCCCCATGCTTGCCAAGGCTGTCAAAGCCAAGGACGCTCGCCTCTCTACAGGTGACACCGGCACGGATATTGGCATTGCCATCCAGGATGCTTGCCTCGACGCTGCCGATGGCCCTCCTGCCTCTGCTGAAGACCTGGCCACCATTGCGCTTCTCTATGGCGCTTATGATGGCCACATTGCTGCCATCCTTGGCTCCGAGGCCTCTGCCTCTGGTGACGAAGACGTGCCATGATCACCGCCCCAGCCATGCTTGGCCCCTCGACGTCAGGGCCCCATCTGAAGTTGAGGACCGCCTTCGCTAGTTCATACGCATTATCTGTATCATTGCCCTTTTGTTACCCGTATCTATTGTCGTTCGTTTCAGAACTATCCTTGCGCCTCTATGTAATAGGTGCAGTCGTAGAACTCATGTACTTCTTCCGCTCCATATGGTGTCTGAATGTCGTGACTGAAAAACTTTTATGAGTAACGCCGCAATCTCTATTTGCTCATGGAATGTACGTGGTCTGGGTGATGATGACAAGTGTTCTGTCGTCCTATCTGAATTACTTGCGGCCAAACCCCACATTGCCCTCTTACAAGAATCAAAAGTTGAAAATTACTCCGACGCCAAACTAAGATCATTCGTACCACACCATCTAGACCAAGTTTTCTCCTTGCCCGCCGTTGGCACGGCTGGCGGCACCATTTCGGTCGTCAGCACATCTTCTCTCCAGGTTATCTCATACTCTCACCTAAACCTCTCCTCCACCTTAATTCTAAGGTCAACTGCATGCGCTAATAACATCGCCATCACCAATATCTACGCCCCTCCACCTGGGCCCTCAAACAACCCTTCCTCGATGAGATCCTATTGATTGCACAACCAGATGATGCCCCATGGTTAATTGTTGGCGACTTCAACCTCCCGTGCTTCCCCTCCGACAAAAACAACAATACCTTTCGCCGGTCAGAAGCTAACACTTTCAACCAAGCTATCGACAACCTATCTCTTATCGAACTACCACTCCTCGATCGACAATTTACGTGGTCCAACAATCGATCAACGCCCACCTTAGAACGGATCGATCGTGGTTTTTTAACCTCGCATGGGGAGAAGCCTTTCCCAACACTTTCTTATCCTCGCTCACACGTTTCACATCTGATCACGCGCCTCTCCTGATACACGTCACCACAACGATTCCGCGATCTAACTTCTTCAAATTCGAGCCTGGCTAGTCCAATTTTTGTCCATGCCAATGGCATTGTCACAACATGCTGCACTCCCATCCAGACCACTTCAACCAACTCAGCCGCCCTCCTCGCAGCAGCACTAAAGAAATCTAGGGTTGGCCTCAAATCTTGGGCACGTTCTTGCATTCCCACTCCTCTCCGCGAATCTCATTGCAAATCAGCCATTTCGGCCTTTGATCATGCTGAAGAACTCAGAGCTCTATCACTATCTGAAATCCTCACTCGCAAGATCATCATCTCACTTCTCAAATGCACGATCCAGGAGAAAATGACGTACTGGCGTTGGCGTGCCAAGGTTTTCCGGGCCATCAATGTGGGAGAAAACACAAAATTCTTCCACATGTCTGCCTTGCAATGCCTTAGGAAGAACAAAATCTTTACTCTCACTAGGGACGGTCATGAGTTCATATCTCACCACCAAAAAGCCAAGATCCTCCATGATTTCTTCGTATCCATCATTGGTACACCAGCCGATACATCATGGTCCTTTGACCTGAACGAGATCTACCCTAACCCTGTGACCAGCCTCCATATCTTAGACGAAATCTTTTTGGAAGCAGAAATCAAAAATGCCTTCTTCCAAATGAATCCCTAGGCCAGCCCTGGCCCAGATGGGTTCGGGCCCTCCTTCTATAGAAGATTTTGGCCCAAAGTAAAAAAGCCTCGTCCTCTCCTTCTTCTCCCAAATTCATCAAGGCGTGGCAGACACAGAACGCATTAACCATGCACACATCATCCTCCTTCCAAAAAAAGATATGCCTACCTTTCTTGACGCCTTCCGACCCATCTCGCTCCAGAACTGCCCGATAAAAGTTGTCTCCAAAGTCTTAACCTCTCACCTCAAGCCACTCATACCTCTGTTAGTTCATGGTAATCAGACTGGTTTTTATCACCGGCAGGAATATTGCCGAAAATTATGTCTTCGCGGCTGATCTCATAAGCTCCTGCCACACTAGGAAAAAGCCTACCATGGTCTTGAAACTAGATTTTTATAAATCCTTTGACTCCATGGCATGGCCTGCCCTTGATAAGATTCTTCTCGTTCGTGGCTTCTCACAAACTTCCCGTAACTAGATCTAGAACATTCTTCACACGGGTAATACTGCCATACTACTGATTGGTGTGCCAGACAATTGGATTGAATGCAAAAATGGCCTACGGCAAGGTGATCCGATCTCTCCCTACCTCTTTCTTCGTCGCAGACCTGCTCCAGCAACTCATCTTCAAGAACACGGAGGCTGCCATCCACCCCCCTATTTTCTCACATCTACCTCCCACTGTTCTTCAGTACGTCGATGATTCGCTCATCGTTGTTGCTGCCTCCCCTGTTGCCGCCGCAGCTCTCAAAGTAATCTTAAATAACTTGGCCAATGCTACAGGGCTGACCATCAACTTCTTCGAAACCACTCTAGCCACTCTACACACAAATGACACCATAGCTAACACCACCGCCCTTGCCATGGGCTGCTCACGTGCCCCCTTCCCCCAAACTTACCTCAGCCTTCGTCTCTCCCCTACAAAGCCACCACCCAATGCCTTCGATCTTCTATTACAACGCTCTCGCAAGCTGCTGACAGGGTGGCGAGCCAAACTGCTGGAAAAGGTGATTGTCTCGTCCTCATCTCCGCAGTCCTTGACTCCCTCCTTACCTACTTCATGTTGGTCTTCTGCATTCCAAAAAAGGTCATAAAAACCTTAGACTCCCTACGTGGGGATTTCTTCTGGGCGGAAGAGGATTCATGTTCAGGAGCCCAATGCCTTATTGCATGGGAAAACGTGTGTGTTCCAAAGAAATATGGTGGTCTAGGGCTAAAAACCCGCATATTCAGAACATCTGCCTACTCATGAAATTTGCAGCCAAGGCCTTGACCTCTACCTCGGCCCCTTGGCTAGAATGGCTAGATCTTAAACACCCAAATGCACTAGTTTCCCCTTCCCCACAAACCTCTTTTCTCTGCCGCACCATTGCCCAGCAAATCCCCACCTTACAGACAATCTCTTTCGTCCTAAAAAACGGTGGGTCGCATACTTACTTCTGGCTTGACACATGGTTGACCCCAATACCTCTAGCCTCCTCCTTCCCCCACCTCTTCTCACACTCCACCCTCCAGCTGGTTAAGGTGGCTAATATACTGCGCTACGGTTTAGAAGCTAACCTCTGTAACCGTCTCTCCCTTCTAGGAGAGCAAGAGCTTGTTGCGTTGTTGGCTATTTTGCAGGACTTCGTTCCTTCGGCAAAGGAAGACCAAAGGTTTCTCCATCGAGGACTTGACTTCTCCACCAAGCATGTGTACGGCGCCCTCATGGCAAGGCCTGATAACGATCCCCTTGCTCCCCTCATCTGGTGCTCCAAGGCTCCACGCAAGATAATTTTTTGCTTGGCTCCTCTTTAAGGACCGTCTCAACACCAGGGCCAACCTTGCTCACAAGCAGATCATCTCCACTGACATATGCCCTCGCTGTGCTATGTTACCTGAAGACTCCATGCACCTCTTCATCACCTGCCCACTTGCCAGTTGGGTATGGTAGTGCATGAGCATCCTGCCTCAGACGGACGGCATCGCCGACCTTTGGGATGCCCCTATACCCCATCACCTCCCACACAAGACATGGCCATTGTTCCTCATGTCACTCCTATGGAAGATCTGGGCAATGCGTAATGATATGTTGTTTAGGAATATTGATCAATGTTCCGTAAGAACCCCCAGGGCCCTTATTTCTGACTTAGACCTCTGGTCACATCGTCTCATGGCAACATGTGACAAGGAGGACATCTCCTCGTGGCATTCCTACCTCTCTGCATGCCGCGTGGTGCCTATGTAATTCTATGCTTGCTGCCTCGGCGGCTTTTGAGTAATATATTCAGGTGGGGAGCTCCCCCTGGTGATTCTCAAAAAACAACCTCTTCAAATAGTAACAATATAAAAATATATGCATAGATATGCGCACAAATGATCACGACAAATATGAAAAAGCATAATTGATGATGTGGTGATATTATATATGCAATGCATACATAAATCCATATACCGGCCAAATGCCTAACTTGTCTATAACTAATATTCCACCCTAAGACCACTAACAAAGTGTGTGTCTCTAAATAATAAAGTTGAAATGACAAAACATTGCATTCAGCATTAGAAGCTAATTAGATGTGAGAGTAATAATTCATTTCATGACAAAAGTAACCGCTGAAATTATACCTGACCGGTCCTAATCATGTTAGCCAACTTATGTGATATATGTATTTAAAAACGAGAAAGGTATTTCTAGTATATATTTCTACAAACCCATGGTCCAGAGAGTGGACTACTCACACATCATCGTGGGAGTAGCGAAGTAGAAATTGAGAAGTCAAAGACGGTAATTTCCTCTCCAGCAGAGTAGCGGAACAGGGTTGTAAACAAGTTCTGCCATGAAACGTGAAATGATGGCGGTGTACAAATCCCAGAAAACTTGCTACTACTGCAATTGCAATTGAATTTGATCGAGCGCCACCTAGCACCACCTGATAACCCACAAGTATAGAGGATCACAACAATTTTCGAGGGTAGAGTATTCAACCCAAATTTATAGATTCGATACAAGGGGAGCCAAAGAATATTTGAAGGTATTAGCAGCTGAGTTGTCAATTCAGCCACACCTGGAGATTAATTATCTGCAGCAAAGTGATCAGTAGGAAAGTAGTTTGATAGTTTTGATAATAGTGACACCAGCAATGGTAACAGTAACAGTGATAGCAGTAGTTTGTAGCAAGTGTAACAGTGATGATAGCACTAGTAACTTAGCAGAAACAATATGGAAAAGTTCGTATGCATTTGATCAGTGACTTGTTGGATGATATTCACCATGAGACAGTTATAACCTAGGGCGACACGGCACTAGCTCCAGTTCATCGATATAATCTAGGCATGTATTCCGTAAATAGTCATACGTGCTTTATTAAAAGAACTTGCATGACATCTTTTGTCCTACCCTCCCGTGGTAGTGGGGTCCATATTGGAAACTAAGGGATATTAAGGCCTCCTTTTAATAGAGAACCGGAACAAAGCATTAACACATAGAGAATACATGAACTCCTCAAACTACGGTAATCACTAGGAGTGGGCCCGGTTGTTGTCACACCGGGGTTATCATAACACATAGTAGGTGACTATAACTTGCAAGATCGGATCTAGAACATGGATATAATGATGAATTCATAAACGGTTCACATCTGAAATCATGGCACCGGGCCCAAAGTGACAAGCATTAAGCATGGCAAAGTCATAGCAACATCAATCTATGAACCTAGTGGATTCTAGGGATCAAGCCCTAACAAAACTAACTCGATTACATGATGAATCTCATCCTCCTCACTGACCAACGAGCTTACGAAGGAATTACTCACTCCCGGCGGGGAGCATCATGGAATTGGCGATGGGGAAGGGTTGGTGATGACGAAGAATGAAGGTACCCCTCTCTGGAGCCCCAAGCGGACTCCAGATCTGCCCTCCCGAGGAAGAACAAGGCTTGGCGGCGACTCCGTCTCGTGGATCGCGATAATTCTTTCTCCCTGATTTTTCTGGAAATATGTAATTTATAGTATCAGGAGGGTCGTCATCGGGGCCACCAGGTGGGTACAACCCACCTGGGCACGCCAGGAGAGGGAGGGAGCCCACCCAGGGGCCCCTCTCTGGTGGGCCTTGGGTCCAGTAATTCTTATTATTGATATAAAAAATCCTCAAAAAGTTTTGTTCCATTCCGAGAACTTTTATTTCTGCACAAAAACAACACCATGGTAGTTCTGCTGAAAACAACATCGGTCCGGGGTTAGTTTCATTCAAATCATGCAAATTAGAGTCCAAAACAAGAGAAAAAGCGTGAGAAAAAGTAGATACGTTGGAGACGTATCAACTCCCCCAAGCTTAAACCTTTGCTTGTCCTCAAGTAATGAAGTTGATAAACTGAAAGTGAGAAAGAAAAACTTTTACAAACTCTTTTGCTCTTGTTTGCATAAATAAGCTTAAACAACACCTAGGTTTTCCGCCAAGATTATAGCTAACCATGTCAACAATAAAACTTAAAGATTATAATGATTCATATCAATGACATAATCAGTTAGCCAGCAATAATAATATATCTCAAACGGCAACACGTTGTCAAAACAACCATGATATAATATGACAATAATGGTATCTCTCTAGCCCTTTCTGAGACCGCAAAACATAAATGCAGAGCACCTCCAAAGTTCAAGCAGCGACTAAACATTGTAATTCATGGTAGAGAAGATCCAGTCATGATGCACCCAACATTAGCTACACACAATGCATAAATCATGACTGTTGTGCTCTACTCAGTTTCTGGCGCTTGTTTTAGAAGATGGTGACACAACATAAAAGTAAATAGATAGTCCCTTCGCAAAGGGAAGCAGTGATTTGCAGAGGTGCCAGAGCTCAGTTTTTAAAATAGAGATAAATGATATTTTGAGACATGCACCCTTCTCATTCACTTCACGACCATCAGTTATCAACATCTTCCATGCCAAGCACGCTAGTGGCGGTTCCCAAGCGGTAAAAGTAAAGGTTTTGACTCCATTGGGAGTTTTTGTTTGATTATTTAAGAGATGAACTCTTCTGTATTTTGTAGTTTGGGACTGGGAATCCCTATTACCACCCATTTTCTCGTGCGATGGCGAATGAATAAACACTCGACCTGAGAATAACCCTCTTAGCATGGAAGATATCGACCATTCATGAAAAATTATCCGTTTAGTTTAGAAGTTTTTAGAGGTGGCACATGCAAATTTACTTAGAACAGCAGAGTAATACTGTATATAGGTAGGTATGGTGGACTCATCTGGAATAACTTTGGGTTTAAGGTTTTTGATGTACAAGCAGAAGCCCCACTTAGTATAGGCGAAGGCTAGCAATTAAGATTGAGAAGCGGCTAGCTAGAGAGCAACAACGATCATAACCATGCATTATGCATAAGTTACATTGGACACTAGCATGAGTAGGATATGAACACCATGAACATAAAAATTATAGAGGCTATGTTGGTTTTGATTCAACTACATGCATGAACATGTACCAAGTCAAGCCACTTGAACATTCAGAGGAGGATACCATATCATCATACTACATCACAATCATTTTAACGCTATGTTGATATCCAAGATAAATCATTATCAACTCCCAGCTACTTATGCATGGCATGAGAAACTATAATCTCTAATTGTCATTGCAAACATGTTTAATCATAACGGGCTGAATCATGGATGCTAGGTTAAACATATTTACACGGACAAGACAAGTCGAGTTCATACCACTTTCTCTTTGCCAAGGCCAGTTCATAGAATATCGTCATTATTGCCTTTCACTTGCACGGCCGAATGATATGAAAATAATAATAGTGTAAGAGTACCATGGACTAAGCTGGAATCTGCAAACATTTTATTCAACAGGAGAAGACAAGGTAAAATGAGCTCTTTATTAGTTCAACAATTATTCATAAGAGAGCCACTCAACATTTTCATCGTGGTCTTCTCCTCGGTACAACTCGAATAAAAGAAAATAATTTCAGAGAAACACACTGAAATGTTTTTGGAGTTTTTGCTTTTCTTGAACAAGCAAATAAAAGGGAAAAGCAAAAACGAGAAAAACTATTTACACGGGAAAGCTCCCAACAAGCAAAAGAAGAACAAGGAAATATTTTTGGATTTTCTTTTTAGTACTACTATTAAGCATGCATAGAAAGTAAATTAACTACAACTATTTTTTTGGTTTTTCTAAGGTTTCTCAGACACACGAGAAGAAAGCAAGAAAATAAATCTAAGCATGTATGATACAATGAAAAAGTGTGAACACCGACAAATGGAATAAGTAGACATGAATGTAAAGTCGATGGAAATACGTACTCCCCCAAGCTTAGGCTTTTGGCCTAACTTGGTAGTGAATCAGTGGCCTGGAGTGTAGTAGGGATCCTGGGGAGCAGGCATCCACTCATCCCACTGCAGAGGAGCGGGCATCCACTGATCCCACTGTGTAGGCTCCTCCTGTCCTGCCTCCTTAGCAACCTGAGCGTTCCGATAGGTGATGATGTCTGCAGGCATAATCTTATATCCGCCCGGGCAACAGGAACAAACAAAGCAGAAGTAGGCAATGGAATAACATCACAAGTCCTCACACTAAAAACCAGGTTATATGGAATAGGGATGTGAGGAGATTCAATATCAGTAAAATGGTGGTGATCCATGGCTGCATAGTCTAGGTAAACTTTGGTCAAAGGGAAATCATGAGGGCGTATCGCAACCTCGAAGTGAGCCGCCAAACGAGTAGCATAAATCCCACCATGTATTTTTCCCTGAGTTTTATTAAGATGGAGGCGACGAGCCACGATAGCTCCCAAGCTATGCGTGTTGTCGGCCTCCAGTGCACGATGTAGAACAGCAAGGTCTGGTGAACTAAGTGCACCCACCTTCTCCCTAGCAAGCAAGCATTTGGCAATAAAAAATGCAAAGTAATGAACAATAGGAAAATGTAAGCCAGCGGCAGTGATAGCTGACACTCCTCTCTCATCACCCACTGTCAGAGTGCGATAAAAGGCCTCAAACTCGGTCGACCTAGGCTCAGCCAAGCTCTCACTAGAAGGGATCATGCATATGTCACAAAACTCAGTAAGTGGTATCTAATGGTTTTCAGCATATAAATCAAAGCTCACTTCAGGGGGATTATTTCTAGGCAAGAAAGTAAATTTATGAACAAAGATGTTTGTGAGGATTTGGTGCTAGTCACACTCATCTGCGATGAAGTCGGTGAGGCCGGCATTAGCAATATATTGCATGAACTCCTCAAGAATCCCAGCCTCTTGCAGGAACGAGGTGTGCGGCCATTCGCACGGTCGTACTTCCGCCAACCTCCAAGGGTGGAGATCATTGTCAGAAGACTCCCCAATAATACCCCTGGAGTTCTTCTTAGAGCCAAACTTCCTGAAGATATTCATGTCCGCGTACAATTTTCTTAAAATAAAAAAAATGAGTGACAAAAATTTGTCAACAAAACTTTGTAAGATTGATAGCAACTACTAATAGGGATACATAGAGGCCATAGCAAGCATTCAATCTACTTAGAACACTAAGAATTCATTCAACATGCAAGCACATCTACAGCAACACCAAGAGTAGCTAATTATTCAAAGTATAAACCACTAAAACAAAAACTAATTGGACAAATGATGGAGTCACATACCAAGCAACAATCCCCCAAAATAGTTTCAAAAACGGAGCTTTGAGCAAAGAGATCGAAATTCACGGGTTTGAACTCAAGAACACAGGAGAGAGCAATGGGGATTTTTTTTCTAAAGGTAAGTGATGATGTGGTATGAAGAGGTAAGTGAGGGGGCCCACGTGGGGACCACAACCCACCAGGGCGCGCCTGGGGGTGTTGGCGCGCCCAGGTGGGTTGTGCCCACCTAGTGCACCTCCCTCTGATGTTATTTGCACCAAAAATTCTTAAATATTTAGAAAAAAATCATATTAAATTTTCAGGGCATTCTGAGACTTTTATTTTTGGGTTATTTTTTATTGCACAGGAATTCAGAAAATAGGCAAAACATGGTATTTTATTTTATTTAACTAATAAAAACAGAAAAAACAAAAGGTAGGGACAGAAAGTAGTGCTTACTAAATTCATCAACTTCATACCGTTCAAAAATGATCCGTTAATAAGGTTGATCAAGTCTTATTAACAACCACTTTCGATTAGTATGAAACCGAAGAACTTTCGTAAATTAGTAAGTTACCTCAATGGGGATATGCATTTCCCCAACAATAAGTATTTCATATTTCTTTTTGACATTAGGTAGAGGTATTTGAAAACTTCCAATAGTGATTGTCGGAGATTTTTCAATAACATTAATACCATTCACTTGGAATTGTTTCTTTGGAAAGTGCACCGTATGCTCATTACCATTAATATGAAAAAGTGGCATTGCTTTTATTGCAATCAATAATAGCCCCTGCAGTATTCAAGAAGGGTCTACAAGGATAATCGACATGTTGTCGTCCTCGGGCATCTTAAGTATAACAAAGTCAGTCAAAATAGTAACATTAGCAACAACAACGAGCACATCCTCACAGATACCGATGGGTATGGCAGTTGATTTGCCAGCCATTTGCAAAGATATTTCAGTAGGTGTGAGTTTATTCAAGTCAAGTCTTTTATATAAATAGAAAGGCATAACACTAACACCAGCTCCTAAGTCACATAAAGTAGTTTTAACATAATTCTTTTTGATAGAGCAAGGTATAGTCGGTGTTCCTGGATGTCCAAGTTTTTTGGGTACTCCATCTTTAAAAGTGTAATTAGCAAGCATAGTGGATATTTCAGGTTCCGGCATTTTTCTCTTAGTGATGATGTCTTTCATATATTTTGCATAAGGAGGCATTTTCAAGATATCAGTCAAGCGAGTACACAAAAAGACTGGCCTCAGCATTTCAGCAAAGCGTTCAAATTCTTCATCGTCATTCTTTTTAGTTGACTTGGGTGGAAAAGGCATAGGTTTTTCAACCCACGGTTCTCTTTCTTTACCGTGTTTTCTAGCAACAAAGTATCTTTTGTCATATCTTTTATTTTTAGCTTGTCGGTTATCAAGATCAAGAGGTGGTTCTATCTCAACATCATTATCTAGTTCTTTTTCCTTGGTTGGTTGAGAGTCTTCATGAACCTCATCATTATCTTTTTCATTATCATTAGGTGAGTGTTCATTACCGGATTGAGTTTCAGCATCAGAGATAGAAATTTCATTATCATTATCAGGAGGTTTTTCTATTTCAGGTTCACTATAGGCATGCAATGTCCTATAATTTTTCTTTTTCTTTTTCTTTTCCTTTTTAGAAGGACTAGGTGCACTAGTGTTAGCTCTTTGTGAATCTTGTTCAATTCTTTTAGGGTGTCCCTCGGGATAAAGTGGTTCCTGAGTCATTTTACCTCCTCTAGTTGCATCTCTAACAGCAAAGTCATGCATACTATGATTCATTTCATCAAGCAATTCTATTTGAGATTTAGCAACTTGTTCTAACTTAGTTTGTGAAAGGACCACGATGTCGCCTAGAGGGGGGTGAATAGGCATTTTAAAATCTTTTACGAATTTGGCTATATCCTAATGCGGAAATAAACTAAGCGGATACTTTTCAAGAACAAATTCTAAATATACTAGGCTCACTAAGTGCACCAACAACTTAGGATAAACAAGATGAGAACAACGAGGATATGAGTAAGCACAAGTAAGTCACACAAACTTACTCAATGTATATCACGATATATGGAAATGAATAATACACACAACCACAAGTAAGCAATACAAGCTTACACAAATTGTATCACAATATATGGAATTGAATGATACAAGCAAACTCAAGTAAGCACTACAAGCTTACACAAGTTATGTCACAAGATATGGAAATGAATGTTACAAGCTAGCAATTCACACTAAGCATAAGATAGAACAATAGTAGAAAGTATGAATTGCGAATATAAAGTGTAGCTAGGCCTAAATAATCTCTTCAAGGGAATGGCCAACACAATATAATGAGGACAACAAGATATAGTGAATGCACGGTCAAGTGACCAAAGTAAACCACAAGTAAGGAGTTAGGGTTAGGGATAACCAAAGTCACGAAGACGAGGATGTATCCCGATGTTCACTTCCTTGGAGGGAAGCTAGTCACCGTTAGAGAGTTGGATGTTACCACGAAGGCACACCAACGCCACAAAGGCTCACCCTATTCTCCTTGAGATATCATCACGAAGGCGATTCTCATCCACTAGTGGTAGACCTTGAGGCGGCCTCCAAACCTTCACAAACTTTCCGGGGGACAAATCACACGTTGATTCCTCGCTGGAGCACTCCTACCGCCTAGGAGTCTCCAACCTCCAAGAGTAACAAGAACAAAGGGGAAATGCTCAAGACTTGCTCAAATCACGAATTCCTTTGGTCACGAGAGGGAGAGGGAGTGGATCTATCACTTGATTGGAAAAACTCTCAAGAACTCTCACGAATCTCTTCGAGATCTAAGATTTGGTGTAGGAGAAGTGAGAGGGAGCCACTTGTGTTCTTGGGGCGATTTGGGATGAAGTGGTCAACCATCTACCGGATTAGTAGAGGGGTATATATAGAAGGCCTAGAAAACTAGCCGTTTGTGAGTAAGTGACAGCGCCGGGCTGGACATCCGGGCAAGGGCCGGATATCCGGACAAGTGCGGGACATCCGGCGGGCACATCCAACATTTGAAAACAGGTTCTGGAATTAGCAGGCCGGATTTCCGGGAGGATTCCGGACATCCGGGGCGACCCGGAAGCCCGGACATCCAGGGCGACCCGGAAGCCCGGACATCCGGCCAAGTCCCAGATGTCCGGCCATTAAAAAAAACAGCAGGAACCCCAAAACTGAAACATGCATAACTTTTACATCCGGACTCCGATTTTGATGATCTTGGGCTTGTTTTGAAGCTATGGAAAAACTCTAGGTCCTCACATAGATAAGCACCCAAGATAAGCCAAAATGGAGGGTGCAAAGCATGCAAGGGTTATACATATACTTTGGGGAACCTAGTTGGCTTTGGATTTTCTTTTGAGATATGTAGGCATATTGTATTTGTATTGGATAGAAGTGAAATATGCCTATGTTGGAATATGATGTGAGAAGAATAGAAATAGATGATGTTGACTTGAGAAAATCCATCACTAACCCCTTTGATCCCCTCTTAATAGTGTGGGATCCCTATAACTCAAGAATCATAAAAGAACTATACTAGATAGCTTCCGGAAACTCATTCCTGAGCATATATCATTTTCGATGGTCATCGATCCTCACATCTAAAGCCAAAGGAACTAATACATTTTAATAGAGCCTTCCACTTGAGCTTTATATTGATGTTTCTTCATGGCTCAAGTTGAAGGCAAGACATTGGAGAAGTCTTCAAGTAGCTCCCCCATACACAATGTGGGAGGCTTTGCTTTGCATTCATCTTTACTTGTCCATCAACATTAATTACTTGATGACATACTTTCACGAGCACCAAGCTTTCTTATAAGCACCAAGCTCATGATAATTACCTAACCCACATAACATAGACAACACATAGTATAGGTTAGTACACAAAGCGCAATTGGTAAATTATTACCATACCACAAGATCTCATGTGGCACATGATATGCACTTGTGTGTTGTCCATCTTAGAGGTCAATCTTTGATCTTAATCTTGGTCAACATTTATCTTTGCTCCATGATTAATATTGATGTCTTGAAGGCCCTATTGATATCTTCACTATGCTTCATTTCTTCAAGACATAATAACCAATATCTCAATTCACCATGACCATATCAAGTTTCTCCTTGAATATCGTATTGGACATCATTTGCTCGTTCTCATGCTCCAACATAGTATCTTGAGAGGCACAATGAATTCTTCACTTGAATTACTTGCTTCAAGACATAATAATCCATGACTCAACATATGAGCTCATAATGATCCTATCATCAAGCATATGTAGAATTCTTCTCTTTAATCATTCTCTCAAGATCTTGATCCATCATGGTTCAACCCATAAGCCTTGATGCATGCACAACAATATGTATATGGAATTCATTTCGAATCCATTTTATCTCCTTCTTGCATCACCATGGAACAAACATCCTTCAATTCATCCAATATTCTTCATGCATTGGAAATGGAGCTTTCCTTCAAATGTATAACTCAATGCAAACATTAGTCCATTAGGATTGTCATCAATGTATAACTCAGTTTGTACCATAGAAGCATGTTTTCCAACACCTCTAACATCATTTGATATTCTAAATAACAAGTCACTCAAGCGAGCAATCATATCAGAATTATATTTCAATTGTTTCATAACATTTGCATTGAAGTGATCTTGTTTCCTAATGTAGTTTTAAAACTCATAAAGGCATTGACTAGGATGCATATTGTGAGGATTATCATTATCATTATACTTCATAAGAGAACTTACCTCTACCACCTTAGGCATTGGTGGTGTATTAAGCCCATGTATTTCTTCAATAGGAGGTAAAATTTTAACATCCTCAGCTTTAATACCTTTTTCCTTCATAGATTTCTTTGCCTCTTGCATATCTTCGGGACTGAGATATAATATACCCCTCTTCTTCAGAGTGGGTTTAGGCGGTGGTTCAGGAATAATCCAATTATCATAATTTTCCATATGTTATTCAATAATTCTTCAGCTTGTCCAACAACTCATTCCCTGAAAACACAACCAGCACAACTATCTAGGAAGTCCCTAGAAGCATCGGTTAGTCCATTATAGAAGATATCAAGTATTTCATTTTTCTTAAGAGGATGAACCGGCAAAGCCTCCCCCAAGCTTATGGGAGACTCTCTTCTTTAGTTTGCACAAAGTTAAATATTTCCTGTAAGGCAGCTTGTTTCATATGAGCAGAAAAATATTTTTCAGAGAAGTAGTAAGTCATATCCTGGGGACTACGCACACAACCAGGAGCAAGAGTATTGTACCAAGCTTTAGCATCACCCTGTAATGAGAAAGGAAATAATTTGAGAATAAAGTAATAGCGAGTTTTCTCATCATGAGTAAAAAGGGTGGCTATGTCATTCAACTTAGTAAGATGTGCCACAACAGTTTCAGTTTCATAACCATGGAAATGATCAGATTCAACTAGAGTAATTAACTCTGGGCTGACAGAGAATTCATAATCCTTATCATCAATAAACATAGGTGAAGTTGCAAACTTAGGATCACGTTTCATTCTAGCATTCAGAGATTTTTCTTTATACCTTTGTAGTAATTTCTCTAGATCATCTCTATCATTGCAAGTAAGAATGTCTCTAGTTGTTTCTTCACTCATAACATAACCTTCCGGTACCTTAGGCAATTCATATCTAGGAAGGCTAGTTCTAGCAGGTGTTTCGGGAGATTCAGTTTCAAGCTCATCATCAGATTCAACAACATCATGTTGTATAACTCTAGAAATTTGTTTATCAAGGAATTCACCAACTGGCACATCATCATTATCAAGCAAGGTACTAGCATCATCAGAAGCATCATTCATGGTAGAAGTATGTAACACCCACGATGCGGCTATATCTCCCACGTGTTGGAGCATGACTTAGAGACATAACCGCATAGTAGGCATGTCGCAAGAGGGGTAATCTTTACACATCCCATGTACTGAATAAGAAAGGGATAAAGAGTTGGCTTACAATCGCCACTTCACACAATACATGAATATAGCATTACATCATCCAGGTACAATCAAGGTCCGACTACGGAACCAAATAAGGAAAGACAACCCCTAATGCAATAGATCCCCGATCGCGCCGACTGGGCTCCACTACTGATCAACTGGAAACGAAACAACACAACGAACATGATCTTCATCAAGATCCCACTTGAGCTCGGCTGCGTCATCCGCACTGGTATCAATGGCACCTCCAACTGGTTTTGGAAGTAATCTGTGAGTCACGGGGACTCAGCAATCTCACACCCTCGCGATCAAGACTATTTAATCTTATGGGTAGGAAAAGGTAGTGAGGTGGAGCTGCAGCAAGCACTAGCATATATGGTGGCTAACATACGCAAATAAGAGCGAGAAGAGAAGAAAAGCAACGGTCGTGAACTAGAAGTGATCAAGAAGTGATCCTGAAACTAGTTACACTCAAGCATAACACAAGAACCGTGTTCACTTCCCGGACTCCGCCGGAAAGAGACCATCACGGCTACACATGCGGTTGATGCATTTTAATTAAGTTAAGTTTCAAGTTCTCTACAACCGGACATTAACAAATTCCCATCTGCCCATAACCGCGGGCACGACTTTCGAAAGTTCAAAACCCTGCATGGGTGTCCCAACTTAGCCCATCACAAGCTCTCACGGTCAACGAAGGATATTCCTTCTCCCAGGAAGACCCGATCAGACTTGGAATCTCGGTTACAAGACATTTTGACAATGGAAAAACAAGACCAGCAAAGCCGCCTGAATGTGACGACAAATCCTGATAGGAGCAACACATATCTCGTTCTCAGGGCACACCGGATGAGCAAGACGTCGGGTTGGCATAGACCCTGGTTGCCCAGGGGGCGCCGGACATCGCTCAGGTTGGACCAACACTTAGAGAAGCACTGGTCCGGGGGGGGGGTTAAAATAAAGATGGCCCTTGAGTCTGCAGAACCCAAGGGAAGGTGATAGGTTGTTAGAGAAAATGTAAAACCAAGGTTGGGCCTTGCTGGAGGAGTTTTATTCAAGGCGAACTGTCAAGGGGTTCCCATTATAACCCAACCGCGTAAGGAACGCAAAATCAGGGAACATAACACCGATATGACGGAAACTAGGGCGACAAGAGTGGAACAAAACATCAGGCAAAAGGCTGAGCCTTGCACCCTTTACCAAGTATATAGATGCATTAATTAAAATAAGAGATATTGTGATATCCCAACAAATATCCATGTTCCAACATGGAACAAAATCCATCTTCACCTGCAACTAACAACGCTATAAGGGGGGCTGAGCAAAGCGGTAACATAGCCAAACAACGGTTTGCTAGGACAAGGTGGGTTAGAGGTTTGACTTGGCAATATGGGAGGCATGATATAGCAAGTGGTAGGTATCGCGGCATAGCAAAAGAGCGAGCAACTAGCAAGCCAAGATAGAAGTGATTTCGAGGGTGTGGTCATCTTGCCTGAGATCCCGCAAGGAAGAAGAACGAGTCCATGACGAAGACAAATGGACGTTGAGGGAGTCCTGGATTAGGGGGTCTCCGGACAGCCGGATTATATCCTTTGGCTGGACTGTTGGACTATGAAGATACAAGATTGAAGACTTCGTCTCATGTCCGGATGGGACTCTACTTGGCGTGGAAGGCAAGCTAGGCAATAAGGATATGGATATCTCCTCCTTTGTAACCGACCTTGTGTAACCCTAACCCTCTCCGGTGTCTATATAAACCGGAGGGTTTTAGTCCGTAGGACAACAACTACAACATACAATCATACCATAGGCTAGCTTCTAGGGTTTAGCCTCTCTGATCTCGTGGTAGATCTACTCTTGTACTACCCATATCATCAATATTAATCAAGCAGGACGTAGGGTTTTATCTCCATCGAGAGGGCCCGAACCTGGGTAAAACATCGTGTTCCCTGCCTCCTGTTAACATCCGCCTTAGACGCACAGTTCGGGACCCCCTACCCGAGATCCGTCGGTTTTGACACCGACATTGGTGCTTTCATTGAGAGTTCCTCTATGTCGTCGCCATTAGGATTGATGGCTCCTACTATCATCGATGGCGATGCAGTCTAGGGTGAGACTCTTCTCCTCGGATAGATCTTCGTGTTCGGCGGCTTTGCACCGCGGGCCAATTCGCTTGGCGTTCTGGAGCAGATTGAAAGTTACACCCATGGCCACCAGGTCAGGTTTGGAAGCTTAAACTACACGGTCGATATCCGTGGAGACTTGATCTTCGATGGATTCGAGCCTCTGCCTTGTGCGTCACGCGATCACGATGAGTACAATTTAGCTCTACCATCGGACAGTGTCCAGGAGATCGCACAGGCAGCCGCTCCGACCCTCAATTCGGAGCCAGTTGCGAAATCCATGGACGGGTGGATAGACCCCGCCACGGAGGCCTTACCCTCAGCAGCGATCGAGCCAAACATCGACCTTACCTTGCACGAGAGTTGTGCTGTTAAACTGCCGGATCCTTCTCCGGCCACGGACTCCAAACCGCCTGCCCCCGTTCCTATCAAATCCGATTGGGCGCCGATCATGGAGTTTACCTCCGTGGATATTTTTCAGCACTCGCCCTTTGGCGACATACTGAATTCATTAAGGTCTCTCTCCTTGTCAGGAGGATCCTGGCCGAACTATGTCCGGCAGGACTAGGATGCGGACGACAAAGAAATTCGAGGCCCACCCACTGTTGGAAATATGCCCTAGAGGCAATAATAAAAGCATTATTATTATATTTCCTTGTTCATGATAATTGTCTTTATTCATGCTATAATTGTGTTATCCGGAAATCGTAATACATGTGTGAATAACAGACACCAACGTGTCCCTAGTGAGCCTCTAGTTGACTAGCTCGTTGATCAACAGATAGTCATGGTTTCCTGACTATGGACACTGGATGTCATTGATAACGAGATCACATCATTAGGAGAATGATGTGATGGACAAGACCCAATCCTAAACATAGCACAAGATCGTATAGTTCGTTTGCTAGAGTTTTCGAATGTCAAAGTATCTTTTCCTTAGACCATGAGATCGTGTAACTCCCGGATACCGTAGGAGTGCTTTGGGTATGCCAAACGTCACAACGTAACTGGGTGACTATAAAGGTAGACTACGGGTATCTCCGAAAGTGTCTGTTGGGTGACATGGATCAAGACTGGGATTTGTCACTCCGTATGACGGAGAGGTATCACTGGGCCCACTCGGTAATGCATCATCATAATGAGCTCAGAGTGACCAAGTGTCTGGTCACGGGATCATGCATTACGGTACGAGTAAAGTGACTTGCTGGTAACGAGATTGAACGAGGTATTGGGATACCGACGATCGAATCTCGGGCAAGTAACATATCGATGGACAAAGGGAATAGCGTACGGGGTTGATTGAATCCTCGACATCATGGTTCATCCGATGAGATCATCGTGGAGCATGTGGGAGCCAACATGGGTATCCAGATCCCGCTGTTGGTTATTGACCGGAGAGTCGTCTCGGTCATGTCTGCTTGTCTCCCGAACCCGTAGGGTCTACACACTTAAGGTTCGGTTACGCTAGGGTTGTAGGGATATGTATATGCAGTAACCCGAATGTTGTTCGGAGTCCCGGATGAGATCCCGGATGTCACAAGGAGTTCCGGAATGGTCCGGAGGTAAAGATTTATATATGGGAAGTCTTGTTTCGGGCATCGAGACAAGTTTCGGGGTTATCGGTATTGTACCGGGACCACCGGAAGGGTCCCGGGGGTCCACCGGGTGGGTCCACCTGTCCCGGGGGGCCACATGGGCTGTAGGGGGTGCGCCTTGGCCTAATGGGCCAAGGGCACCAGCCCCACATAGGCCCATGCGCCTAGGGTTTGAAGGGGGAAGAGTCCTAGGAGGGGAAGGCACCTCCTAGGTGCCTTGGGGGGAGGGAAACCCCCCTTGGCCGCCGCACCCCCTAGGAGATTGGATCTCCTAGGGCCGGCCACCCCCCCTTGGCCCTCCTATATATAGTGGGGGAGAGGAGGGACTTCATACCTGAACGCCTTGGCCTTTGGTTGCCTCCTTCTCCCTCCCCAACACCTCCTCCTCCTCCATAGTGCTTAGCGAAGCTCTACCGGAGTACTGCAGCTTCATCAACACCACGCCATCGTGCTGCTGCTGGTGCCATCTCCCTCAACCTCTCCTCCCTCCCTTGCTGGATCAAGAAGGAGGAGACGTGGCTGTTCCGTACGTGTGTTGAACGCGGAGGTGCCGTCCGTTCGGCGCTGGTCATCGGTGATTTGGATCACGTCGAGTACGACTACATCATCACCGTTCTTTTGAACGCTTCCGTGCGTGATCTACAAAGGTATGTAGATGCATCCAATCACTCGTTGCTAGATGAACTCCTAGATGATCTTGGTGAAACGAGTAGGAAATTTTTTGTTTTCTGCAACGTTCCCCAACAGTGGCATCATGAGCTAGGTCTATGCGTAGTTCTTCTTGCGCGAGTAGAACACAATTTGTTGTGGGCGTAGATTCGTCAACTTTCTTGCCGTTACTAGTCCTTTCTTGCTTCAGCGGTATTGTGGGATGAAGCGGCCCGGACCAACCTTACACGTACACTTACGTGAGACCGGTTCCACCGACTAACATGCACTAGTTGCATAAGGTGGCTGGCGGGTGTCTGTCTCTCCTACTTTAGTTGGAGCGGAATCAATGAACAGGGTCCTTATGAAGGGTAAATAGAAGTTGACAAATCACGTTGTGGCTTTAACGTAGGTAAGAAAACGTTCTTGCTAGAACCCTAATTCAGCCACGTAAAACTTGCGACAACAATTAGAGGACGTCTAACTTGTTTTTGCAGCAAGTGGTTTGTGATATGATATGGCCAAAGTTGTGATGAATGATGAATGATCTATATGTGATGTATGAGATGTTCATGCTATTGTAATAGGATTCACGACTTGCATGTCGATGAGTATGACAACCGACAGGAGCCATAGGAGTTGTCTTTATTCTTTTAATGACCTGCGTGTCATCGAGAAACGCCATGTAAATTACTTTACTTTATTGCTAAACGCGTTAGCCATAGTAGTAGAATTAATAGTTGGCGAGCAACTTCATGGAGACACGATGATGGAGATCATGATGATGGAGATCATGGTGTCAAGCCGGTGACAAGATGATCATGGAGCCCCAAGATGGAGATCAAAGGAGCTGTGTGATATTGGCCATATCATGTCACGTTTATTATTTGATTGCATGTGATGTTTATCATATTTTGCATCTTGTTTACTTAGAACGACGGTAGTAAATAAGATGATCCCTCACAATAATTTCAAGAAGTGTTCCCCCTAACTGTGCACCGTTGCGACAGTTCGTTGTTTCAAAACACCACGTGATGATCGGGTGTTTTATTCAGACGTTCACATACAACGGGTGTAAGACAGATTTACACATGCAAACACTTAGGTTGACTTGACGAGCCTAGCATGTACAGACATGGCCTCGGAACACAGAAGACCGAAAGGTCGAGCATGAGTCGTATAGAAGATACGATCAACATGAAGATGTTCACCGATGTTGACTAGTCCGTCTCACGTGATGATCGGACACGGTCTAGTTTAACTCGGATCATGTAATACTTAGATGACTAGAGGGATGTCTAATCTAAGTGGGAGTTCATTAATAATTTGATTAGTTGAACTTAATTATCATGAACTTAGTCTAAAATCTTTGCAATATGTCTTGTAGATCAAATGGCCAACGTAGTCCTCAACTTCAACACGTTCCTAGAGAAAACTAAGCTGAAAGACGATGGCAGCAACTATACGGACTGGGTCCGGAACCTGAGGATCATCCTCATAGCTGCCAAGAAAGATTATGTCCTACAAGCACCGCTTGGTGACGCACCCGTTCTCCCTGCAGAACAAGATGTTATGAACGCTTGGCAGGCACGTTTCGATGACTACTCCCTCGTTCAGTGCGGCATGCTTTACAGCCTAGAGCCGGGGCTCCAAAAGCGTTTTGAGAGACATGGAGCATATGAGATGTTCGAAGAGCTGAAAATGGTTTTCCAAGCTCATGCCCGGGTCGAGAGATATGAAGTCTCCGACAAATTCTTCAGCTGTAAGATGGAGGAAAACAGTTCTGTCAGTGAGCACATACTCACTATGTCTGGGTTGCATAACCGCTTGACTCAGCTGGGAGTTAATCTCCTGGATGATGCGGTCATTGACAGAATCCTCCAGTCGCTTCCACCAAGCTACAAGAGTTTTGTGATGAACTTCAATATGCAGGGGATGGAAAAGACCATTCCTGAAGTATTTGCTATGCTGAAATCAGCGGAGGTAGAAGTCAGGAAGGAACATCAAGTGTTGATGGTCAATAAAACCACTAAGTTCAAGAAAGGCAAGGGTAAAAAGAACTTCAAGAAGGACGGCAAGGAGGTTGCCGCGCCCGGCAAGCAAGCTGCCGGGAAGAAGCCAAAGAATGGACCCAAGCCCGAGACTGAGTGCTTTTATTGCAAGGGAAGCGGTCACTGGAAGCGGAACTGCCCTAAGTACTTAGCGGATAAGAAGGCCGGCAAAACAAAAGGTATATGTGATATACATGTAATTGATGTGTACCTTACTAGTGCCCGTAGTAGCTCCTGGGTATTTGATACCGGTGCAGTTGCTCACATTTGTAACTCAAAGCAGGGGCTAGGGAATAAGCGGAAACTGGCAAAGGACGAGGTGACGATGCGCGTCAGGAATGGTTCCAAGGTCAATGTGATCGCCATCGGCACGCTACCTCTGCATCTCCCTTCGGGATTAGTTTTAAACCTTAATATTTGTTATTTAGTGCCAGCTTTGAGCATGAACATTGTATCGGGATCTCGTTTAATTCGAGATGGCTACTCTTTTAAATCTGAGAATAATGGTTGTTCCATTTTTATGAGAGATATGTTTTATGGTCATGCTCCTATGGTGAATGGTTTATTCCTTATGAATCTCGAACGTGATGCTACACATATTCATAATGTGAGTACCAAAAGAAGTAAGGTTAATAATGATAGTCCCACATACCTGTGGCACTGCCGCCTTGGTCACATAGGTGTCAAACGCATGAAGAAGCTCCATGCTGATGGACTTTTAGAGTCTCTTGATTATGAATCATTTGACACGTGCGAACCATGCCTTATGGGTAAAATGACCAAGACTCCGTTCTCAGGAACAATGGAGCGAGCAACCGACTTATTGGAAATCATACATACCGATGTGTGCGGTCCAATGAGTGTTGAGGCTCGCGGTGGCTATCGTTATGTTCTCACCCTCACTGATGACTTAAGTAGGTATGGGTATATCTACTTAATGAAACACAAGTCTGAAACCTTTGAAAAGTTCAAGGAATTTCAGAGTGAGGTTGAAAATCAACGTGACAGGAAAATCAAGTTTCTGCGATCAGATCGTGGAGGAGAATACTTGAGTCACGAGTTTGGCACACACTTAAGAAAATGTGGAATAGTTTCACAACTCACGCCGCCTGGAACACCTCAGCGTAATGGTGTGTCCGAACGTCGTAATCGCACTCTATTAGATATGGTGCGATCTATGATGTCTCTTACCGATTTACCGCTTTCCTTTTGGGGCTATGCTTTAGAGACTGCCGCATTCACTTTAAATAGGGCTCCGTCGAAATCCGTTGAGACGACACCGTATGAATTATGGTTTGGGAAGAAACCTAAGCTGTCGTTTCTAAAAGTTTGGGGATGTGATGCTTATGTCAAGAAACTTCAACCTGAAAAGCTCGAACCCAAATCGGAAAAATGCGTCTTCATAGGGTACCCAAAAGAAACTATTGGGTACACCTTCTACCTCAGATCCGAAGGCAAGATCATTGTTGCCAAGAATGGGTCCTTTCTGGAGAAAGAGTTTCTCTCGAAAGAAGTAAGTGGGAGGAAAGTAGAGCTTGATGAAGTATTGCCTCTTGAACCAGAAAATGGCGCAACTCAAGAAAATGTTCCTGAGGTGCCAGCACCGACTAGAGAGGAAGTTAATGATAATGATCAAGATACTTCTGATCAAGATCCTACTGAAATTCGAAGGTCCACAAGGACACGTTCCGCACCAGAGTGGTACGGCAACCCTGTCTTGGAAATCATGTTGTTAGACAACGGTGAACCTTCGAACTATGAAGAAGCGATGGCGGGACCGGATTCCGACAAATGGCTAGAAGCCATGAAATCCGAGATAGGATCCATGTATGAAAACGAAGTATGGACTTTGACTGACTTGCCCGTTGAACGGCGAGCCATAGAAAATAAATGGATCTTTAAGAAGAAGACAGACGCGGATGGTAATGTGACCATCTATAAAGCTCGGCTTGTCACTAAGGGTTATCGACAAGTTCAAGGGGTTGACTACGATGAGACTTTCTCACCGGTAGCGAAGCTGAAGTCCGTCCGAATCATGTTAGCAATTGCCGCATTCTATGATTATGAAATATGGCAAATGGACGTCAAAACGGCATTCCTTAATGGTTTCCTTAAGGAAGAATTGTATATGATGCAGCCGGAAGGTTTTGTCGATCCTAAGAATGCTGACAAAGTGTGCAAGCTCCAACGCTCGATTTATGGGCTGGTGCAAGCATCTCGGAGTTGGAACATTCGCTTTGATGAGATGATCAAAGCGTTTGGGTTTACACAGACTTATGGAGAAGCCTGCGTTTACAAGAAAGTGAGTGGGAGCTCTGTAGCATTTCTCATATTATATGTAGATGACATACTTCTGATGGGAAATGATATAGAACTCTTGGACAGCATCAAGGCCTACTTGAATAAAAGTTTTTCAATGAAGGACCTTGGAGAAGCTGCTTATATATTAGGCATCAAAATCTATAGAGATAGATCAAGACGCCTCATAGGTCTCACAAAGCACATACCTTGATAAGATATTGAAGAAGTTCAATATGGATCAATCCAAGAAGGGGTTCTTGCCTGTGTTACAAGGTGTGAAATTGAGCTCAGCTCAATGTCTGACCACGGCAGAAGATATAGAAGAGATGAGCGTCATCCCCTATGCCTCAGCCATAGGTTCTATTATGTATGCCATGCTGTGTACCAGACCTGATGTTAACCTTGCCGTAAGTTTGGTAGGAAGGTACCAAAGTAATCCCGGAAAGGAACACTGGACAGCGGTCAAGAATATCCTGAAGTACCTGAAAAGGACTAAGGAAATGTTTCTCGTTTATGGAGGTGACGAAGAGCTCGTCGTAACGGGTTACGTCGACGCTAGCTTCGACACAGATCTGGATGACTCTAAGTCACAAACCGGATACGTGTATATTTTGAATGGTGGGGCAGTAAGCTGGTGCAGTTGCAAGCAAAGCGTCGTGGCGGGATCTACATGTGAAGCGGAGTACATGGCAGCCTCGGAGGCAGCACATGAAGCAATATGGGTGAAGGAGTTCATCACCGACCTAGGAGTCATACTGAATGCGTCGGGGCCGATCAAGCTCTTCTGTGACAACACTGGAGCTATTGCACTTGCCAAGGAGCCCAGGTTTCACAAGAAGACAAGGCACATCAAGCGTCGCTTCAACTCTATTCGTGAAAATGTTCAAGATGGAGACATAGAGATTTGTAAAGTACATACGGACCTGAATATAGCAGATCCGTTGACTAAACCTCTCCCTAGAGCAAAACATGATCAATACCAGAATTCCATGGGTGTTCAATTCATCACAATGTAACTAGATTATTGACTCTAGTGCAAGTGGGAGACTGTTGGAAATATGCCCTAGAGGCAATAATAAAAGCATTATTATTATATTTCCTTGTTCATGATAATTGTCTTTATTCATGCTATAATTGTGTTATCCGGAAATCGTAATACATGTGTGAATAACAGACACCAACGTGTCCCTAGTGAGCCTCTAGTTGACTAGCTCGTTGGTCAACAGATAGTCATGGTTTCCTGACTATGGACACTGGATGTCATTGATAACGAGATCACATCATTAGGAGAATGATGTGATGGACAAGACCCAATCCTAAACATAGCACAAGATCGTATAGTTCGTTTGCTAGAGTTTCCGAATGTCAAAGTATCTTTTCCTTAGACCATGAGATCGTGTAACTCCCGGATACCATAGGAGTGCTTTGGGTATGCCAAACGTCACAACGTAACTGGGTGACTATAAAGGTAGACTACGGGTATCTCCGAAAGTGTCTGTTGGGTGACATGGATCAAGACTGGGATTTGTCACTCCGTATGACGGAGAGGTATCACTGGGCCCACTCGGTAATGCATCATCATAATGAGCTCAGAGTGACCAAGTGTCTGGTCACGGGATCATGCATTACGGTACGAGTAAAGTGACTTGCTGGTAACGAGATTGAACGAGGTATTGGGATACCGACGATCGAATCTCGGGCAAGTAACATATCGATGGACAAAGGGAATAGCGTACGGGGTTGATTGAATCCTCGACATCATGGTTCATCCGATGAGATCATCATGGAGCATGTGGGAGCCAACATGGGTATCCAGATCCCGCTGTTGGTTATTGACCGGAGAGTCGTCTCGGTCATGTCTGCTTGTCTCCCGAACCCGTAGGGTCTACACACTTAAGGTTCGGTTACGCTAGGGTTGTAGGGATATGTATATGCAGTAACCCGAATGTTGTTCGGAGTCCCGGATGAGATCCTGGACGTCACGAGGAGTTCCGGAATGGTCCGGAGGTAAAGATTTATATATGGGAAGTCCTGTTTCGGGCATCGGGACAAGTTTCGGGGTTATCGGTATTGTACCGGGACCACCGGAAGGGTCCCGGGGGTCCACCGGGTGGGTCCACCTGTCCCGGGGGGCCACATGGGCTGTAGGGGGTGCGCCTTGGCCTAATGGGCCAAGGGCACCAGCCCCACATAGGCCCATGCGCCCAGGGTTTGAAGGGGGAAGAGTCCTAGGAGGGGAAGGCACCTCCTAGGTGCCTTGGGGGGGAGGGAAACCCCCCTTGGCCACCGCACCCCCTAGGAGATTGGATCTCCTAGGGCCAGCCACCCCCCCTTGGCCCTCCTATATATAGTGGGGGAGAGGAGGGACTTCATACCTGAACGCCTTGGCCTTTGGTTGCCTCCTTCTCCCTCCCCAACACCTCCTCCTCCTCCATAGTGCTTAGCGAAGCTCTGCCGGAGTACTGCAGCTCCATCAACACCACGCCGTCGTGCTGCTGCTGGTGCCATCTCCCTCAACCTCTCCTCCCTCCCTTGCTGGATCAAGAAGGAGGAGACGTGGCTGTTCCGTACGTGTGTTGAACGCGGAGGTGCCGTACGTTCGGCGCTGGTCATCGGTGATTTGGATCACGTCGAGTACGACTACATCATCACCGTTCTTTTGAACGCTTCCGTGCGCGATCTACAAAGGTATGTAGATGCATCCAATCACTCATTGCTAGATGAACTCCTAGATGATCTTGGTGAAACGAGTAGGAAATTTTTTGTTTTCTGCAACGTTCCCCAACACCCACCACCCACTTAGTAGCCACTATCGATGACTTAACCGACATGCTCGACTTCGACTCCGAAGACATCGACGGTACGGACGACGATGCGGGAGGCGAAGAGGAACCACCGCCCACAGGGCACTGGACAGCCACCTCATCATACAATATATACATGGTGGATACACCCAAAGAAGGCAATGGCGACGAGATAGCGGAGGATGACCCCTCCAAGAAGCAACCCAAGCGCCAACGTCAGCGGCGCCGCTCTAAGTCCCGCCAAAGCAAAAGTGGTGATACCGGCACAGGAGATAATAATACTCCGGATAGTGCCGAAGACAACAACAATCCCCTCCAGCAAGATTTAGAGCAGGAGTATGGAGGAGCCAGCCCTCCTGAGAGAGCGGCAGATGAAGAAGAGGAGGCTGATAATTACTTGCCCCCCTCCGAAGACGAGGCAAGCCTCGGCAACGATGAATTCACTATGCCAGAGGATCCCGTCGAACAACAGCGCTTCAAACGCCGGCTTATAGCCACGGCAAATAGCCTTAAGAAAAAGCAGCAGCAGCTTCAAGCTGATCAGGATCTGCTAGCTGACAGATGGACTGAAGTCATCGCGGCCGAGGAATATAAACTCGAGCGCCCCTCCAAGAGTTACCCAAAGTGCAGGTTGCTACCCCGACTGGAGGAAGAAGCGTATGATACGGCTGATCGGCCACCTCGTGGCCGCGATAGAGAGGCATTCCAGCCAAAAAATCAGCCTCCACCCCGACACCATTCAAATAAAAAGGCATGGGGAGATACGCCAGACCTGCGAGACATATTGGAGGACAAAGCAAAGCATGCAAGATCGATCTATGGATCACGAGGGCGCGCCACTCTGCGAGACGATAAATGTCACGCCGGATACAGTAAAAGGAAATCCGGTCGGGCCGAACACAGCGGGCAAGACCCATTCGAGTTGCGTCGTGATATAGCCCAATACAGAGGCGCCGCACACCCCTTATGCTTCACAGACGAAGTAATGGATCATCAAATCCCAGAAGGTTTCAAACTTGTAAATATTGAATCATACGACGGCACAACAGATCCCGTAGTATGGATCGAGGATTTCCTCCTCCACATCCACATGGCCCGCGGTGATGACTTACACGCCATCAAATACCTCCCACTAAAGGTCAAGGGACCAGTGTGACATTGGCTTAACAGCTTGCCAGCTGAGTCCATCAACTGTTGGGAAGATCTGGAAGCCGCATTCCTCGTCAACTTTCAGGGCACTTATGTGCGGCCACCAGATGCCGATGACTTGAGCCACATAATTCAGTAGCCAGAAGAATCGGCCAGGCAATTCTGGACTCGGTTCCTAACAAAGAAAAATCAAATTGTCGACTGTCCGGATGCAGAGGCCCTAGCGGCTTTCAAACACAACATCCGCGATGAATGGCTAGCCCGGCTCCTTGGTCAGGAAAAGCCGAAATATATGGCAGCCCTCACGACACTCATGACCCACTTTTGTGCGGGAGAAGACAGCTGGCTGGCTCACAGTAATAACATATCAAAGAACCATGGTACTTCGGATACCAAGGACGGCAATAGCAGGTCACATCGCAACAAACATAAGCGCCGCATTAACAGCGATAATACCGAGGATACGGAAGTCAACGCCGGATTCAAAGGCTCTAAACCCGGTCAGCGGAAAAAGCCATTCAAACAAAGTACGCCGGGTCCGTCCAGCTTGGACCGTATACTCGATCGCTTGTGTCAAATACACGGCACCCAGGAAAAGCCAGCCAATCACACCAACAGGGATTGTTGGGTGTTCAAGCAGGACGGCAAGTTAATTGCCGAAAATAAGGACAAGGGGCCACATAGCGATGACGAGGAGGAGCCCTAGCAGCCACACACCGAAGGACAGAAGAGGTTTCCCCCACAAGTGCGGACGGTGAACATGATATACGCAACCCACATCCCCAAGAGGTAGCAAAAGCGTGCGCTCAGGGACGTATATGCGTTGGAGCCAGTGGCCCCAAAGTTCAACCCATCGTACTCCTATCCGATCACTTTCGATCGCAGGGACCATCCACTAGTATCCATCATGGCGGATTCGCCGCACTGGTTCTGGACCCAATCATTGATAGATTTCACCTCACTCGAGTCCTCGTGGATGGCGGCAGCAGCCTGAACCTGCTTTATCAGGACACAGTGCGCAAAATGGGTATATACCCCTCAAGGATCAAACCCACAAAAACGACCTTTAAGGAAGTCATTCCAGGCGTAGAGGCCCATTGCACAGGCTCAATTACACTGGAAGTGGTCTTCGGATCCCCGGATAACTTTCGAAGCGAAGAGTTAATCTTCGATATAGTCCCATTCCGCAGTGGTTATCATGCACTGCTCGGGCGAACCGCATTTGCAAGATTCAATGTGGTACCGCACTATGCATACCTCAAGCTCAAGATGCTAGGACCTCGCGGGGTTATTACAGTCAATGGAAACACAGAGCGCTCTCTCTGAACAGAGGAGCACACTACGGCCCTCGCAGCAGAAGCGCAAAATAGCCTCTCAAGGCAATACACCAGTTCGGCGTTCCAAGACCCGGAAACCTTCAAGCGCGCTCGGAGCAATCGGCAACTCGACCGCCTGGCGCGATCTGAGCTCGCATAGCAATGCGGCCCCCACCCCAGTCTCAGCCAAACGGCGAAACTCGTGCCACGCGTACATAATTACGCATTAAAAATACCATGGGCACATGTGGGGAGGGGGGCACACTGTGGCACGCCCCAAGACGCGGCTTAAACCACACTAGGGGCTTCCCGTTTGGTTATTTTTCTCTTTTTCAGGACCTTAATCTCTGGAAACCCTGTCCGGCAGCACTATTGCCGAACACACGATGCAGCAACCAAGGAGGCAGACATCTACGTCACACCACGGAATTCCCAGGTGGATTACAATAACAAGCGAAATATTTGATTTAATACTATTCCTCAGCTTGCCCTTGGAAGGGACATAGTCCTACTCTTTGCTAATCGCACCATCTGTATCATTTTGCTTTAACGCACCTTTTTAATAAACAATGCATAACATTACGACTATTATTGCATTCTTGTTATATATATGTGTGTTCATTAACGATGCCTTGCAACCGTACACTTTGGTACGGCCAATACACCAGGGGTTTACGTACCCCACAATATGGTGTGAAAAGTCCGAACACTTTCACAAGTGCGGCACCCCGAACTTATAGCATTATATGCATCAGCTCCGAATCATGTCTTTGGTCAAATGTTGGGTTTGCCCGGCTCCTATGTTTTGGTACCTTACGTTCCGCTCTATCGGCTAAGGTAGCCCTAGGAGAACTACTGCGATTGTGCCCCGGTTCTGCCGGGCTTAGCACCTCAGTAGAGAAAGTTAAAACTGACTGTCATGATGCGGCGAGAGACTGGTCGCTGTTCGGCGAGGTTTTCGAGTCCCTAAAGACTTATGCCGCTTAGGGCGAGGGGCCGGCCCTGTCCGACTTAAAGGCGTGTATCGCGCCCCGAATTCGGCCTTCCGAATACCAGGGGCTTCGCCGAAATTTAAAATTATAGAATTCTTTGGCTAAGTGAGAGTGATAAAGCATTATTAGTCCGGTTGCCTTGTTCGTTGTGCTGAGCACCTCCCTCGAAGGACCCAAATATGGGAACAAGAGTGCTCAGGTTTATCCCGAACACCCCAGCACTCGTGGCATGGGGGCAGAAGCCGAGGACTAGCCATCTCTTAGATTGGATAAACGGCCAAACAGAAGCTAATATTTTAAATTTAGACAAGCGTTGCATAGCGCATATGAAACAAGTTTTCATTATACAGGATCACACGAGCAAGTTTACTCAAATATTACATCCTTGGAACATTTGTCCGCTACAAGACGGGCACCCTTCAGGACACCCTCACAATAAATTTCAGGGGTGCGATGCTCTTTGCCCTGCGGCGGCCCTTCCTTGCTCAGCTTCACGGCGTCTAGCTTGGCCCACTGCACCTTCACATGGGCGAAAGCCCGGCATGCACCTTCGATGCAGACGGACCGCTTGATGACCTCCAGCCGTGGGCAGGCATCCACAAGCCGCCTCACCAGGCCGAAGTAGCTGTTTGGAAGGGCGTCGCCAGGCCACAGTCGGACTATAAGGACGTTCATGGCCTGTTCGGCCGCCTTGTGCAGCTCGACCAGCTGCTTTAGCTGGTCGCTCAGAGGCATCGGGTGTTCGGTCCCAGTATACTGAGACCAGAACAGCTTCTCCCTTGAGCTTCCCACCTCGGCCTGGTAAAACTGTGCGGCATTCGACACGCTACGGGGCAAATCTGCGAATGCTCTTGGAGAGCTCCGAATTCGGGTAAGTAATCGGTAATTTACTTTTACATGCTTGATCTGCATATAGAATGCCTTACCCGCTGCTATCTTCTTCATCGCGTCGATCTCCTGGAGGGCCTTTTAGGCTTCGGCCTTGGCAATTTTCGCGCTCTCGAGGGCCGCGGCAAGCTCAGACTCTCGCGTCTTCGAGTCAAGCTCCAATACCTCGTACTTCGTCACGAGAGCCGGGAGCTCTTGCTGCACCTCGCCCACCTGAGCCTCTTGCTCTTCCCGCTCGGTGCGCTCCTTGGCCGCTTTATCTTCAGCCTTGTTTAGCGCTTGCTTCAGGGTCGCCACCTCGGTCGTGGCCCCTGGCAGATATACGATAATCCTGTCATTTTGCAATCGCGTCTTTTTTTCATATATACATATCTATAGACAGGGTATTACTTACCCTTGTTCTCCTCGAGCTGCCTCTTGGCAAGGCCAAGCTCTTTCTTGGACCCCTCGAGGTCCTGCTTCAGTACGGCAACCTCTGCAGTCAATGCGGCGGACGCCAACAGCGAGGCCTGCATACGCATATTGACATACTTATATTAGACTCCTGCGATATTATTTGATCCTCTGTCTGGCTTTTCTTTGTGAACACCGAACAAAGCATCAGGGGCTACTGTCTATGCGGTAATATTTTTCCTATATTTTAAAACACTTACCTCAAAGCCTATTAGAAGGCTGGCATAGGCTTCAGTCAATCCGCTCTTGGCGGACTGAACCTTCTAGACCACTGCACTCATAATAGTACAGTGCTCCTCGTCGATGGAAGCGCTGCGAAGCACTTCCAGCAGATTGTCCGGCACCTCTGGATGGACAGAGGTCACCGGCACAGGCGTCTTGCCCCTCTTAGAAGGAGGCCGCCTGCCCGAGCCCAGAACCACTGGAGGTTCCGGCACGGTGTTCGGCCGAGGGCCGAACTCAGAGCTCTCAGGGGCCTTGTCCCCTCGGCTCCCGGAGTCCGGGAGGCCGCCTTGAGGCGCCTCCGGGACTGTCTCCCCTGGACCTGGTGCCTCATGAGACAGCACCTCGGCGTCATCTGCATGATAGGGGGAGGTGGCGATCGGAACTGGATCGCTATCCATGTCTGACGAGCCCAGGGAGCAGTCCGATGATACATCGATACGGGCTCGGGGCGGCCTGCATAATCATATTCCGGTGTTAGGTAAAGTAGTGCGGCAAAGGAATATATGACTTAATCTGGTATCTGAATACTTGTGACTTCCCCGGGGGCTTGGCCCTGGGCAGCCACTCGTCTTCGCCGTCGGGGCGGTGGTAGAGTAGTCCGGAAGGAGAGTTCTCCCCTTCTTGGACCCCTCGGCCCCCAGTTGGGGCGGCCTTCCTTTTCTTATCTCCCCCAACTAGAGGGGGAGCATCTTCTTCTTCCTCGTCTTCGCGGGAGGAGTGCGCCGCAGAGTCATCGGACGGTGAGTCCGGCGACGCCTGGCGTCGGGAACTCTTTCGGGTTCCCTTGGCCTTCTTGGTCTTCTCCGGCACCGTATAAGGAGCTGGAGTCAGCATCTTCGCCAGAAGAGCGTCTGCTCGGCCTTCGGGAAAAGGAGCCGGACAATCGATCTGTCCGGCCGTCTCCTACCAGTCCTGTCCAAGGTACGGGAGTTTAGATCCCGCATGGAGTCAATCTATAAAAAATAAGTATCATGTGAAAGGTAAAGCAGCTTACCGCACTTGCTTGGCGCTTCGCGCTGAATCCGCGATCCTCGGTAATGGGAGGGGGGACCTCGGCGCTTTTGAACAGCACCCTCCAGGCATCTTCGTGAGTTGTGTCGAAGAGTCTGTTCAGAGTTCGGTGCTGCGTCGGGTCAAACTCCCACAAGTTGAAGTCCCGTTGTTGGCACGGGAGGATCCGGCGGTGGAGCATGACCTGGCCTACGTTGACGAGTTTGAGCTTCTTGTTCACCATGTTTTGAATACATGTTTGGAGTCCGGTCAGCTCTCCCGAACTACCCCAGGACACGCCCTTCTCTTTCCAGGAGGTGAGCCGTGTGGGGATGCCAGATTGGAACTCAGGGGCCGCTGCCCATGTAGGGTCACGCGGCTCGGTAATTAGAACCACCCCGATTGCCACCCCTTTATGGTTTGCATAAAGGAGCCCTCGAGCCATGTAACGTTGGGCATTTTGCCTACCATGGCACCTCTGCACTCTGCCTGGCGGCCGCCCACAACCTTCGTCTTGACATTGAAGGTCTTCAGCCATAAGCCGAAGTGGGGCTTGATGCGGAGGAAGGCCTCGCACACGACGATAAACGCCGCGATGTTGAGGATGAAGTTCGGGGCCAGATCATGGAAATCCAGGCCGTAGTAGAACATGAGCCCCGGACGAATGGGTGGAGAGGGAATCCCAGTCCATGGAGGAAATGGGTGAGGAACACTACCCTCTCTGGGGCCTGGGGGTGGGGATGAGCTGCCCCTCATCTGGGAGCCGGTGCGCGATGTCGTCGGACAGGTATCCGGCTCTCCTCAGCTTCTTGATGTCTCCCTCCATGGCGGAGGAGACCATCCACCTGCCTCCCGCTCCAAACATGGTTGGAGAAGGTTGAGGTGGGAAGTGCGGACTTGGGCGCTAGAGCTCGAGTGTGCGAAAACGGATGAGCAAAGGAGGAAGAAGGCGTGGATGGAAAGGTGAATCCTTATCCCTTTATATGGGCAGACGAAACTAAGCATCCCCACTAGCCTGGTAAAACTCGCATATCCCCCAAGCGTCGTAATCGATGGCGCGGTTCGGTTACCCACGCCCGTATTGATGAGAATCCCGTGATAAGGGGACACGATCTCTGCTTTGACAAGACGTGTCAAAAAACTGCCTCGCCTTATGTGCGGGGCTAGTTAAAGGAAACGGTTCGAATAAACACCGGGCCATGGCATAATGTCGTGTTGCCAAAACAAGTCAGCAAATTAGATTTGTGAAAATATTATTCTCTCTACGGTGGTATGTGGAACTTATTTTGCATGGTAGGACACTATCCTTATATTCAAATTCTTCTGTGATGTATTCGGAGAAGGAACCCGCCTTGCAATGCCGAAGACAATACTGCACGCCGGACTCATCGTCATTGAAGCCTGGTTCAGGGGCTATTGAGGGAGTCCTGGATTAGGGGGTCTCCGGACAGCTGGAATATCCTTTGGCCGGACTGTTGGACTATGAAGATACAAGATTGAAGACTTCGTCTCGTGTCCGGATGGGACTCTACTTGGTGTGGAAGGCAAGTTAGGCAATACGGATATGGATATCTCCTCCTTTGTAACCGACCTTGTGTAACCCTAACCCTCTCCGGTGTCTATATAAACCGAAGGGTTTTAGTCCGTAGGATAACAACTACAACATACAATCATACCCTAGGCTAGCTTCTAGGGTTTAGCCTCTCTGATCTTGTGGTAGATCTACTCTTGTACTACCCATATCATGAATATTAATCAAGCAGGACGTAGGGTTTTACCTCCATCGAGAGGGCCCAAACCTGGGTAAAACATCATGTTCCCTGCCTCCTGTTACCATCCGCCTTAGACGCATAGTTCGGGACCCCCTACCCGAGATCCGCCGGTTTTGACACTGACAGACGTAGTCGAACGGATCCTCACAAACGCGACGTTATCAGAACTAACCCGAGAAGCAACACCTGAAAGAAGCAAACAACATAGTAAATAACCATCACATAATCATGGCATGATGCACAATCAAGTATGATGCATGTCCGGTTTAAAGAGGCATGGCATGGCAAAGTGCAACAAACAATACTATAAATTAAGTGGAGCTCAATATGCAATGAGTTGCATTATGACGAAACACCACATGACTTATTTAGTTCTCTCTCGGTTATGTACTCAACAATTTTAAATGTTGATTAACATGGCAAGAGGTGAAGCAAAGTAAAACTACCTATCTAGGCAAGTTTAAATGAGGCCGGAACAACAAACAACAATTTTGGTAAATCCCCATATGCATATATTAGGTTTGGTCCTGTTCTGCCCTAAACCAAATTTTAGAGTTGTTAAACATGCAAAGTAAGTACACCATGTTAAACTAGGCATTTTCTACCCCATTTTCATATAAATTTTATTAAGTTTGCAGCTACGATTATTAAGTTATGAATTAAAGCATTTTAGCATGTCATATGGGCAAAATTACACAAACATCATTTTAAACATTTTAAACATGGATGAAAGTTGCAAATTATGAAACTAGACAAAATTCTAAGCAAGTTACATATATAAAACATTTTAAACCGATGCACGGTTTGTGAGTAATTATATGCATGAAGTAGAGGGTTTTTCTGTAAAATTGTAATTCCCCGGTTAATAAACAAATTCGCAAAAAGAAAAAAAGAAGCGGGCCGAATCAGGGACAAGCCCAACAGGTAAAGAAAAAAAGAGGAGGGGCACTGGGAGTGTTCTCACCATGGGCCAAGCCCAGTCGGTGAGAAGGCCGCGGTAGAAGTTGGGCTAGGCCTGAGGGGCCTTGGCGCCGGATCTGGCGCGGTTGGCAGCCCACGCACCTGACCAACGAGGTCAACGCAGGGGGGATCGAGTGGGACTTTGCTGGCCTCATCTCGAAGCAGAGGGAGAAGGCTGGATCTGTAGGGGAAAGCAGCGGGGCCGGCGAGGACGCGGCCTCCGGCGATCTTGGCGACAGGGATGCCGCGGATGCAGCTTGGCGGCGGCAGCAGGACGGGTTGGCGGGGTCCATGCAGAGGCCTCTCCTCAGTGCTGCAGGCTGGACGCAGAGCAGGCAAGGCGGCAGCGAGGTTTAGTGAGGGGCACAGCACGCTCTCGGCGACAGTCGGCAAGGCACGAAGCATGGCGGGGCACGACGCTGGTGGTCTGCTGATGGGTCTCCGGCGACGAGCTGCCAGCGGTGGCGTGGGCTGGTTGAGGAGGCCGACGAGCTTGCTCAGGGATGAGACGGCCATGGCGGGCATGCTCTAGTTCTCCCCGAAGAAAGAGAGAGAGAGAGACCACGGGGTGAGGAATAGAGAAGAAGCAGGGGAAGAAGGAAAAGAGAAGGAGAGGCAGGGTGCGGTGCGGGGACGACCTGGTCCTGGTGCTCGACTCCGGCGACGAGGAGCATGGGGGCGCAAGCTACAGGGCGCGAGGTCCGGCCTGGTCCGTTGACAGCAGCGGCTAGCATACGGCCAGAGGAAGGAGGAATTCGTTGGGCGGCGGTGCGGTTGGACTCCGACCGTTTGAGGCAGAGGGCTCGGGTGAGCAACAGGAGGAAAAATGGATGGATTTTTGGATCGGGAGGGGATCCCGAGGTGGGGATTAGAGTGTGGCGGCGGCGGCAGGGACAAGTGACTAGAAGTTAGGGTTTGATCTGATTTGGGCAGGGGTTCATCTATATATAGGTACAAAAGGATTAGTTTTGGACCCTCCGATAAAAATCAGACGGTCTCAGATAAATAGGTTAGGGAGCCCAATTAAGAAAACGAAGACGTTTTATAGATGTTTGGGGATGATCCGGACACAACGGTGGTGACAGTCCGGGTCGGGTTAGGGACAGCTTTCGGACACGCGAGGGGGGTCGATGCACTGAGCAAGGGGGTAGGCTGGGCCTAGGTGGACTGTGGAGAGCGGGTTGGTCTAAGAGAAGAGAGGAGAGATGCATGCCCGACATGGTTTCCGGAGACTGAAAATGTCCGATGAAAAGACCGGCTATACTGCCGCTATAGTTATCCGTTGGGGCGTCAAACGGACTCCGAATGCGATGAAACTTGGCAGGCGGCCTGCCTACAACATAACAATACCGCATGCCAACTTTCAACCCATTCCGAGAACATTTTGCAGCCACTTATAAAATAATATTTCGAACGTGTTGTGGGCGCGTGCAAGTGTGTCTGGGCTCAGAACGGACAACGGAAAGACGAGGAGACTGGGACGGATGCAAGTTTTGAAAACATGATGATGCAATGCACATGATGACATGATGAAATGCAACACACAAGAAAATGACACGACAACAACAGCGAATAACTGGAAGACACCTAGCGCAACGGTCTCGGGGCATCACAAAGTAGCATCATCAATAACTTGTGACATATCACAATTAATAGCATGTGGTGGTGTTGCAAGTTTACTTATAACAGAAGGTGAATCTAAAGCAGAACTAGATGGAAGTTCCTTACCTCCCCTCGTCTTTGAGGGAAATATCTTAGTCTTAGCATCCTTCAGATTCTTCATAGTGATAATATGATAATAATCCCAAGTAACTCAACAAGTATAGCTAAGCTCCTGGGCAACGACACCAGAAAAAGGTCTTGATAACCCACAAGTATAGGGGATCGCAACAGTTTTCGAAGGTAGAGTATTCAACCCAAATTTATAGATTCGACACAAGGGGAGCCAAAGAATATTTGAAGGTATTAGCAGCTGAGTTGTCAATTCAACCACACCTGGAGATTAATAATCTGCAGCAAAGTGAACAGTAGCAAAGTAGTTTGATAGTTTTGATAATAGTGACAGCAGCAATGATAACAGTAACAGTGATAGCAGTAGTTTGTAGCAAGTGTAACAGTGATGATAGAAGTAGTAATTAGCAGAAACAATATGGAAAAGTTTGTAGGCATTGGATCGGTGACTTGTTGGATGATATTCATCATGAGACAGTTATAACCTAGGGTGATACGACACTAGCTCCAGTTCATCGATATAATGTAGGCATGTATTCCATAAATAGTCATACGTGCTTTATTAAAAGAACCTGCATGACATATTTTGTCCTACCCTCCCGTGGTAGGGGGTCCATATTGGAAACTTAGGGATATTAAGGCCTCCTTTTAATAGAGAACTGGAACAAAGCATTAACACATAGTGAATACATGAACTCCTCAAACTACGATCATCATCGGGAGTGGGCCCGGTTGTTGTCACTACGGGGATGCCGGATCATAACACATAGTAGGTGACTATAACTTGCAAGATCGGATCTAGAACATGGATATAATGATGAATTCATAAACGGTTCAGATCTGAAATCATGGCACCCGGGCCCAAAGTGACAACCATTAAGCATGGCAAAGTCACAGCAACATCAATATAAGAACATAGTGGATACTAGGGATCAGGCCCTAACAAAACTAACTCGATTACATGATGAATCTCATGCAACTCTTCACCGACCAATGAGCCTACGAAGGAATTACTCACTCCCGGTGGGAAGCATCATGGAATTGGCGATGGAGAAGGGTTGGTGATGACGAAGAACGAAGATCCCCCTCTCTGGAGCCCCAAACAGACTCCGGATCTACCCTCCCAAGGAAGAATAGGGCTTGGCGGCGGCTCCATCTCGTGGATCGTGATAATTCTTTCTCCCTGATTTTTTCTGGAAATATGTGAATTTATAGCATCAGGGGGGTTGTCATCGGGGCCACCAGGTGGGTACAACCCACTTGGGCGCGCCAGCAGAGGGGGCACGCCTGAAGGAAATATGCCCTAGAGGCAATAATAAAGTTCTTATTTATATTTCCTTATATCATGATAAATGTTTATTATTAATGCTTGAATTGTATTAACCGGAAAGTTAGTACATGTGTGAATGCATAGACAAACAAAGTGTCCCTAGTATGCCTCTACTTGACTAGCTCGTTAATCAAAGATGGTTAACTTTCCTGACCATAGACATGTGTTGTCATTTGATGAACGGGTTCACATCATTAGAGAATGATGTGATGGACAAGACCCATCCGTTAGCTTAGCACTATGATCGTTTAGTTTATTGCTATTGCTTTCTTTGTGACTTATACATATTCCTATGACTATGAGATTATGCAACTCCCGAATACTGGAGGAACACTTAGTGTGCTATCAAACGTCACAACGTAACTGGGTGATTATAAATATGCTCTACAGGTGTCTCCGATGGTGTTTGTTGAGTTGGCATAGATTGAGATTAGGATTTGTCCCTCTGATTGTCGGTGAGGTATCTCTGGGCCCTCTCGGTAATGCACATCACTATAAGCCTTGCAAGCAATGTGACTAATGAGTTAGTTACGGGATAATGCATTACGGAACGAGTAAAGAGACTTGCCGGTAACGAGATTGAACTAGGTATGTGATATCTCTCCAATGTCTCTATCATTTTGATTGTTCCATGCTATTATATTATATGTTGTGGATGTTTAATGGGCTTTAATATACCTTTTGATATTATTTTTGGGACTAACCAACTAACCAAAGGCCCAGTGCAAATTGCTGTTTTTTTGCCTATGTCGGTGTTTCGCAAAAAAGGAATATCAAACTGAATCCAAACGGAATGAACCTTCGGCAGAGTTATTTTTATAACAAACGTGATCTAGGAGACTTGGAGTTGACGTCAAGAAAGAAGCAAGGAGGCCACGAGGTAGGGAGGCGCGCCCAGGGGGTAGGCACGCCCCCCCCCCACCCTCGTGGGCCCCTCGCAGCTCCACCGACGTACTTCTTCCTCCTATATATACCCATATACACTGAAAACATCCAGGAGCACCATGAAACCCTATTTCCACCGCTGCAACCTTCTGTACCTATGAGATCCCATCTTGGGGCTTTTTCCGGCGCTCCGCCGAAGGGGGTATCGATCATGGAGAGCTTCTACATCAACACCATAGCCTCTCCGATGATGTGTGAGTAGTTTACCACAGACCTTAGGGTCCATAGTTATTAGCTAGATGGCTTATTCTCTCTCTTTGGATCTCAATACAAAATTCTCCTCGATTCTCCGGGAGATCTATTCCTTGTAATTATTTTCGCGATGTGTTTGTCGAGATTCGATGAATTGTGGGTTTATGATCAAGATTATCTATGAACAATATTTGATTCTTCTCTGAAATCTTTTATGCATGATTTAAATATCTTTGCAAGTATCTTCGAATTATCAGTTTGGTTTGGCCTACTAGATTGATCTTTCTTGCAATGGGAGAAGTGCTTAGCTTTGGGTTCAATCTTGTGGTGTCCTTTCCCAGTGACAGCAGGGGCAGCAAGGCACGTATTGTATTGTTGCCATCGAGGATAAAAAGATGGGGTTTATATCATATTGCTTGAGTTTATCCCTCTACATCATGTCATCTTGCCTAATGCGTTACTCTATTCTTATGAACTTAATACTCTAGATGCATGCTGGATAGCGGTTGATGTGTGGAGTAATAGTAGTAGATGCAGAATCATTTCGGTCTACTTGTCGCGAACATGATGCCTATATACATGATCATGCCTAGATATTCTCATAACTATGCGCTTTTCTATCAATTGCTTGACAGTAATTTGTTGACCCACCGTAGAATTTGCTATCTTGAGAGAGGCCACTAGTGAAACCTATGGCCCCCGGGTCTATTCTCCATCATATTATTTTCCTATCAATTCGCTATTTCTATTTTGCAATCTTTATTTTCCAATCAATACAACAAAAATTCCAGAAATATTTATCTTATTATCTTTATCAGATCTCACTTTCGTAAGTGACCGTGAAGGGATTGACGACCCCTTTATCGCATTGGTTGCGAGGTTCTTGTTTGTTTGTGCAGGTACGAGGGACTTGCGTGTAGTCTCCTACTGGATTGATACCTTGGTTCTCAAAACTGAGGGAAATACTTACGCTACTGTGTTGCATCACCCTTTCCTCTTAAGGGAAAACCAACGCAAGCTCAAGAGGTAGCAAGAAGGATTACTGGCGCCGTTGCCGGGGAGATCTACGCACAAGTCAAGTCATACCAAGTACCCATTACAAACTCTTATCCCTCGCATTACATTATTTGCCATTTGCATCTCGTTTTCCTCTCCCCCACTTCACCCTTGCCATTTTATTCGCCTTCTTTTCCGTTCACCCTTTTTCTTGCTTCTTGTGTGTCCGTGTGTTAGATCGTTGGTTTTGCTGTTATGGCTAGTCCTTTTTCTGCTCCTTTGTCCCGAGTTTGGAGTTCTCCACTTCAAACAAAGACAAGGAGAAAACTTAAAAGATTCTTGGTATAGGATGATGTAATCGTATCGCAATTGCACCTTATAGGTGAGTTTTAGAATTTTACTTCGTAATTTTTATGTTGGACCTAATATGTCCCATAGACAACTCTTGGATTGCGTTGCCAAAGGAAATTTTATTTAAATTGATCCCAGTATTGCTCATGAAATCATAGAAGGAGTAGTGGGAACACTACCTCAACAAAAGGGGCCAAATCATAACTAGGAAGAGACACAAGTTTTTGAGAAGATTTGCAAAGTAACGAAAATTTTACAAAAGTCTCTCGAACCTCTTATGAGTGTTAGCAGAAACCTTCACCGCATGAATACGTTGACTACCTTTTGCAATAAGCGGTTGGACTATTTAGATCTAAAATTTTCCGAATATGAAGGGAAACATAAAGAACCTCTCGGATTCGAGCATGACTCCACTAAAAAAATTAAAACGAAAGATGACAATACCTAGATCTATTCTTGTTTTTATGCCTAGCTAGGGGCGTTAAACGATAGCGCTTGTTGGGAGGCAACGCAATTTTATTTTTGTTTATAGCTTTTTGGACTTGTTTAGTAATAAATAATTCATCTAGCTTCTGTTTAGATGTGGTTTTATGCTTTTAATTAGTGTTTGTGCCAAGTAGAACCTTTGGGAAGACTTGGGGGAAGTTTTTGCGATCTTGCTGTAAAAAACAGAAACTTTAGCGCTCATGAGATTTGATGCCATGTTTTACTGGAAAGTGCGATTAGGTTGATTCTTTTTGAAGATTATTAATAGACAAATTCCTATCGTCCAAAAACTTATTTAAGAATTTTTGGGGTTACAGAAGTATTCCAAACCTACAGATTACTATAGACTTTCCTGTTTTTTGACAGATTCTGTTTTTCGTGTGTTGTTTGCTTATTTTAATGAATCTATGGCTAGTATCGGGGGGTATGAACCATAGAGAAGTTGGAATACAGTAGATTTAAAACCAATATAAATAAACAATGAGTTCATTACAGTATCTTGAAGTGGTGGTTTCTTTTCTTATACTAACGGAGCTCATGAGATTTTCTGTTGAGTTTTGTGTTGTGAAGTTTTCAAGTTTTGGGTAAGATTTGATGGATTTTGGAATAAGGAGTGGCAAGAGCCTAAGCTTGGTTATTCCCAAGGCACCCCAAGGTAAAATTCAAGGACAACCAAAAGCCTAAGCTTGGGGATGCCCCGGAAGGCATCCCCTCTTTCGTCTTCGTCTATCGGTAACTTTATTTGAGGCTATATTTTTATTCACCACATGATATGTGTTTTGCTTGGAGTGTCTTGTATGATTTGAGTCTTTGATTTTTAGTTTAACACAATCATCCTTGCTGTACACACCTTTTGGAGAGACACACATGAATCGGAATTTATTAGAATACTCTGTGTGCTTCACTTATATCTTTTGAGCTAGATAATTTTGCTCTATGCTTCACTTATATCTTTAAAGAGCACAGTGATGGTTTTATTTTATAGAAATTATTGATCTCTCATTCTTCACTTATATCATTTTGAGAGTCCTTTAGAACAACATGGTAATTTGCTTTGGCTATGAAATTAGTCCTAACATAATAGGCATCCAAGTTGGGCATAATAAAAACTATCATAAAAAGTGCATTGAATACTATGAGAAGTTTGATACTTGATGATTGTTTTGAGATATGAAGATGGTGATATTAGAGTCATGCTAGTTGAGTAGTTGTGAATTTGAGAAATACTTGTTCTAAAGTTTCTGATTCCCGTGGTATGCACGTATGGTGAACCGTTATGTGAAGAAGTCGGAGCATGATTTATTTATTGATTGTCTTCCTTATGAGTGGCGGTCGGGGACGAGCGATGGTATTTTCCTACCAATCTATCCCCCTAGGAGCATGCACGTAGTACTTTGTTTCAATAACTAATAGATTTTTGCAATAAGTATGTGAGTTCTTTATGACTAATGTTGAGTCCATGGATTATACGCACTCTCACCCTTCCACCATTGCTGGCCTCTCCAGTACCGCGCAACTTTCGCCGGTACCATAAACCCACCATATACCTTCCTCAAAACAGCCACCATACCTACCTATTATGGCATTTCCATAGCCATTCCAGGATATATTGCCATGCAACTCACCACCGTTCCGTTTTTCATGACACGCTTCATCATTGTCATATTGCTTTGCATGATCATGTAGTTGACATCGTATTTGTGGCAAAGCCACCTTTATAATTCTTTCATACATGTCACCCATGAGTCATTGCACATCCCGGTACACAGCCGGAGGCATTCACATAGAGTCATATTTTGTTCTAAGTATCGAGTTGTAATTTTCCGAGTTGTAAGTAAATAAAAGTGTGATGATCATCATTATTAGAGCATTGTCCCATGTGAGGAAAGGATGATGGAGACTATGATTCCCCCACAAGTTGGGATGAGACTACGGACAAAAAAAAGAAAAAGAGAAGGGTCATAAAAAGAGAAGGCCAAAAAAAGAAAAAATGAGAGAAAAAGAGAGAAGGGACAATGTTACTATCCTTTTACCACACTTGTGCTTCAAAATAGCACCATGATCTTCGTGATAGAGAGTCTCCTATGTTGTCACTTCCATATACTAGTGGGAATTTTACATTATAGAACTTGGCTTGTATATTCCATTGATGGGCTTCCTCAAAATGCCCTAGGTCTTCGTGAGCAAGCAAGTTGGATGAACACCCACTTAGTTTCTTTTGTTGTGCTTTCATACACTTATAGCTCTAGTGCATCCATTGCATGGCAATCCCTACTCACTCACATTGATATCTATTGATGGGCATCTCCATAGCCCGTTGATACACCTAGTTGATGTGAGACTATCTTCTCCTTTTTTGTCTTCTCCACAACCACCATTCTATTCCACCTATAGTGCTATGTCCATGGTTCACGCTCATGTATTGCGTGAAGATTGAAAAAGTTTGAGAACATCAAAAGTATGAAACAATTGCTTGGCTTGTCATCGGGGTTGTGCATGATTTAAATATTTTGTGTGGTGAAGACGGAGCATAGCCAGACTATATGATTTTGTAGGGATAACTCTCTTTGGCCATGTTATTTTGAGAAGACATGATTGATTTGCTAGTGTGCTTGAAGTATTATTATTTTTATGTCAATATTAAACTTTTTTCTTGAATCTTTCGGATCTGAACATTCATGCCACAATAAAGAAAATTACATTGAGAATTATGCTAGGTAGCATTCCACATCAAAAATTTTGTTTTTATCATTTACCTACTCGAGGACGAGCAGGAATTAAGCTTGGGGATGCTTGATACATCTCCAACGTATCTATAATTTTTGATTGTTCCATGCTATTATATTATCTGTTTTGGATGTTTAACGGGCTTTAATATACCTTTTTATATTATTGTTGGGACTAACCTACTAACAAAAGGCCCAGTGCAAATTGCTGTTTTTTTGCCTATTTCAGTGTTTCATAGAAAAGGAATATCAAACGGAATCGAAACGGAATGAAACCTTCGGGAGAGTTATTTTTGGAACAAACGTGACCCAGGAGACTTGGAGTTGATGTCAAGAAAGAAGCAAGGAGGCCACGAGGCAGGGAGGCGTGCCCCCATCCTCGTGGGCCCCTCGCAGCTCCACCGACGTAATTCTCCGTCCTATATATACCCATATACCCCAAAAACATCCAGGAGCACCAGGAAACCCTATTTCCCCTGTCGCAACCTTTTGTACCTGTGAGATCCCATCTTGGGGCCTTTTCTGGCAATCCGCCGGAGGGGGAATCGATCATGGAGGGCTTCTACATTAACACCATAGCCTCTCCGGTGATGTGTGAGTAGTTTACCATAGACCTTCGGGTCCATAGTTATTAGGTAGATGGCTTCTTCTCTCTCTTTGGATCTCAATACAAAGTTCTCCTCGACTCTCTTGGAGATCTATTCGATGTAATTCTTTTTGTGGTGTGTTTGTCGAGATCCGATGATTTGTGGGTTTATGATCAAGATTATCTCTGAACAATATTTGATTCTTCTCTGAAATCTTTTATGCATGATTTAAATATCTTCACAAGTCTCTTCGAATTATCAGTTTGGTTTGACCTACTCGATTGATCTTTCTTGCAATGGGAGAAGTTCTTAGCTTTGCGTTCAATCTTACGGTGTCCTTTCCCAATGACAGCAGGGGCAGGCAAGCCATGTATTGTATTGTTGCCATCGAGGATAAAAAGATGGGGTTTATATCATATTGCTTGAGTTTATCCCTCTACATCATGTCATCTTGCCTAATGCGTTACTCTATTCTTATGAACTTAATACTCTAGATGCATGCTGGATAGCGGTTGATGTGTGGAGTAATAGTAGTAGATGCAGAATCATTTCGGTCTACTTGTCGCGAATATGATGCCTATATACATGATCATGCCTAGATATTCTCATAACTATGCGCTTTTCTATCAATTGCTTGATAGTAATTTGTTGACCCACCATAGAATTTGCTATCTTGAGAGAAGCCACTAGTGAAGCCTATGGCCCCCGGGTCTATTCTCCATCATATTATTTTCCTATCAATTCGCTATTTCTATTTTGCAATCTTTATTTTCCAATCAATACAACAAAAATTCCAGAAATATTTATCTTATTATCTTTATCAGATCTCACTTTCGTAAGTGACCGTGAAGGGATTGACGACCCCATTATCGCGTTGGTTGCGAGGTTCTTGTTTGTTTGTGCGGGTATGAGGGACTTGCGTGTAGTCTCCTACTGGATTGATACCTTGGTTCTCAAAACTGAGGGAAATACTTATGCTACTGTGTTGCATCACCCTTTCCTCTTCAAGGGAAAACCAACGCAAGCTCATTTTCTCAAAGCGAACTAAAACTCACTTAAATAAATTGCATGGATCTTGGGTCCATTTAAATCGAGGGAAGGGTGACTTCTCTTTATAACATATCCTCCTAATATTTAGGGAGCTATTATAAATATTCCATTTTCGGAATCACCCATAAACACACTTGCATATTCCCCATGTCTTTTCTAGTTCAAGCATGACTTAAAAACCTTGCCAAAAATTCTCTTCCCATTTACCGAGGTTCCTCCAAAAATCTGAAATTTTTTGGGCACTTCAAAATCCTACCCCTTGTTCAAACCATTTGAATTAAATTCAAATGCTTTTGAATTTAAACCTTGCAATCTTGCCCACTCCAATTTTCTTGGACCATGCACCTTTTGCGAGTCCGGGAAAATAATCCCAATGCCCAAGTTCCGTCTCTACCATTTTCTTTTCTCTCTTTTCTTTCTTCTTATTTCTTTGTTTTGGAAATAATAAGAGAAGGGAGGGAGAGAGAGCCCACACCCACCGGCCTCTTGGGCCTAGGCCTGCCAGACCGGCCCAACCTCCCTGATGCCTCACAGGCCACGCAACCCTAACCCTCACCCTCTCTCTTCCCCTTAGCGCCACTCTCTTCCCTGATCCCATCTCCATCTCCCTCTCATTCCCTTGCTGCTCTGCTCGAGCGCCTACACCCGATGCCCTCAGCGCCCGATCCCCTCTCCCCTCACGCCCCTACCTTATCCACGCCCATTCGCCTCCTCCGTTGCACACCCCGGCCATCCTCCTGCGCCCGCCGCAGCGCCCTCCTCGTGCCGCCCTTACAACTACGGCAGCAACCCCTCCTCGTCGCTCCGTTGTGCTTTGGAGGTTAGGACCGTCGTGGATGAGCCCCGGCGACCATGCCCCTGCCGTCCCCGCGCCCTGCTGCCTCCTGGAGTGTCGGGCCATCGCCGTTCATCTTCAACCACGGGAGCGCAGTCCTCCTCCAACTCCGTCCCCTGGTTGCCTCTGTCTGCATCGAGCAGCAGCAGCTCATCGCTCAGCGCCATGGCACCCGCGACGCCTCTTGCCCGAGCTCCCTGTTACCTGCATCGCCGTGCTGCTATCACCTCCTTCGGATCTTCCCGGCCAAACCTTGCCGCTGCCATGGCCTCTCACTTGTAGCCCCTCACCAAGCATGCTATGTGATGCTGCCGCGCTGCCCCTTCTGTCGTTGCCAAGACCATTGAACATAGGGACACAAGACCGCCTCTATGGATTCCTTTCGACAAGTACCCCACAATGTGTACCACTTCTGTCGCCAAGGTCGAAACTACAAGTACCCCTTTGGTTCTTCAAGCCCGGCAAGTACCTGGACGCCCGATGCCTAGAACGCCTACCGTCGACCCCGTGGACGTCAAGTACCTCTACGAACCGTGTACTACTACCGTCGCCGAAGGCCGTCGAGTGAACAACAACCGTCGCTGTGGACCTGACAAGACCTCTGAGACCGACTTCACGGACCGACAAGTACTTTGACGACCGTTGTTCGCCAAGTACCCCTTCGGATCGCTAAGTTCGACTACCGATGACATGTACCACTACCATCGCCGAGATCGCGAGAACCTCTACCGACGACCTCGGAGTGTGTACGATGACCGTTGTCGAAGACCCGTACCTCTACCGCTTTCCGAACACGAACATCTACTTCCCTCAATGCCCCGAGAACATCTACTTCCTCTACTTGCACCGAACCTGAACCATCCCAATTGCGCGCTTCAAAGGTATAACCACCGAGACGACGGCCGTGAACGAATGTTGAGTGATGTATGATATGCTCGTGGTTGCACCGTGTCCGAGTTGTTCTTTGCGAGCTCCTTGTTGCCTTGCCTTCGACATGTGGGAACCCGGTATCCGGGAGCACCCCATCATCTTGCATGTCACACTCACACCAACTTCCTTTTGCACCGATATCCCCGTGGGCTACCGGATAACCGATATGTTGCCGTGGCATCATTTTCGGATTCGTCGCCGTGGCACCCTTTCTTTCCGCCATGATGACAAATGCTTCATAATATGCTCGTGTCAACTTTTAATAAAAATTGCATAAACTTGCAAACGTCATCTGCATCATGATAACAACATCAAGAGTGTTTAAATTGTTGTTTGCATTAATTTGCTATATGCACATGAGGAGTTTCCAAAATTGTTGTTTGATGTTTCCGGCCCCATTTAAATTGCTTAGATTGTGTAGTTTACTTTTGCTTCACCCCTTGTCATGCTAAACAACATTTAATATTGTTGGGTACATAATCGAGAGAGAACTAAATAAGTCATGTGGGGTTCCGGCAATATGCAACTCGTTGCATATTGAGCTCCACTTAATTTGTAGTATTGTTTGTGCACTTTGCCATGCCATGCTTCATTAAACCGGCATGCATCATACTTGGTTGTGTATCGTGCCATGTTGATGTGGTGGTGTTTTACTATGTTGTTTGCTTCTTTCCGGTGTTGCTTCTTCGGGTAGTTCCGATAACGTCGCGTTTGTGAGGATCCGTTTGACTACGTCCGCTTGCCTTCTTCATGTACTCGTTCTTCTTCCTTGCGGGATCTCAGGCAAGATGACCATACCCTCGAAATCACTTCTATATTTGCTTTCTAGTTGTTCGCTCTATTGCTATGCTGCGATACCTACCACTTGCTATATCTTGCCTCCCATATTGCCATGACAAGCCTCTAACCCACCTTTCCTAGCAAACTGTTGTTTGACTATGTTACCGCTTTGCTCAGCCCCTCTTATAGCGTTGCTAGTTGCAGGTGAAGATGAAGTTTGTTCCATGTTGGAACATGGATATTTGTTGGGATATCACAATATCTCTTATTTTCATTAATGCATCTATATACTTGGTAAAGGGTAGAAGGCTCGGCCTTATGCCTGGTGTTTTGTTCCACTCTTGCCGCCCTAGTTTCCATCATACCGGTGTTATGTTACTTGATTTTGCGTTGCTTACGCGGTTGGGTTATAATGGGAACCCCTTGACAGTTCGCTTTGAACAAAACTCCTCCAGCAAAGCCCAACCTTGGTTTTACATTTGCACTAACAACCTATCACCTTCCCTTGGGTTCTGCAGACTCAAGGGTCATCTTTATTTTAACCCCCCGGGCCAGTGCTTCTCTAAGTGTTGGTCCAAACTGAGTAGACTGCGGGGCCACCTCAAGGAAACTTGAGGTTTGGTTTTACTCGTAGGACGTCTCATCCGGTGTTGCCCTGAGAACGAGATATGTGCAGCTCCTATCGGGATGTCGGCACATCGGGTGGCTTTGCTGGTCTTGTTTTACCATTGTCGAGATGTCTTGTAACCGAGATTCCGAGTCTGATCGAGTCTTCCTGGGAGAAGGAATATCCTTCGTTGACCGTGAGAGCTTGTGATGGGCTAAGTTGGGACACCCCTGCAGGGTTTTGAACTTTCGAAAGCCGTGCCCGCGGTTATGGGCAGATGGGAATTTGTTAATGTCCGGTTGTAGAGAACTTGACACTTAACTTAATTAAAATGCATCAACCGCGTGTAGCCGTGATGGTCTCTTCTCGGCGGAGTCCGGGAAGTGAACATGGTTTTGGAGTTATGTTTGAACGTAAGTAGTTTCAGGATCACTTCTTGATCACTTCTAGTTCACGACCGTTGCTTTGCTTCTCGTCTCGCTCTGATTTGCGTATGTTAGCCAACATGTATGCTTAGTGTTTGTTGCAACTCCACCTCACTACCCCTTTCCTACCCATAAGCTTAAATAGTCTTGATCTCACGGGTGTGAGATTGTTGAGTCCTCGTGACTCACAGATACTTCCAAACAGTTGCAGGTCCCGATGATATCAGTGCAGGTGACGCAATCCAGCTCACGTGGGAGCTCGATGAAGATCGTGTTCATTGTGTTGTTTCGTTTCCAGTTGATCAGTAGTGGAGCCCAGTCGGGGCGATCGGGGATCTATTGCATTAGGGGTTGTCTTTCTTTATTTGGTTCCGTAGTCGAACCTTGATTGTATTCTAGATGATGTAATGTTATATTTATTTATTGTGTGAAGTAGCGATTGTAAGCCAACTCTTTATCCCTTTCTTATTCAGTACATGGGATGTGTAAAGATTACCCCTCTTGTGACATGCCTACTATGCGGTTATGCCTCTAAGTCGTGCTCCGATACGTGGGAGATATAGCCGCATCATGGGTGTTACAAGTTGGTAATCAAAGCCTTCCCCGACTTAGGAGCCCCCTGCTTGATCGAATCATTGGCGTTGTTGAGTCTAGAAAAATGTTTTGAGTCTTATAGGATTATATATATATCGGGGAGTAGGATTCTTTTTACTCCTCAGTCCCTTCGTCGCTCTGGTGAGGCCTCCTAATGTAGAGTTTTGACTCTTCTCTTCTCAAATTTCACGAAAAAAATTTAGGATCACGCGGGTATCTTGGAATCGTTCTGATGGTTTTGTGACGAGAACATTGTTCTTGGTGCCTCCTGACATTTAGGGGTTGTGGCAGTGTCCCGGGGAGTTGAGCTCCAAGGTGTTGTCGTCACAATTTTATCGTTGCAGTTCTGGAATACCTGAGTTCGCCGACATCGAAAATCTCTTTTATGCAGTTGTTGGTGAGATAACCTCGACGCCACCTAGTACTGGGGCAGGAGTTCGGGAGTATTGCCATAACTCGTATAACGGATGCTTTTCCAAGGTTGAGGTAAATTATTTCCGAAGATTTCTTGGTTCTGTGTTGAAGGATGGATACAGCTGGATGTAGGATTTGCTAGTTTTGGGTGAGATATTATGCTTCCCCTGTATCCCCAACACCTGATTGCATAACTAGAAAGTTTCGGGAGTTTATAAGTGGGAATTCAAGTATCACGTAGGAATTCTTTCCAACAGACACATGATACGATATGGGATCTATCATATGTTTGTTTCCGGCTTATTTTGCAAGCCAGTCCTTTGTTTTGTTGTGTTTGTGGTATTCCAGTTGCTTCGATGTCAAATGTTGATTCCATACCTTTCCTAAGCGGCATTCTCATATTTCTATGTGAGTACTAATCCTTCTTGATCATTGAGGTTGTCATGTTAATTCTTTTTCAACCGGTGTGTTTCTCTTCAAGTGGATCCGATCATTTCAACATCAGCAAGATCAATTATTAGTTCTTCTCAATGGTATTCATTTCATTCGTCCCAAGCTGCCTTTGTTTTCCCGCCCACCCACCCTTTTTCTTCGAACTTAGATTTCTTAATCAAGTATCCATTCTTATTCTTGTGAAGTCTCTTCATTCTTTTCAATCAATGTTCTTACCCGGTGGTTCTCGTGAAGATGCTCTTCAAGTTCATCATTCTTCGTTTCTTTTATCTTCTCCGGTGGATTCAAATCAAGATTTTGGTGTTGATCATATCCATTCTCCTTGTTTCAAATTCCTTCTCATGCCGGTGCACCTCATAATCATTCCCCGCTTGCTATTCAATTGTTCCGGAGTGCTGAAGATTTCTCAGAAGATTCGTTTCCATTCTCAATCCGTTCAAGTTATTTTGAGGTTGTTATCTCATTCAAGCCATTTAATTCAACCGGCGTAATCTACCTTTCAAGTAATTGTTCAACGATGTTTCTTTTGGGTGGGCCCTAACCCACAGGTTTTTTTCCAGGATCTTACCTGACTCTTCTAATTTTCCCGGAGCTATTCTAAAATTCATTTCAAAGTTTGACGTAAGAATGAATTGTCATCAGTCAAATGTCTTTCTCCAAGATAGGTCAAATTCTTTCATCATTGGTCAACCTTTCTATTATTCATTCTGGAGTGCCTCAACAATTCATGGTGATGTTTCTTATTGTCATTCTCTGCTTTTGAAGACCGAAGAAGAGTTTTCCTCCAAATCTTATCTGTTCTCTCAAAGATTCATGATTCTATCTTGTTGCCATCCTCTCATAATTGTTTTCGATCGTGAGAATGCTTTTCACCCATCCGGAGCAATTCAGGAGTCTTTTCAGTTTGATTCCCCAGAGCCCATCATCTCAGAATTATTCATTCCAGCTTTCAGCTCTCATTCTCAAAATCTTACCGGCGCATCATTCAAGTATTACCTAATTAGTTCACGATCTCTTCGTTCACTTGTATCTAAATCCCCTCAAGTATCATCATTCGTTTTCCAATTCCTTCCGGTGATTTGTGCTTTTGTTATTTTCATGTTCAATTCTTACGGTGGTTCTTCCAAGATTCTTCTTCCTGTGGTTATCATATCAATGCATTCGTGCCTTCCAAATTCTACCGGTGGATCGTTGAAGACCTTCTCAAGTTGCGCTATATCTATCTTCATCCTTGCTACGAGAATAAGTAGTGTGCCAAATCCGTTGATTGTCATCAATTTAAATTGGTGAAGGATAAGCATAATGTAATTCTTATTCTTGTTTCATCGAGTAAATTCAATTCCTGCTTTCCGGAGTGGTTCATCAAATCACATTCTCGGTTCGAGATGCTTTATCTTTAATCTGGAGTTCCAAATTTTCACTTATCTCGTCGCGAAGCTCCATCTAAATCATCGCAAGGCTTCACCTTGTGTTTCAACTTCTCTTTCCTTTCGTTTGATCATTCTTTTATTACCGGAGTTCTTCATGGAGGCTCTACATGGTGGTTCGTCAATGATTCTTTTCATTCTTCAATTTTTCTTCAAGATATCTCTCGAAACTATGATCCGCTAAGCTATACTTCAGGTTTTCTTCTACTTGCAATCCGGAGTGCAATTATTCTCCCTTATCTTTTGAGCTGGTAATATATCATTCTTCATTCACAAGAATGAGGTATTTAAACCCATCACTTTCTTCCATGGAGCTATCTTGGTATAAATTTCACCTAAAGCCTTCCATTGGGAATGTTGCTCTTTGTGGTGATTATCTATGATCCAAGTCTTATCCTTATCACCTCGGTGGAAGAAGATTTCTATCTTTTTCTAGCTCACAATTAAATCTTTTCCGTGAGTGGCAAGTTGTCACCTCATAATTTTGAGATGTCTTCTATAAGTCCATATCAAGCTTATCCTTTTTCGTTGTTGGTTTTCCAACAACTCTATTTTAACTTGCTTGGAGGGGTGATTGAGGGAGTCCTGGATTAGGGGGTCTCTGAACAGTCGGACTATATCCTTTGGTCGGACTGTTGGACTATGAAGATACAAGATTGAAGACTTCGTCTCGTGTCCGGATGGGACTCTACTTGGCGTGGAAGGCAATCTAGGCAATACGGATATGGATATCTCCTCCTTTGTGACCAACCTTGTGTAATCCTAACCCTCTCTGGTGTCTATATAAACCGAAGGGTTTTAGTCCGTAGGACAACAATCAATACAATCATACCATAGGCTAGCTTCTAGGGTTTAGCCTCTCTGATCTCGTGGTAGATCTACTCTTGTACTACCCATATCATCAATATTAATCAAGCAGGACGTAGGGTTTTACCTCCATCAAGAGGGCTCGAACCTGGGTAAAACATCGTGTCCCCTGCCTCCTGTTAGCATCCGGCCTAGACGCACAGTTCGGGACCCCCTACCCGAGATCCGCCGGTTTTGACACCGACATTGGTGCTTTCATGGAGAGTTCCTCTGTGTCATCGCCGTTAGGCTTGATGGCTCCTACTATCATCGATAGCGATGCGGTCCAGGGTGAGACTTTTCTCCCCGGACAGATCTTCGTATTCGGCGACTTTGCACTGCGGGCTAATTCGCTTGGCCATCTGGAGCAGATTCAAAGCTACGCCCCTGGCCGTCAAGTCAGATTTGGAAGTTTGAACTACACGGCCGACATCTGCGGAGACTTGATCTTCGACGGATTCGAGCCGCAGCCGGACGCGCCGCATTGTCCCGATGGGTATGTTTTTCGACAGATTCTGTTTTTCGTGTGTTGTTTGCTTATTTTAATGAATCTATGGCTAGTATCGGGGGGTATGAACCTTAGAGAAGTTGGAATACAGTAGGTTTAAAACCAATATAAATAAACAATGAGTTCATTACAGTATCTTGAAGTGGTGGTTTCTTTTCTTATACTAACGGAGCTCATGAGATTTTCTGTTGAGTTTTGTGTTGTGAAGTTTTCAAGTTTTGGGTAAAGATTTGATGGATTTTGGAATAAGGAGTGGAAAGAGCCTAAGCTTGGGTATTCCCAAGGCACCCCAAGGTAAAATTCAAGGACAACCAAAAGCCTAAGCTTGGGGATGCCCCGGAAGGCATCCCCTCTTTCGTCTTCGTCTATCGGTAACTTTACTTGAGGCTATATTTTTATTCACCACATGATATGTGTTTTGCTTGGAGTGTCTTGTATGATTTGCTGTACACACCTTTTGGAGAGACACACATGAATCGGAATTTATTAGAATACTCTGTGTGCTTCACTTATATCTTTTGAGCTAGATAATTTTGCTCTATGCTTCACTTATATCTTTAAAGAGCACGGTGATGGTTTTATTTTATAGAAATTATTGATCTCTCATTCTTCACTTATATCATTTTGAGAGTCCTTTAGAACAACATGGTAATTTGCTTTGGCTATGAAATTAGTCCTAATATAATAGGCATCCAAGTTGGGTATAATAAAAACTATCATAAAAAGTGCATTGAATACTATGAGAAGTTTGATACTTGATGGTTGTTTTGAGATATGAAGATGGTGATATTAGAGTCATGCTAGTTGAGTAGTTGTGAATTTGAGAAATACTTGTTCTAAAGTTTCTGATTCCCGTGGTATGCACGTATGGTGAACCGTTATGTGAAGAAGTCGGAGCATGATTTATTTATTGATTGTCTTCCTTATGAGTGGCGGTCGGGGACGAGCGATGGTATTTTCCTACCAATCTATCCCCCTAGGAGCATGCATGTAGTACTTTGTTTCAATAACTAATAGATTTTTGCAATAAGTATGTGAGTTCTTTATGACTAATGTTGAGTCCATGGATTATACGCACTCTCACCCTTCCACCATTGCTGGCCTCTCCAGTACCGCGCAACTTTCGCCGGTACCATAAACCCACCATATACCTTCCTCAAAACAGCCACCATACCTACCTATTATGGCATTTCCATAGCCATTCCAGGATATATTGCCATGCAACTCACCACCGTTCCGTTTTTCATGACACGCTTCATCATTGTCATATTGCTTTGCATGATCATGTAGTTGACATCGTATTTGTGGCAAAGCCACCTTTATAATTCTTTCATACATGTCACCCATGAGTCATTGCACATCCCGGTACACAGCCGGAGGCATTCACATAGAGTCATATTTTGTTCTAAGTATCGAGTTGTAATTTTCCAAGTTGTAAGTAAATAAAAGTGTGATGATCATCATTATTAGAGCATTGTCCCATGTGAGGAAAGGATGATGGAGACTATGATTCCCCCACAAGTCGGGATGAGACTCCGGACAAAAAAAGAAAAAGAGAAGGGCCATAAAAAGAGAAGGCCAAAAAAAGAAAAAATGAGAGAAAAAGAGAGAAGGGACAATGTTACTATCCTTTTACCACACTTGTGCTTCAAAGTAGCACCATGATCTTCGTGATAGAGAGTCTCCTATGTTGTCACTTTCATATACTAGTGGGAATTTTACATTTTAGAACTTGGCTTGTATATTCCAATGATGGGCTTCCTCAAAATGCCCTAGGTCTTCGTGAGCAAGCAAGTTGGATGAACACCCACTTAGTTTCTTTTGTTGTGCTTTCATACACTTATAGCTCTAGTGCATCCATTGCATGGCAATCCCTACTCACTCACATTGATATCTATTGATGGGCATCTCCATAGCCCGTTGATACACCTAGTTGATGTGATACTATCTTCTCCTTTTTTGTCTTCTCCACAACCACCATTCTATTCCACCTATAGCGCTATGTCCATGGTTCACGCTCATGTATTGCGTGAAGATTGAAAAAGTTTGAGAACATCAAAAGTATGAAACAATTGCTTGGCTTGTCATCGGGGTTGTGCATGATTTAAATATTTTGTGTGGTGAAGACGGAGCATAGCCAAACTATATGATTTTGTAGGGATAACTCTCTTTGTCCATGTTATTTTGAGAAGACATGATTGATTTGCTAGTGTGCTTGAAGTATTATTATTTTTATGTCAATATTAAACTTTTTTCTTGAATCTTTCGGATCTGAACATTCATGCCACAATAAAGAAAATTACATTGAGAATTATGCTAGGTAGCATTCCACATCAAAAATTCTGTTTTTATCATTTACCTACTCGAGGACGAGCAGGAATTAAGCTTGGGGATGCTTGATACATCTCCAATGTATCTATAATTTTTGATTGTTCCATGCTATTATATTATCTGTTTTGGATGTTTAATGGGCTTTAATATACCTTTTTATGTTATTATTGGGACTAACCTACTAACCAAAGGCCCAGTGCAAATTGCTGTTTTTTTGCCTATTTCAGTGTTTCATAGAAAAGGAATATCAAACGGAATCGAAACGGAATGAAACTTTCGAGAGAGTTAATTTTGGAACAAACGTGACCCAGGAGACTTGGAGTTGATGTCAAGAAAGAAGCAAGGAGGCCACGAGGCAGGGAGGCGCACCCCCCATCCTCGTGGGCCCCTCGCGGCTCCACCGACGTAATTCTTCATCCTATATATACCCATATACCCCGAAAACATCCAGGAGCACCAGGAAACCCTATTTCCACTGTCGCAACCTTCTGTACCTGTGAGATCCCATCTTGGGGCCTTTTCTGGCAATGCGCCGGAGGGGGAATCGATCATGGAGGGCTTCTACATCAACACCATAGCCTCTCCGGTGATGTGTGAGTAGTTTACCATAGACCTTCGGGTCCATAGTTATTAGCTAGATGACTTCTTCTCTCTCTTTGGATCTCAATACAAAGTTCTCCTCGGCTCTCTTGGAGATCTATTCGATGTAATTCTTTTTGTGGTGTGTTTGTCGAGATCCGATGATTTGTGGGTTTATAATCAAGATTATCTATGAACAATATTTGATTCTTCTCTGAAATCTTTTATGCATGATTTAAATATCTTTGCAAGTCTCTTCGAATTATCAGTTTGGTTTGACCTACTCGATTGATCTTTCTTGCAATGGGAGAAGTGCTTAGCTTTGGGTTCAATCTTACGATGTCCTTTCCCAGTGACAGCAGGGGCAGCAAGGCATGTATTGTATTGTTGCCATCAAGGATAAAAAGATGGGGTTTATATCATATTTCTTGAGTTTATCCCTCTACATCATGTCATATCGCCTAATGCGTTACTCTGTTCTTATGAACTTAGTACTCTAGATGCATGCTGGATAGCGGTCGATGTGTGGAGTAATAGTAGTAGATGCAGAATCATTTCGGTGTACTTGTCGCGGACGTGATGCCTATATACATGATCATGCCTAGATATTCTCATAACTTTGCGCTTTTCTATCAATTGCTGGACAGTAATTTGTTGACCCACCGTAGAATTTGCTATCTTGAGAGAAGCCACTAGTGAAACCTTTGGCCCCCTGGTCTATTCTCCATCATATTATTTTCCTATCAATTCGCTATTTCTATTTTGCAATCTTTATTTTCCAATCTATACAACAAAAATACCAAAAATATTTATCTTATTATCTTTATCAGATCTCACTTTCGTAAGTGACCATGAAGGGATTGACAACCCCTTTATTGCGTTGGTTGCGAGGTTCTTGTTTATTTGTGCAGGTACGAGGGACTTGTGTGTAGTCTCCTACTGGATTGATACCTTGGTTCTCAAAAACTGAGGGAAATACTTACGCTACTGTGTTGCATCACCCTTTCCTCTTCAAGGGAAAACCAACGCAAGATCAAGAGGTAGCAGTATGATGATACCGACGGTCGAATCTCGGGCAAGTAACATACCGATGACAAAGGGAACAATGTATGTTGTTATGCGGTTTGACCGATAAAGATCTTCGTAGAATATGTAGGAACCAATATGAGCATCCAGGTTCCGCTATTGGTTATTGACCGGAGATTAGTCTCGGTCATGTCTACTTAGTTCTCAAACCCGTAGGGTCCCCACGCTTAACGTTTGATGACGATCGATATTATGAGTTTATGTGTTTTGATGTACCGAAGGTAGTTCGGAGTCCCGAATGTGATCATGGACATGACGGGGAGTCTAGAAATGGTCGAGACATGAAGATTGATATACAGGAATGTTATGTTTGGACACCGGAATGGTTTCGGATGAGTTCGGGCATATAGCGGAGTACCGGGGGGTTACCGGAACCCTCCGGAGGCTTAATGGGCCTACATGGGCTTTAGTGGAAGAGAGAGGAGGCAGCCAAGAGGTGGGGGCGCGCCCCCCAAGCCCAATATAAATTGGGAAGTGGGGCAGTCCCCCCTTTCCTTCTTCTCCTCTTTCCCTTCCTTCCCCCTCCTATTAGGACTAGGAAAGGGGGAAAACCTACTCCTAGTAGGAGTAGGAATCCCCCCTTGGGGGCGCACCATGAGGCCGGCCGGTCCCCTCCTCCCCTCCTTTATATACAGGGGAGGGGGCACCCCATAGACACACAACTTGACAATTGTTTTAGCCTTGTGCGGTGCCCCCCTCCACAGATACACACCTCGGTCATATCGTCGTAGTGCTTAGGCGAAGCCCCGCGTCGGTAACTTCATCATCACCGTCAACACGCCGTCGTGCTAACGAAACTCTCCCTCGGCCTCAACTGGATCAACAGTACAAGGGACGTCGCCGAGCTAAATGTGTGCAGATCGCGGAGGTGTCGTGCATTCGGTACTTGGATCGGTTGGATCGCGAAGATGTTCGAATACATCAACCGCATTACTAAACGCTTCCATTTTCGGTCTACGAGGGTATGTAGACACACTCTCCCCTCTCATTGCTATGCATCTCCTAGATAGATATTGCGTGATCGTAGGTAAATTTTTTGGAATACTGCGTTCCCCAACAGCGCCCTGGTGGGTTGTGCCCACCCAGGGGCCCCTCTCTGGTGGGTCTTGGCTCCTGTAATTCTTATTATTGATATAAAAAATCCTCAAAAAGTTTTATTCCATTCCGAGAACTTTTATTTCTACACAAAAATAACACCATGGTATTTCTGCTGAAAACAACGTCAGTCCGGGGTTAGTTTCACTCAAATCATGCAAATTAGAGTCCAAAACAAGAGGAAAAGCATGAGAGAAAGTAGATACATTGGATGCGTATCACCGCCCACCACGCCTAACACCGCCACTGGCCTTTGGCCGGCGGGGGACACCTAGCACGCGCCACTCTAGCCATGTCAGCCACTGATGTCGCTTGAAGCTACGTCGGTATTTCCCCAAAGAGGAAGGGATGATGCAGCACAACGGTGGTAGGTATTTCCCTCAGATATGAAACCAAGGTTATCGAAGCAGTAGGAGAACCAAGCAACACAACGTAAACAGCCCCTGCACACAAATAACAAATACTCGCAACCCGACGTGTAAAAGGGGTTGCCAATCCCTTTTGGGTAATGACACCAGTAATTGGAAAACGGGCGTGAGAGAGTTGTAAATATTGATAGATCAAATGCCAAGTAAAATAAATTGCAGCAAGGTATTTTTGTATTTTTGGTTTAGTATATTTGAAAATAAAAGGCAAATAAAATAGATCGCAAAGGAAAATAATATGAGAAAGAGACCCGGGGCCGTAGGTTTCGCTAGTGGCTTCTCTCGAGAAAAATAGCACACGGTGGGTAAAAAAATTACTGTTGGGAAATTGATAGAACTTCAAATACTCATGACGATATCCATGCAATGATCATTATATAGGCATCACGTGCAAGATTAGTAGACCGACTCCTGCCTGCATCTACTACTATTACTCCACACATCGACCACTATCCAAAATGCATCTAGTGTATTATGTTCATAGAGAAACGGAGTAATGCAACTAGAACGATGACATGATGTACACAAGATCTATCTATGTAGAGATAGACCCCATCGTTTTATCCTTAGTAGCAACGATACATATGTGTCGGTTCCCCTTCTGTCACTGGGATCAAGCACCGTAAGATCGAACCCACTACAAAGCACCTCTTCTCATTGCAAGATAAATAGATTAAGTTGGCCAAACAAAACCCAAATATTGGAGAATAAATACGAGGCTATAAGCAATCATGCATATAATAGACCAAAGAAACTCAAATAACTTTCATGGAAATAAAAAAGATAGATTTGATCATAAACTCAAAGTTCATCCTATCCCAACAAACACACCGCAAAATGAGTTACATCATATGGATCTCCAAGAGACCATTGTATTATGAATCAAACGAGAGAGAGGAAGCCATCTAGCTACTAACTACGGACCCGAAGGTGTACAAAGAACTACTCATGCATCATCGGAGAGGTACCAATGGAGGTGGTGAACCGCATCCGTTATGGTGTCTAGATTGGATCTGGTGGTTATGGACTCTGCTGCGGCTAATATTGATTTTCGTCGACTCCCCTAGGGTTTCTGGAATATTGGGTTATTTATAGAGCAAAGAGGCGGTCTGGGGGGTACCCGAGGTGGGCACAACCCACCAGGGCGCGCCTGGGCCTCCTGGCATGCCCTGCTGGGTTGTGCTCTCCTCGGAGCACCCCCAGGCGCAGCCTTGGCCCATTACGTGTCTTCGGGTCCATAAAAAATCTCCGTAAATTTTCGTGGCATTTGGACTCTATTTGATATTGATTTTCTGTGATGTTAAAAACATGAAGAAAAAAACAACTGGCACTTGGCACTATGTCAATAATTTAGTACCAAAAAATGATATAGAATGACTATAAAATGATTATAAAACATCCAAGATTGATAATATAACAACATGGAGCAATCAAAAATTATAGATACGTTGGAGACGTATCAGCATCCCCAAGCTTAACTCCTACTCGTCCTCAAGTAGGTAAGTGATAAAAACAGACTTTTTGATGTGGAATGCTGCCTATCTTGTCATGTCATATTTCCTTTCTTTATAGCATGGACATTTGGACTTTTATATTGTTCAAAGCAATAGTCTAGTTTTGATATGATAACTTAAATACTCAAGCATATGAAGAAGCAACCATGTCTTTCAAAATATCAACGCTAAAATAAGCTATCCCTAGCCCATCATGTTCAATCATTGATCCATTCATGAAACATAGTCGCATATTAACTACACCCAATGCTCAAGTACGACCATAGTGCCTCCTAGTTGGTGCTTTTATAAGAGAAGATGGAGACTCAAATTCAAAATAAAAAGTACATAAAGTAGAAGATAGGCCCTTCGGAGAGGGAAGTACGGATTTGTAGAGGTGCTAGAGTTCAAAGCGAAAAACTTAGAGATAATTTTTTTTGGAGGTGTATCCATCCCACCAACAAAAACGACTTAGAGTTCCCAACACTTTCCATGCTAGATATATCATAGGCGGTTCCCAAACAAAAAATAAAGGTTATTCCTTTTTCAACCACACTTTCACTTTCCATGGCTAGCCGTATCCACGGTTGCCCTCCATACTAACACTTTCCAAGGAATTTATTATTTGACAACATAAAGTAAATTCATCCATTTCGGGACCGGGCATCCCTAATACCTTTGCCTTACTCTCGTGCAATGACAAGTGAATAAACACTGATCGTGAGAATAACACATCTAGAATGGAAAATATTAGCCACCCCTCACCGCTCCGTGAGCGAAACAAACAAACAAAAGAGAAGTTTATTTTTAAAATTGGAGATGGCACATACTAATTTTCTTAGAACGGTAAAAGAATACCGCATATAGGTAGATATAGTGGACTCATGTGGCAAAACTGGTTTAAAGGTTTTTGGATGCACAAGTAGTGATCATACTTAGTGCAAAATGAAGGCTAGCAAAAGATTGAGAAGCGACCAACCAAGAAACGAATAATCTCATAAGCGAGCAGTACGCATAATTAAGACTGAATAATGCACCATAAGTAGGATATAATTTCATTGCACAATTATTGACTTCCGTGCTTGCATAGGGAATCACAAACCTTAACACCAATATTCTTACTAAAGCATAATTACTCATCAACATAACTCACATATCACATCATCATATCTCAAAACTATTACTAAGAATCAAGTTTATTTGTCCAGTGATCTTCATGAAAGTTTTTATTATATCCTTCTTGGATATCTATCACTTTGGAACAAATTTTCATATGTTGCTTTTGACAAGCTCAAGCAAATATAAGTGAAGATCATGAGAATAATATTTCTTTCTCTCAAATTAATTTAAGTGAAGCAAGAGAGAATTTCTTGAAAATTTTACTAACTCTAAAATAAATCTAAGTGAAACAAGAGAGCATTTCTTCAAAGATACTAAAACACACCGTGTTAAAAAAGATATAAGTGAAGCACTGGAGCAAGTCCATAGCTCATAAAAAATTTAAGTGAAGCATAGAGAGCAATTCTAACAAGTCAAGACATAATTTTGGCTCTCTCAAATAGGTGTGTCCATCAACAAATCAAGACTTAAAACACAAAATAAAACAAGCAAAGACTCATATCATACAAGACGCTCCAAGCAAAACACATAGTGATACGTCTCCAACGTATCTATCATTTTTGATTGCTCCATGCTATTATATTATCTATTTTGGGTGTTAATGGGCTTTATTTTACACGTTTATATCATTTTTGGGACTAACCTACTGGAGGCCCACCCAAATTGTTGTTTTTTTTGCCTATTTTAGGGTTTCGAAGAAAAGGAATATCAAACGGAGTCCAAACGGAATGAAACCTTCGGGAATGTGATTTTCTCAACAAACGTGATCCAGGAGACTTGGAGTGGCCGTCAAGAAACAAGGGAGGAAGGCACGAGGCAGGGGGCGCGCCTACCCTCCTGGGCGCACCCTCCACCCTCGTGGGCCCTCCGTTGCTCCACCGACGTACTTCTTCGTCCTATATATATCCACGTACCCCCCCCCCCCAAACATCCAGGAGCACCATGAAAACCTAATTCCACCGCCGCAACCTTCTGTACTCGAGAGATCCCATCTCGGGGCCTTTTCCTGAGCTCCACCGGAGGGAGCATTGATCACGGAGGGCCTCTACATCAACTCCATGGCCTCTCCGGTGATGTGTGAGTACTTTACTTCAGACCTACGGGTCCATAGTTATTAGCTAGATGGCTTCTTCTGTAACGCCCCAAGACCGGAGCTTCAGGTGCCTTCCATGATTTCCGGGTTTCGTCGTGTGATTTGTTTGGTCCGTTGCATTTCATCATTGCATCATGTGCATTGCATCATGTCTTCATGCCGTCATTTTCTCAAAGCCAACTAAAACTCACTTAAATAAATTGCATGGATCTTCGGTCCATTTAAACCGAGGGAAGGGTGACTTCTCTTTATAACATATCCTCCTAATATTTAGGGAGCTATTATAAATATTACATTTTCAGAATCACCCATAAACACACTTGCATATTCCCCATGTCTTTTCTAGTTCAAGCATGACTTAAAAACCTTGCCAAAAATTCTCTTCCCATTTACCGAGGTTCCTCCAAAAATCTGAAAAATTTTGGGCACTTCAAAATCCTACCCCTTGTTCAAACCATTTGAATTAAATTCAAATGCTTTTGAATTTAAACCTTGCAATCTTGCCCACTCCAATTTTCTTGGACCATGCACCTTTTGCGAGTCCGGGAAAATAATCCTAATGCCCAAGTTCCGTCTCTACCATTTTCTTTTCTCTCTTTTCTTTCTTCTTATTTCTTTGTTTTGGAAATAATAAGAGAAGGGAGGGAGAGAGAGCCCACACCCACCGGCCTCTTGGGCCTAGGCCTGCCAGACCGGCCCAACCTCCCTGATGCCTCACAGGCCACGCAACCCTAACCCTCACCCTCTCTCTTCCCCTCAGCGCCGCTCTCTTCCCTGATCCCATCTCCATCTCCCTCTCATTCCCTTGCTGCTCTGCTTGAGCGCCTACACCCGATGCCCTCAGCGCCCGATCCCCTCTTCCCTTGCGCCCCTACCTTATCCACGCCCATTCGCCTCCTCCCTTGCGCACCCCGGCCATCCTCCTGCGCCCGCCGCAGCGCCCTCCTTGCGCCGCCCTTACAGCTACGGCAGCAACCCCTCCTCGTCGCTCCGTTGTGCTTCGGAGGTTAGGACCGCCGTGGATGAGCCCCGGCGACCATGCCCCTGCCGTCCCCGCGCCCTGCTGCCTCCTGGAGTGTCACGCCATTGCCGTTCATCTTCAACCACGGGAGCGCAGTCCTCCTCCAACTCCGTCCCCTGGTTGCCTCTGTCTGCATCGAGCAGCAGCAGCTCATTGCTCAGCGCCATGGCACCCGCGACGCCTCTTGCTCAAGCTCCCTGTTACCTGCATCGCCGTGCTGCTATCACCTGCTTCGGATCTTCCCGGCCAAACCTTGCCGCTGCCATGGCCTCTCACTTGTAGCCCCTCACCAAGCATGCTACGTGATGCTGCCCCGCGGCCCCTTCTCTCATTGCCAAGACCATTGAACATAGGGACACAAGACCGCCTCTATGGATTCCTTTCGACAAGTACCCCTTCGGTTCTTCAAGCCCGGCAAGTACCTGGACGCCTGATGCCTAGAACGCCTACCGTCGACCCCGTGGACGTCAAGTACCTCTACGAACCGTGTACGACTACCGTCGCCGAAGGCCGTCGAGTGAACAACAACCGTCGCTGTGGACCCGACAAGACCTCCGAGACCGACTTCACGGACCGACATGTACTATGACGACCGTTGTTCGCCAAGTACCCCTTCGGATCGCTAAGTTCGACTACCGATGACATGTACCACTACCATCGCCGAGATCGCGAGAACCTCTACCGACGACCTCGGAGTGTGTACGATGACCGTTGTCGAAGACCCGTACCTCTACCACTTTCCGAACACGAACATCTACTTCCATCAACGCCCCGAGAATGTCTACTTCCTCTACTTGCACCGAACCTGAACCATCCCGATTGCGCGCTTCAAAGGTATAACCACCGAGACGACGGTCGTGAACGAATGTTGAGTGATGTATGATATGCTCGTGGTTGCACCGTGTCCGAGTTATTCTTTGCGAGCTCCTCGTTGCCTTGCCTTCGACATGTGGGAACCCGGTATCCGGGAGCACCCCATCATCTTGCATGTCACACTCACACCAACTTCCTTTTGCACCGGTATCCCCGTGGGCTACCGGATAACCGATATGTTGCCGTGGCATCATTTTCGGATTCATCGCCGTGGCACCCTTTCTTTCCGCCATGATGACAAATGCTTCATAATATGCTCGTGTCAACTTTTAATAAAAATTGCATAAACTTGCAAATGTCATCCGCATCATGATAACAACATCAAGAGTTTTTAAATTATTGTTTGCATTAATTTGCTATATGCACATGAGGAGTTCCAGAATTGTTGTTTGATGTTTCCGGCCCCATTTAAATTGCTTAGATTGTGTAGTTTACTTTTGCTTCACCCCTTGTCATGCTAAACAACATTTAATATTGGTGGGTACATAATCGAGAGAGAACTAAATAAGTCATGTGGGGTTCCGGCAATATGCAACTCATTGCATATTGAGCTCCACTTAATTTGTAGTATTGTTTGTGCACTTTGCCATGCCATGCTTCATTAAACCGGCATGCATCATACTTGGTTGTGCATCATCCATGTTGATGTGGTGGTTGTTTACTATGTTGTTTGCTTCTTTCCGGTGTTGCTTCTTCGGGTAGTTCCGATAACGTCGCGTTTGTGAGGATCCGTTTGACTACGTCTGCTTGCCTTCTTCATGGACTCGTTCTTCTTCCTTGCGGGATCTCAGGCAAGATGACCATACCCTCGAAATCACTTCTATCTTTGCTTTCTAGTTGTTTGCTCTATTGCTATGCTGCGATAACTACCACTTGCTATATCTTGCCTCCCATATTGCCATGACAAGCCTCTAACCCACCTTTCCTAGCAAACTGTTGTTTGACAATGTTACCGCGTTGCTCAGCCCTTGTTATAGCGTTGCTAGTTGCAGGTGAAGATGAAGTTTGTTCCATGTTGGAACATGGATATTTGTTGGGATATCACAATATCTCTTATTTTAATTAATGCATCTATATACTTGGTAAAGGGTGGAAGGCTCGGCCTTATGCCTGGTGTTTCATTCCACTCTTGCCGCCCTAGTTTCCGTCATACCGGTGTTATGTTCCTTGATTTTGCGTTGCTTACGCGGTTGGGTTATAATGGGAACCCCTTGACAGTTCGCTTTGAACAAAACTCCTCCAGCAAAGCCCAACCTTGGTTTTACATTTGCACTAACAACCTATCACCTTCCCTTGGGTTCTGCAGACTCAAGGGTCATCTTTATTTTAACCACCCCGGGCCAATGCTTCTCTAAGTGTTGGTCCAAACTGAGTAGACTGCGGGGCCACCTCGGGGAAACTTGAGGTTTGGTTTTACTCGTAGGACGTCTCATCCGGTGTTGCCCTGAGAACGAGATATGTGCAGCTCCTATCGGGATGTCGGCACATCGGGTGGCTTTGCTGGTCTTGTTTTACCATTGTCGAGATGTCTTGTAACCGAGATTCCGAGTCTGATCGGGTCTTCCTGGGAGAAGGAATATCCTTCGTTGACCGTGAGAGCTTGTGATGGGCTAAGTTGGGACACCCCTGCCGGGTTTTGAACTTTTGAAAGCCGTGCCCGCGGTTATGGGCAGATGGGAATTTGTTAATGTCCGGTTGTAGAGAACTTGACACTTAACTTAATTAAAATGCATCAACCGCGTGTGTAGCCGTGATGGTCTCTTCTCAGCGGAGTCCGGGAAGTGAACATGGTTTTGGAGTTATGTTTGAACGTAAGTAGTTTCAGGATCACTTCTTGATCACTTCTAGTTCACGACCGTTGCTTTGCTTCTCGTCTCGCTGTGATTTGCGTATGTTAGCCAACATGTATGCTTAGTGTTTGTTGCAACTCCACCTCACTACCCCTTTCCTACCCATAAGCTTAAATTGTCTTGATCTCGCGGGTGTGAGATTGTTGAGTCCTCGTGACTCACAGATACTTCCAAACAGTTGCAGGTCCCGATGATATCAGTGCAGGTGACGCAATCCAGCTCAAGTGGGAGCTCGATGAAGATCGTGTTCATTGTGTTGTTTCATTTCCAGTTGATTAGTAGTGGAGCCCAGTCGGGGCGATCGGGGATCTATTGCATTAGGGGTTGTCTTTCTTTATTTGGTTCCGTAGTCGAACCTTGATTGTATTCTAGATGATGTAATGTTATATTTATGTATTGTGTGAAGTAGCGATTGTAAGCCAACTCTTTATCCCTTTCTTATTCAGTACATGGGATGTGTAAAGATTACCCCTCTTGTGACATGCCTACTATGCGGTTATGCCTCTAAGTCGTGCTCCGATACGTGGGAGATATAGCCGCATTGTGGGTGTTACAAGTTGGTAATCAAAGCCTTCCCCGACTTAGGAGCCCCCTGCTTGATCGAATCGTTGGCGTTGTTGAGTCTAGAAAAATGTTTTGAGTCTTATAGGATTATATATATATATCGGAGAGTAGGATTCTTTTTACTCCTCAGTCCCTTCGTCACTCTGGTGAGGCCTCCTGATGTAGAGTTTTGACTCTTCTCTTCTCAAATTTCATGAAAAAAAATTAGGATCACGCAGGTATCTTGGAATCGTTCCGATGGTTTTGTGACGAGAACATTGTTCTTGGTGCCTCCTGACATTTAGGGGTTGTGGCAGTGTCCCGGGGAGTTGAGCTCCGAGGTGTTGACGTCACAATTTTATCATTGTAGTTCTGGAATACCTGAGTTCGCCGACATCAAAAATCTCTTTTATGCAGTTGTTGGTGAGATAACCTCGACGCCACCCAGTACTGGGGCAGGAGTTCGGGAGTATTGCCATAACTCGTATAACGGATGCTTTTCGAAGGTTGAGGTAAATGATTTCCAAAGATTTCTTGGTTCTGTGTTGAAGGATGGATACAGCTGGACGTAGGATTTTCTAGTTTTGGGTGAGATATTATGCTTCCCCTGTATCCCCAACACCAGATTGCATAAGTGGGAATTTATAAGTGGGAATTCAAGTATCACATAGGAATTCTTTCCAACAGACACATGATACGATATGGGATCTATCATATGTTTGTTTCCGGCTTATTTTGCAAGCCAGTCCTTTGTTTTGTTGTGTTTGTGGTATTCCAGTTGCTTTGATGTCAAATGTTGATTCCATACCTTTCCTAAGCGGCATTCTCATATTTCTATGTGAGTACTAATCCTTCTTGATCATTGAGGTTGTCATGTTAATTCTTTTTCAACCGGTGTGTTTCTCTTCAAGTGGATCCGATCATTTCAACATCAGCAAGATCAATTATCAGTTCTTCTCAATGGTGTTCATTTCATTCATCCCAAGCTGCCTTTGTTTTCCCGCCCACCCACCCTTTTTCTTCGAGGACTCAGATTTCTTAATCAAGTATCCATTTTTATTCTTGTGAAGTCTCTTCATTCTTTTCAATCAATGTTCTTACTCGATGGTTCTCGTGAAGATGCTCTTCAAGTTCATCATTCTTCGTTTCTTTTATCTTCTCTGGTGGATTCAAATCAAGATTTTGGTGTTGATCATATCCCTTCTCCTTGTTTCAAATTCCTTCTCATGCCGGTGCACCTCATAATCATTCCCCGCTTGCTATTCAATTGTTCCGGAGTGCTGAAGATTTCTCAGAAGATCCGTTTCCATTCTCAATCCGTTCAAGTTATTTTGAGGTTGTTATCTCATTCAAGCCATTTAATTCAACCGGCGTAATCTACCTTTCAAGTAATTGTTCAACGGTGTTCCTTTTGAGTGGCCCCTAACCCACAGGTTTTTTTCCAGGATCTTACCTGACTCTTCTAATTTTCTCGGAGCTATTCTAAAATTCATTTCAAAGTTTGACGTAAGAACGAATTGTCATCAGTCAAATATCTTTCTCCAAGATAGGTCAAATTCTTTCATCGTTGGTCAACCTTTCTATTATTCATTCTGGAGTGCCTCAACAATTCATGGTGATGTTTCTTGTTGTCATTCTCTGCTTTTGAAGACCGAAGAAGAGTTTTCCTCCAAATCTTATCTGTTCTCTCAAAGATTCATGATTCTATCTTGTTGCCATCCTCTCATAATTGTTTTCGATCGTGAGAATGCTTTTCACCCATCCGGAGCAATTCAGGAGTCTTTTCAGTTTGATTCCCCAGAGCCGATCATCTCAGAATTATTCATTCCAGCTTTCAACTCTCATTCTCAAAATCTTACCGGCGCATCATTCAAGTATTACCTAATCAGTTCACGATCTCTTTGTTCACTTGTATCTAAATCCCCTCAAGTATCGTCATTCGTTTTCCAATTCCTTCCGGTGATTTGTGCTTTTGCTATTTTCATGTTCAATTCTTACGGTGGTTCTTCCAAGATTCTTCTTCCTGTGGTTATCATATCAATGCATTCGTGCCTTCCAAATTCTACCGGTGGATCGTTGAAGACCTTCTCAAGTTGCGCTATATCTATCTTCATCCTTGCTATGAGAATAAGTAGTGTGCCAAATCCGTTGATTGTCATCAATTTAAATTGGTGAAGGATAAGCATAATGTAATTCTTATTCTTGTTTCATTGAGTAAATTCAATTCCTGCTTTCCGGAGTGGTTCATCAAATCACATTCTCGGTTCGAGATGCTTTATCTTTAATTTGCAGTTCCAAATTTTCACTTATCTCGTCGCGAAGCTCCATCTAAATCATCGCAGGGCTTCACCTTGTGTTTCAACTTCTCTTTCCTTTCGTTTGATCATTCTTTTATTACCGGAGTTCTTCATGGAGGCTCTACATGGTGGTTCGTCAAGGATTCTTTTCATTCTTCAATTTTTCTTCAAGATATCTCTCGAAACTATGATCCGCTAAGCTATACTTCAAGTTTTCTTCGTCTTTCAATCCGGAGTGCAATTGTTCTCCCTTATCTTTTGAGCTGGTAATATATCATTCTTCATTCACAAGAATGAGGTATTTAAACCCATCACTTTCTTCCATGGAACTATCTTGGTATAAATTTCACCTAAAGCCTTCCATTGGGAATGTTGCTCTTTGTGGTGATTATCTATGATCCAAGTCTTATCCTTATCACCTCGGTGGAAGAAGATTTCTATCTTTTTCTAGCTCACAATCAAATCTTTTCCGTGAGTGGCAAGTTGTCACCTCATAATTTTGAGATGTCTTCTATAAGTCCATATCAAGCTTATCCTTTTTCGTTGTTGGTTTTCCAACAACTCCGTTTTAACTTGCTTGGAAGGGTGATTGAGGGAGTCCTGGATTAGGGGGTCTCCGGATAGTCGAACTATATCCTTTGGTCGGACTGTTGGACTATGAAGATACAAGATTGAAGACTTCGTCTCGTGTCCGGATGGGACTCTACTTGGCGTGGAAGGAAAGCTAGGCAATACGGATATGGATATCTCCTCCTTTGTCACCAACCTTGTGTAATCCTAACCCTCTCTGGTGTCTATATAAACCGAAGGGTTTTAGTCCGTAGGACAACAATCACAACATACAATCATACCATAGGCTAGCTTCTAGGGTTTAGCCTCTCTGATCTTGTGGTAGATCTACTCTTGTACTACCCATATCATCAATATTAATCAAGCAGGACGTAGGGTTTTACCTCCATCAAGAGGGCCCGAACCTGGGTAAAACATTGTGTCCCCTGCCTCCTGTTAACATCCGGCCTAGACGCACAGTTCGGGACCCCCTACCCAAGATCCGTCGGTTTTGACACCGACATTGGTGCTTTCATTGAGAGTTCCTCTGTGTCATCGCCGTTAGGCTTGATGGCTCCTACTATCATCGATAGCGATGCAGTCCAGGGTGAGACTTTTCTCCCCGGACAGATCTTCGTATTCGGTGGCTTTGCACTGCGGGCTAATTCGCTTGGCCATCTGGAGCAGATTGAAAGCTACGCCCCTGGCCGTCAAGTCAGATTTGGAAGTTTGAACTACACGGCCGACATCTGCGGAGACTTGATCTTCGACGGATTCGAGCCGCAGCCGGACGCGCCGCACTGTCACGATGGGTATGACCTAGCTCTGCCGCCGAGTAGTACCCCAGAGGCCGTGCCCTCATCAGCTCCGACCCTTAGCTCAGAGACAACTGCGCCAATCGAGGAAGGGTGGTTAGACACCGCCTCAGGGGCTGCAGTCTCAACGGCGATCGAGCCGAACACCAGCCTAACCCTCTGCGCAGCCCGTGACTCCAAGGTGTCGGACTCTTTTCCGGACTCTGAACCATCCGCGCCCCTGCCAATCGAATCCGATTGGGCGCCGATCATGGAATTCACCGCCGTGGATATCTTTCAGCACTCGCCCTTCGGCGACATTCTGAATTTACTAAGGTCTCTCTTTGTCAGGAGAGCCCTGGCCGGACTATGGCCAACAGGATTGGGATGCGGACGATGAAGAAATTCGACGTCCACCCACCACCCACTAGGTAGCCACTATCGATGATTTAACCGACATGCTCGACTTCGACTCCGAAGACATCGACGGTATGGACGACGATGTAGGAGACGAACATGAACCAGCGCCTATAGGGCACTGGAAAGCCACCTCATCATATGACATATACATGGTGGATACACCCAATGAAGGCAATGGCGACGAGATAGCGGAGGATGACCCCTCCAAGAAGCAACCCAAGCGCCGACGTCAGCGACGCCGCTCTAAGTCCCGCCAAAGAAAAAGTGGTGATACCGACACAGGAGATAATAACACTCCGGATAGTGCCGAAGACAACAACAATCGCCTCCAGCAAGATTTGGAGCAGGAGGATGAAGGAGCCAGCTCTCCTGAGAGAGCGGCAGATGGAGAGGAGGAGGATGACAATTACATGCCCCCCTCCGAAGACGAGGCAAGCCTCGGCAATGGTGAATTCGCCGTACCAGAGGATCCCGTCGAACAAGAGCGCTTCAAGCGCCGGCTTATGGCCACGGCAAATAGCCTGAAGAAAAAGCAGCAGCAGCTTCAAGCTGATCAAGATCTGCTAGCTGACAAATGGACTGATGTCCTCGCGGCCGAGGAATATAAACTTGAGCGCCCCTCCAAGAATTACCCAAAGTGCATGTTACTACCCCGACTGGAGGAAGAAGCGTATGATACGACTGATCGGCCACCTTGTGGCCGCGATAGAAAGGCATCCCAGCCAAAAGCGCAGCCTCCACCCCGACGCCATTCAAATAAAAAGGCATGGGGAGATATGCCAGACCTATGAAACATATTGGAGGACAAAGCAAAGCATGCAAGATCGATCTACGGATCACGACGGCGCACCACTCTGCGAGACGATAAACATCACGCCGGATATAGTAAAAGCAAATCCGGTCGGGCCGAACAAAGCGGGCAAGACCCTTTCGAGCTGCGTCGCGATATAGCCCAATATAGAGGCACCACACACCCCTTATGCTTCACAGACGAAGTAATGGAACATCAATTCCCAGAAGGTTTCAAACCTGTAAATATTGAATCATACGACGGCACAACAGATCCCGCGGTATGGATTGAGGATTTCCTCCTCCACATCCACATGGCCCGCGGTAACGACTTACACGCCATCAAATACCTCCCACTAAAGCTCAAAGGACCAGCGCGGCATTGGCTTAACAGCTTGCCAGCAGACTCCATTAGCTGTTGGGAAGATCTGGAAGCCGCATTCCTTGACAACTTTCAGGGCACTTACGTGCGACCACCGGACACCGATGACTTGAGCCACATAATTCAGCAGCCAGAAGAGTCGGCCAGGCAATTCTGGACTCGGTTCCTTACAAAGAAAAATCAAATCATCGACTGTCCGGATGCGGAGGCCTTAGCGGCTTTCAAACACAACATCCAAGATGAGTGGCTAGCCCGACACGTTGGTCAGGAAAAGCCAAAATCTATGGCAGCTCTCACGACACTCATGACCTGCTTTTGTGCGGGAGAAGACAGCTGGCTGGCTCGCAGTAATAACATATCAAAGAAACCATGGTACCTCAGATACCAAGGACGGCAATAGCAGGTCACAACGCAACAAACATAAGCGCCGCATTAACAGCGAAAATATTGAGGATATGGCAGTCAATGCCAGATTCAAAGGCTCTAAACCCGGTCAGCGGAAAAAGCCATTCAAACAAAGTACGCCGGGCCCGTCCAGCTTGGACCGGATACTTGATCGCTCGTGTCAAATACACGGCACCCCAGACAAGCCATCCAATCACACCAACAGGGATTGTTGGGTGTTCAAGCAGGCCAGCAAGTTAATTTTCGAAAACAAGGACAAGGGGCCGCATAGCGATGACGAGGAGGAGCCCTGGCAGCCGCACACCGGAGGGCAGAAGAGGTTTCCCCCGCAAGTGCGGACAGTGAACATGATATACGCGACCCACATCCCCAAGAGGGAGCGGAAGCATGCGCTCAGGGACGTATATGCGTTGGAGCCAATAGCCCCAAAATTCAACCCTTGGTCCTCCTGTCCGATCACCTTCGATCGCAGGGACCATCCCACTAGTATCCGTCATGGCGGATTTGCCGCACTGGTCCTAGACCCAATCATTGACGGATTCCACCTCACTCGAATCCTTATGGATGGCGGCAGTAGCCTGAACCTGCTTTATCAGGACACAGTGCACAAAATGGGTATAGACCCCTCAAGGATCAAACCCACAAAAACGACCTTTAAAGGCGTCATTCCAGGTGTGGAGGCCCATTGCACAGGCTCAGTTACACTGGAAGTAGTCTTCGGTTCCCCGGATAGTTTCCGAAGCGAAGAGTTAATCTTCGATATAGTCCCGTTCCGCAGTGGTTATCACGCGCTTCTCGGGCGAACCGCATTCGCTAGATTCAATGTGGTACCGCATTATGCATACCTCAAGCTCAAGATGCCAGGACCTCGCGGAGTTATTACAGTCAATGGAAACATAGAGCGCTCTCTCCAAACAAAGGAGCACACCGCGGCCCTCGCAGCAGAAGCGCAAAGCAGCCTCTCAAGGCAATCAACCAGTTCGGCGCTTTAAAGCCCAGACACCTTCAAGCGCGCTCGGGGCAATCGGCAAATAGACCGCCTGGCGTGACCTGAGCTCGCGTAGCAATACGGAGGCCAACCCAATCCCAGCCCAACAGCGAAACTCGTGTCGCGCGTCCATAATTACGCATTAAAAATACCATGGGCACAGGTGGGGAGGGGGCCACAACTGCGGCACGCCCCAAGACGCGGCTTAAACCGCACTAGGGGCTTCCCGTTTGGTTATTTTTCTTTTTTTCAGGACCTTAATCTCTGGAAACACTGTCCGGCAGCACTATTGCCGAACACATGATGCAGCAAGCAAGGAGGCAGACAGCTACGTCATACCAAGGAATTCCCAGGTTGATTACAGTAACGAGTGAAATATTCGATTTAATGTCATTCCACAGCTCGCCCTTGGAAGGGACATAGTCCTACTCTTTGCTTATCGCACTATCTGTATCACTCTGCTTTAATGCATTTTTTTAAACAATGCATGACATTACGACTATTATTGCATTCTTGTTATATATGTGTGTGTTCATTAATGACGCCTTGCAACCGTACACCTTGGTACGGCTAGTACACCAGGGGCTTACGTACCTCACAATACGGTGTCAAAAGTCCGAACACTTTCACAAGTGCGGCACTCCGAACTTATAGCATTATATGCATCAGCTCCGAATCATGTCTTTGGTCAAATGTTGGGTTTGCCCGGCTCCTATGTTTTGGTACCTTACGTTCCGCTCTATCGGCTAAGGTAGCGCTAGGAGAACTACTGTGATTGTGCCCCGGTTCTGCTGGGTTCAGCACCTCAGTAGAGAAAGCTAAAAGTGACTGTCATGATAAGGCGAGAGACTGGTTGCTGTTCGGCGAGGTTTTCGAGTCCCTAAAGACTTATGCCACTTAGAGCGAGGGGCCGGCCCTGTCCGGCTTAAAGGCATGTATCGCGCCCGAAATTCGGCCTTCCGAATACCAGGGGCTTCGCCGAAATTTAAAATTATAGAATTCTATGGCTAAGCGAGAGTGATAAAGCATTATTAGTCCGGTTGCCTTGTTCGCTGTGCTGAGCACCTCCTCGAAGGACCCAAACATGGGAACAAGAGTGCTCAGGTTTATCCCGAACACCCCAGCACTCGCGGCATGGGGGCAGAAGCCGAGGACTAGCCATCTCTCGGATTGGATAAACAGCCAAACATAAGGTAATATTTTAAATTCAAACAAGCGTTGCATAGCGCATATGAAACAAGTTTTCATAAATACAGGATAAAACGAGCAAGTCTCATTCAAATATTACATCTTTTGAACACTCATCTGCGATGAGACGGGCACCCGGCAGAACACCCTCGTAGTACATCTCGGGGTGGCGGTGCTCCTTGCCCTCCGGCGGCCCCTACTTGATCAGCTTCACGGCATCTAGCGTGACCCACTGCAATTTCACATGGGCGAAAGCCCGGTGTGCACCTTCAATGCAGACGGTCGCTTGACGACCTCCAGCCGCGGGCAGGCATCCACAAGCCGCCTCACAAGGCCGAAGAAGCTGTTCGGAAGGGCGTCGCCGGACCACAGCCGGACTATAAAGCTCTTCATGGCCCGATCGGCCGCCTTATGTAGCTCGACCATCTGATTCAGCTGGTCGCTCATTGGCACCGGGTGTTCGGCCTCAGCATACTGAGACCAGAACAGCTTCTCCGTTGAGGTTCCATCCTCGGCCTGGTAAAATTGTGCGGCATCGGACACATTGCGGGGCAAATCTACGAATGCTCCTGGAGAGCTCCGGATTCGGGTAAGTAATAGGTAATTTACTTTTACATGCTTGCTTTGCATATAGAAAGCCTTACCCGCCGCTATCTTCTTCTTTGCGTCGATCTCCTGGAGGGTCATTTGGGCTTCGGCCTTGGCACTTCTTGCGCTCTCGAGGGCCGCGGCAAGCTCAGACTCCGGCGTCTTTGAGTCAAGCTCCAACGCCTCGTGCTTCGCCATGAGAGCCTGGAGCTCTTGCTGCACCTCGCCAACCCGAGCCTTGTGCTTCTCTCGCTCGGTGCGCTCCTTGGCCACTTTATCTTCGGCCTTGGTTAGCGCTTGCTTCAGGGTCGCCACCTCGGTCGTGGCCCCTGGCAAACATACATTGATCCTGTCATTTTGCAATCTCGTCCTCTTTTATATATACATATCTATAGATAGGGTATTACTTACCCTTGTTCTCCTCGAGCTGCCTCTTGGCAAGGCCGAGCTCTTTCCTGGACCCCTCGAGGTTCTGCTTCAGTACGGCGACCTCCACAGTCAGTGCGGCGGATGCCAGCAGCGAAGCCTGCATATGCATATTGACATACTTATATTAGACTCCTGCGATATTATTTGATCCTCTGCTCGGCTTTTCTTTGTGAACACCGAACAAAGCATCAGGAGCTACTATCTATGCGGTAATATTTCTACTACATTTTAAAACACTTACCTCAAAGCCTGTTAGAAGGCTGGCACAGGCTTCAGTCAATCCGCTCTTGGCGGACTGAACCTTTTGGATCACCGCACTCATGATAGTGCGGTGCTCCTCGTCGATGGAAGCGCTGCGAAGCGCTTCCAGCAGATTGTCCGGTGCCTCTGGATGGACAGAGATCACCAGCACAGGCGTCTTGCCCCTCTTAGAAGGAGGCAGCCTGCCCGAGCCCGAAACCGCTGGAGGGTCCGGCGTGGTGTTCGGCTGAGGGCCGAACTCGGAGCTCTCAGGGGCCCCGTCCCCTCGGCTCCAGAGTCCGGAAGGTCGCCTTGGGGCGCCTCTCGAACTGTCTCCCCTCGACCCGGTGCCTCTTGAGACAGCACCTCGGCATCGCCAGCAGGATGAGGGGAGGTGGCGGTCGGGACTGGATCACTATCCATGTCCGATGAGCCCATGGAGCCGTTCGACGATACCTCGATATTGGCTCGTGGCGGCCTGCATAATTATGTTCGGCGTTAGGTAAAACAGTGCGACAAAGGAATTCTATGAGTTAATTGGTATCTGTATACTTACGATCTCCCCGGGGGCTTGGCCCTGGGCAACCACTCGTCTTCGCCTTCGTCGGCGGCGGTGGAACTGTCCGGAAGGAGAGTCCTTCCCCTCTTGGACCCTTCGGCCTCCCCAGTTGGGGCGACCTTCCTTTTCTTGTCTCCCCGCCTGGAGGGGGAGCATCTTCTTCTTCCTCCTCGTCTTCGGGGGAAGAGTGTGCCGCAGAGTTATCGGATGATGAGTCCGATAACACCTGGCGTCGGGAACTCTTTCGGGTTCCCTTGGCCTTCTTGGTCTTCTCCGACACCTTGTAAGGAGCTAGAGCCAGCATCTCCATCAGGAGAGCGCCCGCAGTGTCTTCGGGCAAAGGGACCGGACAGTTAATCTGCCCCGACATCTCCACCCAGTCATATCAAAGGCATGGAGATTAGACCCCGCGCATAATTAAGCTAGGGAAAATAAATGTCCTACGGGACGTATTGAACTCACCGAACGCGCTAGACGCTTTGCGCTTAGTCCGCGGTCCTCGGCGAGAGAAGGGGGGACCTCGGCACCCTTGAACAGCACCTTCCAGACGTCCTTGTGCGTCATATCGAAGAGCTCGCTCAGAGTCTGGTGCTGGGCCGGGTCGAACTCCCACAAGGTAAAATCCCGTTGTTGACACGGGAGGATCCGGCGGATGAGCATAACTTGGACTATGTTGACAAGCTTGAGCTTCTTGCTCGCCATACTCCGGATACATTTCTGGAGTCCATCCAGCTCCACCGATGAACCCCACGACAAGCCCTTCTCTTTCCAGGAAGTGAGCCGTGTTGGGAATCCGGATCAAAACTCAGGGACTGCCGCCCATTTGGCGTCGCGCGGCTCGGTGATGTAGAACCACGTCGATTGCCATCCCTTTATTGTCTCCATGAAGTGGCCTTCGAGCCATATGACGTTGGGCATCTTGCCCACCATGGCTCTGCCGCATTCTGCTTGTTGGCCTCGTACTACCTTCGGCTTGATATTGAAGGTCTTTAACCACAGGCCGAAGTGGGGCCGGATGCGAAGGAAAGCCTCACACACGACGATGAACGCCGAAATGTTGAGGATGAAGTTCGGGGCCAGATCATGAAAGTCCAGCCCATAGTAGAACATGAGACCACCGACGAATGGATGGAGGGGAAACCCTAGTCTGCGGAGGAAGTGGTGAAGGAAAACTACCCTCTCATGAGGTTTCGGGGTAGGGACGATCTGCCTCGCAGAGGGCAGCCGATGCGCGATGTTCGCGGCTAAGTATCCGGCTCCGCGCAGCTTCTTGATGTCTCCCTCCATGACGGAGGAGACCATCCACCTGCCTCCCGCTCCGGAAATTGTTGGAGAAGGTCGAGGTGGGAAGAGCGGACTTGGGCGCTAGAGTTCGAGTGTGCGAAAACGGATAGCGAAGGAGGAAGAAGGCGTGGATAGAAAGGTGAATCCTTATCCCTTTATATGGGCGGACGAAGCTAAGTGTCCCCACTTGCCTGGTAAAACTCGCTTATTCCCCAAGCACCGTAATTGATGGCGCGGTTGGGTTACCCACGACCGCATTGATGAGAATCCCGTAATAAGGGGACACGATCTCTGCTTTGACAAGACGTGTCGAAAAACTACCTTGCGTTATGTGCGGGGCTGGTTAAAGGGAACGGTTCGAATAATCACCGGGCCATGACATAACATCATGCTGCCAAAACAAGCCAGCAAATTAGATCTGTGAAAATATTATTCTCTCTACGGTGGAATGTGGAACTTATGTTGCAGGGTCGGGCACTATCCTCGTATTCAAATTCTTCTGTGATGTATTCGGAGAAGGAATCCGCCTTGCAATGCCGAAGACAATATTGCGTGCCGGACTCATCGTCATTGAAGCCTGGTTCAGGGGCTACTGAGGGAGTCCTGGATTAGGGGGTCTCCGGACAGCCGGACTATATCCTTTGGCCGGACTGTTGGACTATGAAGATACAAGATTGAAGACTTCGTCTCGTGTCCGGATGGGACTCTACTTGGCGTGGAAGGCAAGCTAGGCAATACGGATATGGATATCTCCTCCTTTCTGACCGACCTTGTGTAACCCTAACCCTCTCCAGTGTCTATATAAACCGAAGGGTTTTAGTCCCTAGGACAACAATCACAACATACAATCATACCATAGGCTAGCTTCTAGGGTTTAGCCTCTCTGATCTCGTGGTAGATCTACTCTTGTACTACCCATATCATCAATATTAATCAAGCAGGACGTAGGGTTTTACCTCCATCAAGAGGGCCCGAACCTGGGTAAAACATCGTGTCCCCGGCCTCATGTTACCATCCGGCCTTGACGCACAGTTCGGGACCCCCTACCCGAGATCCGCCGGTTTTCACACCGGCAGTGATCTTCAAGCTCACTTGTGGCATAAGTTGACCTTTTCTTCTCCATCCTTTAATTTCAATGATCTATATTCTTTCTTCTTACGGAGGCATTGTGATGTTCCTCTTTTCTCTCATCATCTCGAATGGTGAGGATCGTGTTCTTTTCATGCTTATCAATTTAACCAGAGTGTTGTGTCCTTTGCGCAAGATCTTTTTGCCTTATCAAGTCTTGCATCTCTTTTCAACCGGAGTGCTGTCCGAATTGGTTCTTCCTTGTTCCTCTTTTCTAACGGAGAGTTATAAACTTTGTTCATCCCCGTTGTATTCTTTCTTTCAAGTTGTTCAACCTTCCAAGGTTATTTGGTTTCACTCGTCTATCAAAGAAGCAACTTAGTTTTAACTCTTATCTTCCTCTTCCTTTTCCCTCCGGTGCCATCCAAGATCTCAGGACGAGATTCTCTCATAGTGGAGGAGTGTTGTAACGCCCCAAGACCAGAGCTTCAGGTGCCTTCCATGATTTCCGGGTTTCGTCGTGTGATTTGTTTGGTCCGTTGCATTTCATCATTGCATCATGTGCATTGCATCATGTCTTCATGCCATCATTTTCTCAAAGCCAACTAAAACCCACTTAAATAAATTGCATGGATCTTGGGTCCATTTAAACCGAGGGAAGGGTGACTTATCTTTATAACATATCCTCCTAATATTTAGGGAGCTATTATAAATATTCCATTTTCGGAATCACCCATAAACACACTTGCATATTTCCCGTGTCTTTTCTAGTTCAAGCATGACTTAAAAACCTTGCCAAAAATTCTCTTCCCATTTATCGAGGTTCCTCCAAAAATCTGAAAAAATTTGGGCACATCAAAATCCTACCCCTTGTTCAAACCATTTGAATTAAATTCAAATGCTTTTGAATTTAAACCTTGCAATCTTGCCCACTCCAATTTTCTTGGACCATGCACCTTTTGCGAGTCCGGAAAAATAATCCCAATGCCCAAGTTCCGTCTCTACCATTTTCTTTTCTCTCTTTTCTTTCTTCTTATTTCTTTGTTTTGGAAATAATAAGAGAAGGGAGGGAGAGAGAGCCCACACCCACCGGCCTCTTGGGCCTAGGCCTGCCAGACCGGCCCAACCTCCCTGAGGCCTCACAGGACACGCAACCCTAACCCTCACCCTCTCTCTTCCCCTCAGCGCCGCTCTGTTCCCTGATCCCATCTCCACCTCCCTCTCGTTCCCTTGCTGCTCCGCACGAGCGCCTACACCTGATGCCCTCAGCGCCCGATCCCCTCTCCCCTCACGCCCCTGCCTTATCCACACCCGTTCTCCTCCTCCCTCGCGCACCCCGGCCATCCTCCTGTGCCCACCGTAGCGCCCTCCTCGCGCCGCCCTTACAGCTACGGCCGCCGTGCCAAGTCCCTCCATGAACGGCATCAACCCCTTCTCATTGCTCCATTGTGCTCCGGAGGTTAGGACCGCCGTGGATGAGCCCCGACGACCATGCCCCTGCCGTCCCCGGGCCCTGCTGCCTCCTGGAGTGTCGCGCCATCGTCGTTCATCTTCAACCACGGGAGCGCAGTCCTCCTCCAACTCCGCTCCCTAGTTGCCTCTGTCTGCATCGAGCAGCAGCAGCTCGTCGCTCAGCGCCATGGCACCCGCGACGCCTCTTGCCCGAGCTCCCTGTTACCTGCATCGTCGTGCTGCTATCACCTGCTTCGGATCTTCCCGGACAAACCTTGCCGCTGCCATGGCCTCTCACTTGTAGTCCCTCACCAAGCATGCTTCGTGATGCTGCCCCGCTGCCCCTTCTGTCGTTGCCAAGACCATTGAACATAGGGACACAAGACTGCCTCTATGGATTCCTTTCGACAAGTACCCCACAATGTGTACCCCTTCTGTCGCCAAGGTCGACACCACAAGTACCCCTTTGGTTCTTCAAGCCCGGCAAGTACCTGGACGCCCGATGCCTAGAATGCCTACCGTCGACCCCGTGGACGTCAAGTACCTCTACGAACCGTGTATGACTACCGTCGCCGAAGGCCGTCGAGTGAACAACAACCGTCGCTGTGGTTCCGACAAGACCTCTAAGATCGACTTCATGGACCGATAAGTACTTTGACGACCGTTGTTCGCCAAGTACCCCTTCGGATCGCTAAGTTCGACTACCGATGACATGTACCACTACCATCGCCGAGATCGCGAGAACCTCTACCGACGACCTCGGAGTGTGTACAATGATAGTTGTCGAAGACCCGTACCTCTACCGCTTTCCGAACACGAACATCTACTTCCCTCAACGCCCCGAGAATGTCTACTTCCTCTACTTGCACCGAAACCGAACCATCCCGATTGCACGCTTCGAAGGTATAACTACCGAGACGGCGGCGGTGAACGGTTGTTGAGTGATGTATGAGATGATCGTGGTTGCACCGTGTCCGAGTTGTTCTTTGTGAGCTCCTCGTTGCCTTGCCGTCGACATGTGGAAACCCGGTATCTGGGAGGACCCCATCATCTTGCATGTCACACTCACACCAACTTCCTTTTGCACCGGTATCCCCATGTGCTACCGGACAACCAATATGTTGTCGTGGCATCATTTTCGGATTCGTCGCCATGGCACCCTTTCTTTCCGCCACGATGACAAATGCTTCATAATATGCTCATGTCAACTTTTAATAAAAATTGCATAAACTTGCAAGCGACATCTGCATCATGATAACAACATCAAGAATGTTTAAATTGTTGTTTGCATTAATTTGCTATATGCACATGAGGAGTTTCCGGAATTGTTGTTTGATGTTTCCGGACCCATTTAAATTGCTTAGATTGTGTAGTTTACTTTTGCTTCACCCCTTGTCATGCTAAACAACATTTAATATTGTTGGGTACATAATCGAGAGAGAACTAAATAAGTCATGTGGTGTTCCGTCAATATGCAACTCGTTGCATATTGAGCTTCACTTAATTTGTAGTATTGTTTGTGCACTTTGCCATGCCATGCTTCATTAAACCGGACATGCATCATACTTGGTTGTTTATCATGCCATGTTGATGTGGTGGTTGTTTACTATGTTGTTTGCTTCTTTCCGGTGTTGCTTCTTCGGGTAGTTCCGATAATGTCGCGTCTGTGAGGATCCGTTTGACTACGTCCGTTTGCCTTCTTCATGGACTCGTTCTTCTTCCTTGCAGGATCTCAGGCAAGATGACCATACCCTCGAAATCACTTCTATCTTTGCTTGCTAGTTGTTCGCTCTATTGCTATGCCGCGATACCTACCACTTGCTATATCTTGCCTCCCGTATTGCCATGACAAGCCTCTAACCCACCTTTCCTAGCAAACCGTTGTTTGGCTATGTTACCGCTTTGCTCAGCCCCTCTTATAGCGTTGCTAGTTGCAGGTGAAGATGAAGTTTGTTCCATGTTGGAACATGGATATTTGTTGGGATATCACAATATCTCTTATTTTAATTAATGCATCTATATACTTGGTAAAGGGTGGAAAGCTCGGCCTTATGCCTGGTGTTTTGTTCCACTCTTGCCGCCCTAGTTTCCGTCATACCGGTGTTATGTTCCTTGATTTTGCGTTGCTTACGTGGTTGGGTTATAATGGGAACCCCTTGACAGTTTGCTTTGAATAAAACTCCTCCAGCAAGGCCCAACCTTGGTTTTACATTTGCACTAACAACCTATCACCTTCCCTTGGGTTCTGCAGACTCAAGGGTCATCTTTATTTTAACCCCCCCCCCCCGGGCCAGTGCTTACTTGTAGGATGTCTCATCCGGTGTTGCCCTGAGAACGAGATATGTGCAGCTCCTATCGGGATGTCGGCACATCGGGTGGCTTTGCTGGTCTTGTTTTACCATTGTCGAGATGTCTTGTAACCGAGATTCCGAGTGTGATCGAGTCTTCCTGGGAGAAGGAATATCCTTCGTTGACCGTGAGAGCTTGTGATGGGCTAAGTTGGGACACCCCTGCAGGGTTTTGAACTTTCGAAAGCCGTGCCCGTGGTTATGGGCAGATGGGAATTTGTTAATGTCCGGTTGTAGAGAACTTGACACTTAACTTAATTAAAATGCATCAACCGCGTGCGTAGTCGTGATGGTCTCTTCTCTGCGGAGTCCGGGAAGTGAACACGGTTTTGGAGTTATGTTTGAACGTAAGTAGTTTCAGGATCACTTCTTGATCACTTCTAGTTCACGACCGTTGCTTTGCTTCTCTTCTCGCTCTGATTTGCGTATGTTAGCCACCATATATGCTTAGTGTTTGCTGCAACTCCACCTCACTACCCCTTTCCTACCCATAAGCTTAAATAGTCTTGATCTCGCGGGTGTGAGATTGTTGAGTCCTCGTGACTCACAGATACTTCCAAATAGTTGCAGGTCCCGATGATATCAGTGCAGGTGACGCAATCCAGCTCAAGTGGGAGCTCGATGAAGATCGTGTTCATTGTGTTGTTTCGTTTCTAGTTGATCAGTAGTGGAGCCCAGTCGGGGCGATCGGGGATCTATTGCATTAGGGGTTGTCTTTCTTTATTTGGTTCCATAGTCGGACCTTGATTGTATTCTGGATGATGTAATGCTATATTTATGTATTGTGTGAAGTGGCGATTGTAAGCCAACTCTTTATCCCTTTCTTATTCAGTACATGGGATGTGTAAAGATTACCCCTCTTGCGACATGCCTACTATGCGGTTATGCCTCTAAGTCGTTCTCCGACAAGTGGGAGATATAGCCGCATCGTGGGTGTTACATCTTCTCTCTCTCTTTGGATCTCAATACAAAGTTCTCCTCGATTTTCTCTGAGATCTATTCGATGTAATCTTCTTTTGCGGTGTGTTTGAAGAGATCCGATGAATTGTGGGTTTATGATCTAGATTATCTATGAACAATATTTGATTCTCCTCTGAATTCTTTTATGTATGATTGGTTTATCTTTGCAAGTCCCTTTGAATTATCTGTTTGGTTTGTCCTACTTGATTGGTCTTTCTTGCAATGGGAGAAGTGCTTAGCTTTGGGTTCAATCTTGCGGTGTTCGATCCCAGTGACAGAAAGGGAACCAAAACGTATTGTATTGTTGTCATCGAGGATAAAAAGATGGGGTTTATATCATATTGCATGAGTTTATCCCTCTACATCATGTCATCTTCCTTAAAGCATTACTCTGTTCTCTTGAACTTAATACTTTAGATGCATGCTGGATAGCAGTCGATGTGTGGAGTAATAGTAATAGATGCAGGCAGGAGTCGGTCTACTTGTCTCGGACGTGGTTCCTATATACATGATCATACCTAGATATTCTCATAACTATGCTCAATTCTATCAATTGCTCGGCAGTAATTCGTTTACCCGCCGTAATTCCTACGCTCTTGAGAGAAGCCACTAGTGAAACCTATGGCCCCCGGGTCTATCTTCCATCATATTAATCTTCCAATACTTAGTTATTTCCTTTGCCATTTATTTTACTTTGCATCTTTACTTCTCTTTATCATAAAAATACCAAAAATAGTATCTTATCATATCTATCAGATCTCACTCTCGTAAGTGACCGAGAAGGGCTTGACAACCCCTTTATCGCGTTGGTTGCGAGGTTCTTATTTGTTTGTGTAGGTGCGTGGGACTTGCGCGTGATCTCCTACTAGATTGATACCTTGGTTCTCAAAAACTGAGGGAAATACTTATGCTGCTTTACTGCATCACCCTTTCCCCTTCAAGGGAAAACCAACGCAGTGCTCAAGAGGTAGCACATAATATGTGACGAATAAAAATATAGCTTCGAGTAAAATACTGATGGTCGTTAGAAGAAAGAGGGGATGCCACTCGGGGGCATCCCCAAGCTTAGTTGCTTGCTCTCTTTTGGATAATAGTTTGGAATGCCGGGGCATCTCCAAGCTTAGGCTCTTGTTACTCCTTATTCCTTCATCGATCGTAAGATAACCCAAAACTTGAAAACTTCAATCACACAAAACTCAACAAAACCTTCGTGAGATCCGTTTGTATAAGAAAATAAATCACTACTATAACTACTATATCAAACCAATTCATATTTTGTTTTTTCATTATATCTACAGTATTCCAACTTTTCTACAGCAAAAATTCATCAAAGAAAACCATAGAGCCATCAAAATAAGCACACAACGCAAAGAAAAACAGAATCTGTCAAAAACAGAACAGTCTGTAGTAATCTGGGTGTTTCGAATACTTTTGTAACTCCACAAATTCTGAAAAATTAGGACGGCCTAAGAAATTTGTATATTGATCTACTGCAAAAGGAATGGGTATTTTATCGCTCTCTGGTTAAAATGAGAATTATTTTCGTGAGCGCAAAAGTTTCTGTTTTTTCAGCAAGATCAAACAACTATCACCCAATAAGATCATAAAGGCTTTACTTGGCAGAAACACTAATTAAAAGACAAAAAACACAATCATAACAGTAGCATAATTGTGCTAATACTGAAAATCAGGAAGGAAAAAAGCAAAAATAAATTTTATTCATTGGGTTGCCTCCCAACAAGCGCTATAGTTTTACGCCATTAGCTAGGCATAAAGCAAGGATCTAAATTTTGTCATCTTTGTCCTTATGAAAGCAAAGGGAAAATTTCCTATCAATGGCATTTAATTTTCTATTTTGTGAAAGCACATGGCCATTGATAGCAGAAGAAAGATTAAGCACATTGTGAAAATTCGTATCGAAACTAGCCTTGATCTCTTTAATTGTTTCATTTTGATAAAAGCACATAAGGGTAGTTGATTCAACACTTTCTCCCTTGGGGTGCCCAAATATGGCTTTCATCTTTTCATAAGTATCAATGGTGTCCCCTTCTAGAAAACCATTTTAAAATATAGAATCCAAAACTTGCTTGAAGGAAGAAGGTAGACCAAGATAAAAACTTTTCAAGTATATCTCTATCTGATATTGGAGCACACAGCTAGCTCAAATTCTCAACAACCTATCCCAAGCATCTTTCAAAGATTCATCAAGCAAATAACGAAAAATTCTAGGATCATCTTCATCAAAATTATTAGAGTTTTCCTTAGCAACCCCGGTAAGTCTTTCCATGGCATCATTATTTATGAGCTTAGAGAGGACAGAGGGGTTATCCAAAGCATTGAAACTCGGGAGAAAACCCTTAGCTTCTCTACGGTCAGTCATGGCGACAGAGAAGAGAGTTTAAGAGAACGGAAAAAATAGCGAACGAAAAAAGAGGGTGAATAAAATGGCAAATTTTGTGAAGTGGGCGAGATGAAAATGAGAGGCAAATGGCAAATAATGTAAATTGCGAGGACATGAGATTTTTGATTAGGAACCTGGTATATGTTGAAGATCCTCCCCGGCAACGGCGCCAAATATTCCTTTTGATGTCGCTTGAAGCTACGTTGGTATTTCCCCAAAGAGGAAGGGATGATGCAACACAATGACGGTAGGTATTTCCCTCAGATATGAAACCAAGGTTATCAAACCAGTAGGAGAACCAAGCAACACAACGTAAACAACCCCTGCACACAAATAACAAATACACGCAACCTGACGTTTAAAAGGGGTTATTAATCCCTTTTGGGTAACGGCGCCAGAAATTGGCAAATGGACATGAGAGAGTTGTAAATATTGATAGATCGAACGCCAAATAAAATAAATTGCAGCAAGGTATTTTTGTATTTTTGGTTTAGTAGATCTGAAAATAAAATGCAAATAAAATAGATCGCAAAGGCAAATAATATGAGAAAGAGACCCGGGCCCGTAGGTTTCACTAGTGGCTTCTCTCGAGAAAAATAGCAAACGGTGGGTGAACAAATTACTGTTGGGCAATTGATAGAACTTCAAATAATCATGACGATATCCAGGCAATAATCATTACATAGGCATCACGTCCAAGATTAGTAGACCGACTCCTGCCTACATCTACTGCTATTACTCCACACATCAGCCGCTATCCAGCATGCATCTACTGTATTAAGTTCATGGAGAAACAGAGTAATGCAATAAGAACGATGACATGGTGCAGACAAGATCTATCTATGTAGAGATAGACCCCATCGTTTTATCCTTAGTAGGAACGATACATACGTGTCGGTTCCCCTTCTGTCACTGGGATCAAGCATCGTAAGATCGAACCCACTACAAAGAACCTCTTGCCATTGCAAGATAAATAGATCAAGTTGGTGAAACAAAACCCAAATATCGAAGAAGAAATACGAGTCTATAAGCAACCATGCATATAAGAGATCAAAGGAACTCAAATAACTTTCATGGATATAAAAAGATAGATCTGATCATAAACTCAAAGTTCATCCGATCCCAACAAACACACCGCAAAAAGAGTTACATCATATGGATCTCCAAGAGACCATTGTATTGAGAATCAAACGAGAGAGAGAGAGGAAGCCATCTAGCTACTAACTACGGACCCGAAGGTCTACAAAGAGCTACTCACGCATCATCGAAGAGGCACCAATGGAGGTGGTGAACCCCATCTGTGATTGTGTCTAGATTGGATCTGGTGGTTCTGGACTCTGCGGCAGCTGGAATTGATTTTCATCGACTCCCCTAGGGTTTCTGGAATATTGGGGTATTTATAGAGCAAAGAGGCGGTCCAGGGGCACCCGAGGTGGGCACAACCCACCAGGGCGCGCCTGGGCCTCCTAGCACGCCCTGGTGGGTTGTGCTCTCCTTGGAGCCCCCCCCCCCGGCGCAGCCTTGGCCCATTAGGTGTCTTCTGGTCCATAAAAAATCTTCATAAAGTTTCGTGGCATTTGGACTCCGTTTGGTATTGATTTTCTGCGATGTAAAAAACATGCAAAAAACAGCAACTAGCACTTGGCACTATGTCAATAGGTTAGTACCAAAAAATGATATAGAATGACTATAAAATGATTATAAAACATCCAAGATTGATAATATAACAACATGGAACAATCAAAAATCATAGATACGTTGGGACGTATCAGCCACCATACTTCCCACTGAGGGTTGTTCACTCCGACACCCTCGGCCACCATCACGCTACTTTCCAATGGCGTTGTCAGATCTTTGCTTCCAGCCAGGTTTAGAATTCGAGGACAAGATAGGAGAAGCTTTGGATCATAGGTAAACCATATTGGAGATGGATCTTCTCAAGAATATTTTTCTAGTGGCTCAGTTCTCTCGACCCAAAATTAGACTCAATGAGGATTTTGTGTATCCGATTCTCCAGTCATGTTTTGGGGGCAATGCTACGTGTTACAAAGTTTGTTTCCTTCGACAATGGTATTTTAAATTTTCTGTGGCCTACAAAGATGTTGGATTCTTGATTTACATGGGGGAAATGTGACCAATGATTCCTTCAATGTTCTTTTCTTTCTCAGGGGAAATGGTGGTCCAAATTTTAGAAGGGAATTTGAGCTATATTGTGATGAACAAGATAATGAATGGACTCTGGTTTCTCGTCAAAAATCCTCACAGAAATCTTTTGCAGATGCGGTTAGATCGCTAAGGTTTTTTGCAGATAGCAATAGAGGTTTGAATTTAAATCTGCAGGAGGTAACTGCTCGTCCCCGAAATTCAGTTTTTCAGCGGCTTGAATTCCCCAATAATGATTGGAGTCAAGAACATTTAAGGGAAATTACAATCGTGGGATCAAAGGATTTAAAAGGTACGTCCTCTGGGCCACAGTTGCAGCATACGACCCAGGCCCGACAAATGAGCTTTTCTATAGCGGATGTCTCTGCACAGCCTATGGCAGGCCAAATTGCGGAAACAAAATGTGCTGTAGGAATTGTATGGTCTGGGCCTATATTGCGGCTAACTGTTGGTCTTTGCATGCTTATGGTAAGAACAATCAGCGGTCCATCAAGCCTAATCTGCCGACGGGAATTCCAAAAACTCAATCGAAGGAGGGGTTACCAAACAAGACGGTGTGGCAACCTAAGGCTAGGATCGTGGAGATCACACACATGGAGGGGCAGGATCCATGGCCTGCTGTTGCACAAGGGGACAAGGGAGCCCAACAGGTTGCCCCTTCGGCTTCTGCGTATTTACTTCCACCTACCAGAAACACTGCTCCACCCTCCTTTGCTTCTCTGTCTCCGCCATCGGTGAGCGCCGAGGAAATGGCGACATTCCCTTTGACCCATCGCCCTTTCTTCCAGCGGGGCATCAAGCATTGCAGATTGAGGGTCGTCCCGCTCAGGTGTGTGTCATCAGCAGCCACTTTCACAATGAGAATGAGAATCTAGGTATTGTGACATTTGTGCCGATGCCGAAGGGAGAGGTTCACTATAACAATGTCAGAGAAATCCCGCATGAGTTTCTTCAGTCCAAATGCATGGGTTTTTCAGAGATTTCTAAGTGTCTACTTGGTCAAGCTTTTGTCAAGATGGACTCTGTTCTGGATTCTTTGGTTAGGAGAGGTCCGCATAGATATGATGACATTACTATTGTATTCCACCACCATGATGAGGGGCTAAACTGGTGTCGTTTCCACCTCAACAGAAATGCATGGCTCATGCCGGTAGGCTTTCATCAGGATCTGAGAAATTTCACTGAGATTGCAAATGCAGTTAAGAGCTTTGGAAAATTAATTACTTGGGACAAGCTAAAGAGTACCAGAGATTCCATTGTGGTGAAGGTCAGGCTAGAAGATCTCAGAAATATACCGGATAGCATCATATAATCCAAGGCAGATGATTTAATGGGTGATTCTTGGGCGGTGCCAATAGTTATCCTTCAAGGGGATATTCTGGGTGGGGGCCCTCCAGATGAAGTGCCTCTTGCCCCTAATGAAAGGCCCCACCCTTTTCCAAATGTTGAGCATTTTCATCCAAATTAAAATTTGATTGTGGGCCCTGTAGCAATGCACCTTCCTGCAAATAATGAGATTAATGAGTTACATGTTGATGAAGATGTAGAGGATGTTGGGGAAGGCCATTGGGCTCTTCCTGATCCTAGCAATGAATTGGTGGATACAGAAGTTGAAGAGAGAGAATTTCTAGAACTGCATGACTTAATGGGACCTTTGGACATGGCAATTCAAGATCCTCATCTGGCTGCTGCAGAAGAGGTGGCTGATAATAGTGGGGTTAGCACCATTGGTTCTGCGGGTGGCCTAGACTTAATGGGAGCTTTGTACATGGCAACTCAAGATCCTCATATGGCTAGTGCAGAAGAGGTGGCTGATAATAGTGGGGTTAGCACCATTGGTTATGTGGGTGGGCCTCAACAGGTGTTGGCTGCACCCTTTGATTTAAATATCCCAGCTAGGCTAGACATGCCCCCTTTGGACATTGGCCTTGGGCTGCCTGCGGATCTGCCGATTAAGCCCATCCAAAACATACAGGATAAAGATTTTCAGGTACTGCGCAACCAATTGCCAGACATGGCTCTGGACCCTTTGAGTTTTGTTAATAATCAGCCTCAAAATACTATTGATAGAGAAGAGTTTCTATTTGATCTTGTGTCTGTTGAGTTGATTCCCAGCTCTAAGCCTCATATTATCAGTGCTACTGAGAACATTATCATTAGTACTACAGAGAAAGTATAGGAGGTGGACTCTTTCCCCCCTGTGGTTCAGATTTAGAAAGTTGGTCAAGAATAGTCTCTGTTCACACTGTTGCACAATTGGAAAATAATGTACCTTTGACCGCTAAGCTCAATGATCTAGCAGTTACAGAACCAGGGACTCACATTGTAGAGCATAGTGATAAAATATATCAGAACAAAGATAACTCAAGGGAGAAGGCCTCTCTTTTTGCTTCTTTGGATACCTTATAGGATAGTTTTGTAGATCTGATTCTAGTCTATGCTCTAGAACGGGATATGATGGTCTCTAGTGATGTTGAGCTCCATTCTAGGTTGTCTGAAGGTGATAATTCCCCCTCTAATACACTTGACTCATCTTCAAATAGTCTTTTGCCACCTCCAGGATTTGAGGAAAAAGGGGAATATCTTTTAGATAAGGTGTATGCAAAAAATGATGTCTCTGAACCTGTAATGCAACTTATGGTTATAGGTGACCTTCAAAATCTAGACCCCATGGATATGGAGGTCCTTGGGGCAAAAGGTCTGGCTCTTTGGACGGAAAACTTTGCTCCAAAGGAGGGCACTGATAAGATAATTCAAATACCTCATGGTTGGGTCAACTTTATGATCATGGCACTTATAACTCCTGAAAAGTTTGAATGGGCCAAAGGTTTTCTTGACTCTAAAATGTGGAATATTATTGCAAATGGAAGTGAATTACACTTCATCCCCTTTGTGATTATGATACGTGCAGTTCAATCAAAGCTCCTAGTTGTCATTTTCTTACTGATGCTGAAGATAATACCAATAAAGCAGACATTTTTTACTCCACCTAGTAAAACATCTGTTATTGTGGAAGAGGGAAACAAAATGGAGCTAGCGAATGAGGTTGCACCAGCTTCCACCACCAGTGCCCTGCACATTAAAAGAAATAGGATGGAAAGGCACCTCTAGTGGTTACCGAGGTAGGAAGAAGCATGAGAATTCGTGACTTACAAAAAGGGTTTTAAAAGAAAGTCTGCTCAAACAGAAACTATATGGTCTGTCATGCTGATCCTACAATCCTTGATGGGAAAATTATTAAAAATTTGAATACTTCTTTTGTTGGGTTTCGTAGTAATTTCAAAAAAATTCCTACGCACACGCTAGATCATGTGATGCATAGCAACCAGAGGGGAGAGTATGATCTACATACCTAGTAGATCGACAACGGAAGCGTTTGGTTGATGTAGTCGTACGTCTTCACGATCTGACCGATCAAGCACCGAAGCTACGACACCTCCGAGTTCTAGCACACGTTCAGCTCGATGACGATCCCCGGACTCCGATCCAGCAAAGTGTCGGGGAAGAGTTCCGTCAGCACGACGGCGTGGTGACGATCTTGACGTGCTACTGCTGCAGGGCTTCGCCTAAGCACCGCTACAATATTATCGAGGACTATGGTGGCTGGGGGCGCCGCACACGGCTAAGGAATAGATCACGTGGATCAACTTGTGTGTCTCTGGGGTGCCCCTGCCTCCGTATATAAAGGACTAAGGGGGGAGGCTGGCCGGCCAAGGAGGGTGCGCGAGGAGAGTCCTACTCCCTCTGGGAGTAGGATTCCCCCCCCCCCCCAATCCTAGTTGGAATAGGATTCCCGGAGGGGGAAAAGAGAGAGCGGGGGCCGGCCACCTCTCCTTGTCCTAATAGGACTAGGGGAGGGGGGAGGCGCGCAGCCCATCTTGGGCTGCCCCTTCTCTTTTCCACTAAAGCCCACTAAGGCCCATATAGCTCCCGGGGGGTTTCGGTAACCTCCCGGTACTCCGGTAAAATCCCGATTTCACCCGGAACACTTCCGATATCCAAACATAGGCTTCCAATATATCAATCTTTATGTCTCGACCATTTCGAGACTCCTCGTCATGTCCTTGATCACATCCGGGACTCCGAACAACCTTCGGTACATCATAATGCATAAACTCATAATATAACTATCATTGTAACCTTAAGCGTGCGGACCCTACGGGTTCGAGAACAATGTAGACATGACCGAGACACGTCCCCGGTCAATAACCAATAGCGGGACCTGGATGCCCATATTGGCTCCTACATATTCTATGAAGATCTTTATCAGTCAGACAGCATAACAACATACGTCGTTCCCTTTGTCATCGGTATGTTACTTGCCCGAGATTCGATCGTCGGTATTCCAAATACCTAGTTCAATATCGTTACCGGTAAGTCTCTTTACTCGTTCTGTAATACATCATCCCGCGACTAACTTATTAGTTGCAATGCTTGCAAGGCTTAAGTGATGTGTATTACCGAGAGGGCCCAGAGATACCTCTCCTACAATCGGAGTGACAAATCCTAATCTCGAAATACGCCAACCCAACATGTACCTTTGGAGACACCTGTAGTACTCCTTTATAATCACCCAGTTACGTTGTGACGTTTGGTAGCACCCAAAGTGTTCCTCCGGCAAACGGGAGTTGCATAATCTCATAGTTATGGGAACATGTATAAGTCATGAAGAAAGCAATAGCAACATACAAAATGATCGGGTGCTAAGCTAATGGAATGGGTCATGTCAATCAGATCATTCACTTAATGATGTGATCCCGTTAATCAAATAACAACTCATTGTTCATGGTTAGGAAACATAACCATCTTTGATTAACGAGCTAGTCAAGTAGAGGCATACTAGTGACACTTTGTTTGTCCATGTATTCACACATGTATTATGTTTCCGGTTAATACAATTCTAGCATGAATAATAAACATTTATCATGATATAAGGAAATAAATAATAACTTTATTATTGCCTCTAGGGCATATTTCCTTCAGTCTCCCACTTGCACTAGAGTCAATAATCTAGATTACACAATAATGATTCTCACACCCATGGAGCCTGGGTGCTGATCATGTTTTGCTCGTGGAAGAGGCTTAGTCAACGGGTCTGCAACATTCAGATCCGTATGTATCTTGCAAATCTCTATGTCTCCCACCTGGACTAGATCCCGGATGGAATTGAAGCATCTCTTGATGTGCTTGGTTCTCTTGTGAAATCTGGATTCCTTTGCCAAGGAAATTGCACCAGTATTGTCACAAAAGATTTTCATTGGACCCGATGCACTAGGTATGACACCTAGATCGGATATGAACTCCTTCATCCAGACTCCTTCATTTGCTGCTTCCGAAGCAGCTATGTACTCCGCTTCACATGTAGATCCTGCTACAACGCTTTGTTTAGAACTGCACCAACTTACAGCCCCACCGTTTAATATAAACACGTATCCGGTTTGCGATTTAGAATCGTCCGGATCTGTGTCAAAGCTTGCATCAACGTAACCTTTTACAATGAGCTCTTTGTCACCTTCATATACGAGAAACATATCCTTAGTCCTTTTCAGGTATTTCAGGATGTTCTTGACCGTTGTCTAGTGATCCACTCGTGGATTACTTTGGTACCTCCCTGCTATACTTATAGCAAGGCACACATCAGGTCTGGTACACAGCATTGCATACATGATAGATCCTATGGCTGATGCATAGGGAACATCTTTCATATTCTCTCTATCTTCTGCAGTGGTCGGGCATTGAGTCTTACTCAACTTCACACCTTGTAACACAGGCAAGAACCCTTTCTTTGCTTGATCCATTTTGAACTTCTTCAAAATTTTGTCAAGGTATGTGGTTTGTGAAAGTCCAATTAAGTGTTTTGATCTATCTCTATAGATCTTAATGCCTAATATGTAAGCAGCTTCACCGAGGTCTTTCATTGAAAAACTCTTATTCAAGTATCCCTTTATGCTATCCAGAAATTCTACATCATTTCCAATTAGTAATATGTCATCCACATATAATATCAGAAATGCTACAGAGCTCCCACTCACTTTCTTGTAAATACAGGCTTCTCCAAAAGTCTGTATAAAACCAAATGCTTTGATCACACTATCAAAACGTTTGTTCCAACTCCGAGAGGCTTGCACCAGTCCATAAATGGATCGCTGGAGCTTGCACACTTTGTTAGCTCCCTTTGGATCGACAAAACCTTCTGGTTGCATCATATACAACTCTTCTTCCAAAAATCCATTCAGGAATGCAGTTTTTACATCCATCTGCCAAATTTCATAATCATAAAATGCGGCAATCGCTAACATGATTCGGACAGACTTAAGCATCGCTACGGGTGAGAAGGTCTCATCGTAGTCAATCCCTTGAACTTGCCGAAAACCTTTTGCGACAAGTCGAGCTTTGTAGACAGTAATATTACCGTCAGCGTCAGTCTTCTTCTTGAAGATCCATTTATTCTCAATTGCTTGGCGATCATCGGGCAAGTCAACCAAAGTCCATACTTTGTTTTCTTACATGGATCCCATCTCAGATTTCATGGCTTCAAGCCACTTTGCGGAATCTGGGCTCACCATTGCTTCTTCATAGTTCGTAGGTTCATCATGATCTAGCATCATGACTTCCAGAACGGGATTACCGTACCACTCTGGCGCGGATCTTACTCTGGTTGATCTACGAGGTTCAGTAGCATCTTGTTCTGAAGTTTCATGATCATTGTCATTAACTTCCTCACTAACTGGTGTAGGTGTCACAGAAACAGTTTTTTGTGATGTACTACTTTCCAATAAGGGAGCAGGTACAGTTACCTCGTCAAGTTCTACTTTCCTCCCACTCACTTCTTTCGAGAGAAACTCCTTCTCTAGAAAGTTTCCGAATTTAGCAACAAAAGTCTTGCCTTCGGATCTGTGATAGAAGGTGTATCCAATAGTCTCCTTTGGATATCCTATGAAGACACATTTCTTCGATTTGGGTTCGAGCTTATCAGGTTGAAGCTTTTTCACATAAGCATCGCAGCCCCAAACTTTCAGAAACGACAACTTTGGTTTCTTGCCAAACCACAGTTCATAAGGCGTCGTTTCAACGGATTTTGATGGTGCCCTATGTAATGTGAATGCGGCCGTCTCTAGAGCGTATCCCCAAAACGATAGCGGTAAATCAGCAAGAGACATCATAGATCGCACCATATCCAGTAAAGTACGATTACGACGTTCGGATACACCATTATGTTGTGGTGTTCCGGGTGGCGTGAGTTGCGAAACTATTCCACAATTTTTCAAATGTACACCAAACTCGCAACTCAAATATTCTCCTCCACGATCAGATCGTAGAAACTTTATTTTCTTGTTACGATGATTTTCAACTTCACTCTGAAATTCCTTGAACTTTTCAAACGTTTCAGACTTATGTTTCGTTAAGTAGATATACCCATATCTGCTTAAATCATCTGTGAAGGTGAGAAAATAACGATATCCGCCATGAGCCTCAATATTCATCGGACCACATACATCTGTATGTATGATTTCCAACAAATCTGTTGCTCTCTCCATAGTACCGGAGAATGGTGTTTTAGTCATCTTGCCTATGAGGCACGGTTCGCAAGTACCAAGTGATTCATAATCAAGTGGTTCCAAAAGTCCATCAGTATGGAGTTTCTTCATGCGCTTTACACCGATATGACCTAAACGGCAGTGCCACAAATAAGTTGCACTATCATTATCAACTCTACATCTTTTGGTTTCAACATTATGTATATGTGTATTACTACTATCGAGATTTAACAAGAATAGACCACTCTTCAAGGGTGCTTGACCATAAAAGATATTACTTATATAAATAGAACAACCATTATTCTCTGATTTAAATGAATAACCGTCTCGCATCAAACAAGATCCATATATAATGTTCATGCTCAACGCTGGCACCAAATAACAATTATTCAGGTCTAATATTAATCCCGAAGGTAGATGTAGAGGTAGCGTGCCGACTGCGATCACATCGACTTTGGAACCATTTCCCACGCGCATCGTCACCTCGTCCTTAGCCAATCTTCGCCTAATCCGTAGTCCCTGTTTCGAGTTGCAAATATTAGCAACAGAACCAATATTAAATACCCAGGTGCTACTGCGAGCATTAGTAAGGTACACATCAATAACATGTATATCACATATACCTTTGTTCACCTTGCCATCCTTCTTATCCGCCAAATACTTGGGGCAGTTCCGCTTCCAGTGACCAGTCTGCTTGCAATAGAAACACTCAGTTTCAGGCTTAGGTCCAGGTTTGGGTTTCTTCTCTTGAGTAGCAACTTGCTTGCCGTTCTTTTTGAAGTTCCCCTTCTTCTTCCCTTTGCCCTTTTTCTTGAAACTAGTGGTCTTGTTGACCATCAACACTTGATGCTCCTTCTTGATTTCTACCTCCGCAGCTTTCAGCATCGCGAAGAGCTCGGGAATAGTCTTATTCATCCCTTGCATATTATAGTTCATCACGAAGCTCTTGTAGCTTGGTGGCAGTGATTGGAGAATTCTGTCAATGACGCAGTCATCTGGAAGATTAACTCCCAACTGAATCAAGTGATTATTATACCCAGACATTTTGAGTATATGCTCACTGACAGAACTGTTCTCCTCCATCTTGCAGCTATAGAACTTATTAGAGACTTCGTATCTCTCAATCCGGGCATTTGCTTGAAATATTAACTTCAACTCCTGGAACATCTCATATGCTCCATGACGTTCAAAACGTCGTTGAAGTCCCGATTCTAAGCCGTAAAGCATGGCACACTGAATTATCGAGTAGTCATCAGCTTTGCTCTGCCAGACGTTCATAACATCCGGCGTTGCTCCTGCAGCAGGCCTGGCACCCAGTGGTGCTTCCAGGACGTAATTCTTCTGTGCAGCAATGAGGATAATCCTCAAGTTACGGACCCAGTCCGTGTAATTGCTACCATCATCTTTCAACTTTGCTTTCTCAAGGAACGCATTAAAATTCAACGGAACAACAACACGAGCCATCTATCTACAATCAACATAAACAAGCAAGATACTATCAGGGACTAAGTTCATGATAAATTTAAGTTCAATTAATCATATTACTTAAGAACTCCCACTTAGATAGACATCCCTCTAATCCTCTAAGTGATCACGTGATCCAAATCAACTAAACCATGTCCGATCATCACGTGAGATGGAGTAGTTTCATTGGTGAACATCTTTATGTTGATCATATCTACTATATGATTCACGCTTGACCTTTCGGTCTCCGTGTTCCGAGGCCATATCTGTATATGCTTGGCTCGTCAAGTTTAACCTGAGTATTCCGCGTGTGCAACTATTTTGCACCCGTTGTATTTGAATGTAGAACCTATCACACCCGATCATCACGTGGTGTCTCAGCATGAAGAACTTTCGCAACGGTGCATACTCAGGGAGAACACTACTTGATAATTTAGTGAGAGATCATCTTATAATGCTACCATCAATCAAAGCAAGATAAGATGCATAAAAGATAAACATCACATGCAATCAATATAAGTGATATGATATGGCCATCATCATCTTGTGCTTGTGATCTCCATCTCTGAAGCACCGTCGTGATCACCATCGTCATCGGCGTGACACCTTGATCTCCATCGTAGCATCGTTGTCGTCTCGCCAAGCTTATGCTTCCACGACTATCGCTACCGTTTAGTGATAAAGTAAAGCATTACATCACGATTGCATTGCATACAATAAAGCGACAACCATATGGCTCCTGCCGGTTGCCGATAACTCGGTTACAAAACATGATCATCTCATACAATAAAATTCAGCATCATGCCTTGACCATATCACATCACAACATGCCCTGCAAAAGCAAGTTAGACGTCCTCTACTTTGTTGTTGCAAGTTTTACGTGGCTGCTACGGGCTTAAGCAAGAACCAATCTCACCTACGCATCAAAACCACAACGATAGTTTGTCAATTTGACTCCGTTTTAACCTTCGCAAGGAACCGGGCGTAGCCATACTCGGTTCAACTAAAGTTGGAGAAACTGTCACCCACAAGCCACCTCTGTGCAAAGCACGTCGGGAGAACCGGTCTCGCGTAAGCGTACGCGTAATGTTGGTCTGGGCCGCTTCATCCAACAATACCGCCGAACCAAAGTATGACATGCTGATAGGCAGTATGACTTATATCGCCCACAACTCACTTGTGTTCTACTCGTGCATATAACATCAACATATAAAACCTAGGCTCGGATGCCACTGTTGGGTTTCGTAGTAATTTCAAAAAATTTCCTACGCACACGCAAGATCATGTGATGCATAGCAACCAGAGGGGAGAGTATGATCTACATACCTAGTAGATCGACAACGGAAGCGTTTGGTTGATGTAGTCGTACGTCTTCACGATCCGACCGATCAAGCACCGAAACTACGGCACCTCCGAGTTCTAGCACACGTTCAGCTCGATGACGATCCCCGGACTCCGATCCAGCAAAGTGTCGGGGAAGAGTTCCGTCAGCACGACGGCGTGGTGACGATCTTGACGTGCTACTGCTGCAGGGCTTCGCCTAAGCACCGCTACAATATTATCGAGGACTATGGTGGTTGGGGGCGCCGCACACGGCTAAGGAATAGATCACGTGGATCAACTTGTGTGTCTCTGGGGTGCCCCTGCCTCTGTATATAAAGGACTAAGGGGGGAGGCTGGCCGGCCAAGGAGGGTGCGCCAGGAGAGTCCTACTCCCTCTGGGAGTAGGATCCCCCCCCCCAATCCTAGTTGGAATAGGATTCGCGGAGGGGGAAAAGAGAGGGGGGGCCGGCCACCTCTCCTTGTCCTAATAGGACTAGGGGAGGGGGGAGGTGCGCAGCCCATCTTGGGCTGCCCCTTCTCTTTTCCACTAAAGCCCATTAAGGCCCATATAGCTCCCGGGGGGTTCCGGTAACCTCCCGGTACTCCGGTAAAATTCCGATTTCACCCGGAACACTTCCGATATCCAAACATAGGCTTCCAATATATCAATCTTTATGTCTCGACCATTTTGAGACTCCTCGTCATGTCCGTGATCACATCCGGGACTCCAAACAACCTTCGGTACATCAAAATGCATAAACTCATAATATAACTGTCATCGTAACCTTAAGCGTGTGGACCCTACGGGTTCGAGAACAATGTAGACATGACCGAGACACGTCCCCGGTCAATAACCAATAGCGGGACCTGGATGCCCATATTGGCTCCTACATATTCTACGAAGATCTTTATCGGTCAGACCGCATAACAACATACATCATTCCCTTTGTCATCGGTATGTTACTTGCCCGAGATTCGATCGTCGGTATTCCAAATACCTAGTTCAATCTCGTTACCAGTAAGTCTCTTTACTCGTTCTGTAATACATCATCCCGCAACTAACTTATTAGTTGCAATGCTTGCAAGGCTTAAGTGATGTGTATTACCGAGAGGGCCCTGAGATACCTCTCCTACAATCGGAGTGACAAATCCTAATCTCGAAATACGCCAACCCAACATGTACCTTTGGAGACACCTGTAGTACTCCTTTATAATCACCCAGTTACGTTGTGACGTTTGGTAGCACCCAAAGTGTTCCTCCGGCAAACGGGAGTTGCATAATCTCATAGTTATAGAAACATGTATAAGTCATGAAGAAAGCAATAGCAACATACTAAACGATCGGGTGCTAAGCTAATGGAATGGGTCATGTCAATCAGATCATTCACTTAATGATGTGATCCCGTTAATCAAATAACAACTCATTGTTCATGGTTAGGAAACATAACCATCTTTGATTAACGAGCTGGTCAAGTAGAGGCATACTAGTGACACTTTGTTTGTCTATGTATTCACACATGTATTATGTTTCCGGTTAATACAATTCTAGCATGAATAATAAACATTTATCATGATATAAGGAAATAAATAATAACTTTATTATTGCCTCTAGGGCATATTTCCTTCATCTTTCTGTAAGGTTCCCAAAAAAGACACCACTCTGGACCTCTTGGAGGCCAAAAATAAGAAGAAGGGCACCAAGGAAGCCTCGAGAGGGCAGGGGAATGGAGGAGAATGAAGATGCTAGATAACACTTGCTGGGAGAGGTCTCACTGGAGATCTGTAATAGTGTTAGGAAGTGATGATTCTTTTAGATTAGGTGGTTGGAAACTTATGTACGTGAATTATCACTTTGAGTGGTGGCAGTATGTTAAAGTAGGGATGTGGAGTTATTCCAAACTTGAGTGGATGTGGCTTTTGGGCTTTAATGCTAGATTTTGGTTGTGGATGATATGGAAATTTTCTTCATGAATGGTCTATCTATTTCTGAACCTCAGTTGTGGATTCACTCTTTGAAACTTTCCTTTTCCCTCCTTTTGCAGAAAAACTTCTCAAGTACTTGAAATGAACAAACAATGGAATATTTGAAATTGGAATATCAGAGGACTAGGGGAGAAAGCAAAATGGCTGGCATTATAGAATAAAATTGAAGAATCTCAATGTGACATTTTGTGTTTTGTAAGAAACTAAGAAAGAAATCATGGATGTTGTGCTCATTAAGAAATTATGTCCAAAGAGAATAAATAAGTTTGAGTTTGTGCCATCTACTGGTGCCTCTGGTGGACTACTGGTAGCCTGGAATGATAACCAATTTAAGGGGAAAGTAGTATTTGCAAGCTACCAGTAGTCCACCAGAACAATAACTCTTGGTACAGTTGGCATTTGAATGTTTGTGCTATCTATTCATTTCACTGACTGTTAGAACAATAACTCTTGGTACCTCACAAATGTTGATGGACCATGTCAAGGAACAAAAAGAGTTGATTTGATTAACTGGCTTGCAAACATTCAAATGCCAACTGATTTAGACTGGCTAATCATGGGAGATTTGAATTATATCAGATATCCATCCAACAGAAACAAGCCAGGTGGGAACCATCAAGAAATGGTGAACTTTAATGAGGCTATCGATGTTTTAGGACTGGTGGAAATTCCATTAAAAGGGAGGCAATTTACCTAGAGTAATATGCAAGAAGCTCCACTTCTTGAAAAATTGGATTGGTGTTTTTCATCTGAGGCTTGGACACTAAACTATCCCAACACCTTTGCTAGATGTTTTGCAAAACCAATCTCAAATCACACTCCCTGCTTAATACAAATTGTTACAAACATTCCCAAATCAAAACTGTTCAGGTTTGAAAACTTTTGGCTAAATGTGGATGGTTTTAAGGACACTGTCAAAAACTTATGGGAACAACTAGTGATAGATAAATCATCTGCTCACAAAATTGCTGCAAAATTCAAGAGATTAAGAAAAGGATTAAATATATGGGCTAAGAATATCTCCAACTTGGCCATGAACATCAAACATGCAAATGAGCTCATTATATTTTTTGACATGCTGGAGGATCATAGAACACTTTCACTAGAGGAGTCAAATGGTAGAGATATCATAAAAGTTCATTTGGGGAAATTGCTCGAGTTTCAAAACACTTACGAGAGACAAAGGGCCACTATCAGATCGGTTAAATTTGGGGATGAGATTACAAAATTGTTGAAAGCAAAAGCCACCATCAAATACAGAAATAATCACCTTGCTGTGGTGAGAGATGAAAATCTGCAAGAACATTTCCAACAAAATGAGAAGGTTGCAATATTACGGAGGTCCTTTAAAAAAAGACTGTGGACCACAGGGGAGACAGTTAATTCCTTTGATCTTCCCAGCATTCTACAGTATGATGTTCCTCTTGGAGATTTAGAGCACCCTTTCAGCAAAGAGGAAATTGATGCAATCATAAAGGAAATGCCCATAGATAAAGCCAAGGACCAGATGCATTCAATGGAAATTTGATCAAATATTGTTGGGATATCATTGCTGGAGATTTCTATGATCTCATTGAAGATTTTTATCATGGTAGGATCAATGTTCAATCAATCAATAGTTCTTTCATCGCCCTCATTCCAAAAAGAGACAATCCAATGTATCCTTCTGATTTCAAGCCTATTCTCAGTTTTGAATTGCACAATCAAAATTATCACCAAGCTTCTAGCCAACAGACTTCAAAAGTTGATTCTCAAGATTATTCACACTAATCAATATGGTATTCTCAAATCAAGATCAATTCAAGATTGTTTAGCTTGGGCTTTTGAATTCATCCATCAACGCAAACAATCAAAGAGAGATCTCGTCATTCTTAAGCTTGATTTTGAAAAGGCTTTTGATCTTATTGAGAACAAGGCCATAATTAATATTCTAAAATCTAGAGGCTTTGGAAACAGGTGGATAATGTGGATTAAAATGCTTCTGGATTCTGGATCTTCAGCAGTTCTACTAAATGGCATTCCTGGTAAACAATTTCAATGCAAAAAGGGGGTTAGACAAGGGGATCCTGTATCTCCCTTGTTGTTTGTGTTGGCAGCTGATATACTTCAAATTGTGCTAAACAATGTAATGCAAGCCAATATCATTCAAGCCTCTATCCCCTGTCAATCAAACCCACACTTTCCAGTCATCCAATATGCAGGTGATAGAGTGATGATTTTGCGTGCAGTGCCTTGTCAGATTAGACAAGTCAACAATCTTCTGAGGCAGTATGCTGCACTGACTAGGTTGGGAATAAATTGTGGAAAATCAGTGGTGATTTCTCTTAATGTGAACTCTCAAATTTTGACTATCATTCTTAATGATCTGGGACGTAAAGAAGGAAGTTTTCCATTTACCTATTTGGGACTGCCCTTGAGTGACCACAGACTGAATTTGGAAGATTTCAATCCCATATGCTAAAAAATTGAAAGAAGTCTTTTGGAGAAAATATGGTCAAGAACAACAGGGACCAACTCTTATTTCTTGGAAGAAGGTTTTCCAGCCAAA
>NC_041390.1:416563383-416606435 GCF_002162155.2 Triticum dicoccoides | reverse complement strand
CTCTCCTTAACAAGACACTCTTGATGAAAAACCTCCACAAGTTTTTCAATAAAGAGGATTTGACATGGGTTAAATTAATTTGGAGTACTTACTACAACACACAGCTTCAAGGGCACAAGATGAAAGGTTCCAGCTGGTGGAAGAGCCATTTAAAGCTCCTTCCACTATTCAAAGAGAATTACAATTACACAATGGGTAATGGACAAACGGTCTTTTTTGGCATGACAAGTGGCTAGATACTTTTCTTATCAACAAATTCCCAGAGCCTCGATATGTCGCCAATTAGCTCGTAGGGCCCATCAATAAGAGGACAGTGTGGGTGCACCCTGCCTAATACAGGAAAACATCAATCAAGTAAATGACATGACTCTGTCCACGATCAATGGTGCTTCACTTGGCCACGTCAATTCAGAAGCTAAACGTCATTGACCGTAAACGACCGTGGTGTTTACATGTTCAACCTAAACACCGAGATGTTGTTTTTTTCGTTTTCTTTTTTGACACCGGAACCGTAGACAATTGTTCTACGTTAAGAGACCGTAGAGTCGAACGTTAGTTCTCCGCCAAAGGTTATTTGTGGATGAACTTTATGATAGTGATCGTCTTGGTCATTTCTCGCTACGTCAGGAACGCACCGTACATGTGTCATATTCCGTTTGTGACCGCTTTAACCTCGGCATCTTTTTCCAGCCCATTCATGTGCCTCGTCTCCATGAACGTGTAGTACGAACCCAACCAACCAGCGCACCGACCGACCGACCGATCGATCGATCAACAACCGCGAAGCATCCCAGCATTCCGGCCTAACTCGACACAAGAGAGTGCCAGGCCATGTGAGCCAGCCATCAAACACCAGCCCGCGAGCATTCCGTCCGTCCTGCCATACGCCCATACGTCGCTTTTTTCCTTTCGGCAGCATCGCAACACGCCCGAAACAGCGACCGCTCCGCGAAAGCAAAGTGCTCGCCGCCGGAGCCGGCCGACCGCGCACATGCTCGCGCCGCTCGCCGGCCACACGCCGCGACGTAGCCGAAGCGAAGCGTCGCACGTAAAATAGCCGTAGACGTTATGCGTGCCTATCCATCCAGCCTAATTGCAGAGGTCGGTCGGCGTAGGCGTATTCCGGCCGGCCGGTCGCGGGCGCGCGCCCGATCGGTCTACCCGTCAATGGATCGAGGCGAAGAACATGTAGGCCTACCTACCGCGCTGGCCCGCCACAACATGGCGCATGCATGTACGGCCGGCATGGCGTTGGCGTCACCGGCCGGCCGGGCGCATATGCATAGTGCGTGATACGACGGGACGGCGAGCGCAGGCCGCAAAAGGCTCGACGCGTGGAACCGACAACGGAAGGAGATGCACATACATGATCGTGCTGCACGATGTTGTCCTTGAATGAACCCCTCTTGGCTGATGCTGGCTTCCAGATGCGCATGTGTACTTGCCACTGCCGGACTGCCGCCCAACGGTGCCCTCGCCGCTGCTGCTACCGCTTTTTTTCGAAAAAACGACGGTGCTCCCTGCTTCTATATCGGTCCTTCTTTGTTAAAAACATTTTAGGGTTTTGCATGCATTGAACATATCATCACTCTAGTATTATATGCTAGCAGTGATCACCACGTGTAACTCAGACATCACATAGCCTAATGTTGTCTTTCATGCTGGGTGAACCGTGAACAAACTCTGTGCGTGCGACCAGTGTATCCCACGACCACAAGGATAAGCTGCAAAGAGTTACAATTCTACAACATCATCACGACAACCCCATACAGACGGAAAGGAACAACTACTGCTATGCTAGGCAAGCACGATGAGAAATGTGGCAACAATCATTTGGCAATATAGTAGGCACGCCGACACTCCGTAAAAAAAACTTATACTCATAGCACAAACTGGAGTGGAGTCTCATGTGGTGCAAATATAGAAAATACTGTAGAATGTACTAAAGTTTCACGTGGATTAACAAGACAAACTAAAGTTTGCCCAACACACATATATTCTTGTGTTTCGGATGTACGTTGTTTACATTACACGGAACGAAAACAAATGTGTAAGATGGAACAAATGAGTTCACCCTGCATTTCATTAATCTGACAGTTAAGGGTGTGAAACCACTAGGTCACCCGATAAAAAGGAAATATAGATGTAAAACCAAAAGGAACATGTGGATCCCCATTCTGAAGGAGATCGAATGCTCAACACTTTTGTCAATGAACTGGTAGGAACACTATCTTTTCGTTTAATATTCGACCATCTTCAATGGAACTTATGGAACATGATCTGGAATTTATGGAAGGAGCCCAACAAACACATCTTCGATGCCACACATCTTACCCACTTCGAGTTTGCGGCTCTTGCACTCGAGGACATCAAACAAAGGGACCTGGCCGATGTGACCACGGGTTGCATCGAGAAGCATCTCGTCTACACAGGCATCCGCCATGCGTCCCTACAGCTGGCTAATATTGGATTCGCCTCTAGCAAACCAAAGCATCGGCCAACACTACCTGAGCGGGCCTACATGAGGAACATAAGCTTCTTGTTAGTTCCCGAGGAACCTAGATGAGAAGAGCTTGCCAACACTGATGATCTTATAGGAGCACACACTGAGATCAAGCGGAACACATCCCCAAAAATGGGCATAGACCTCCTATCACCAGGCCGAGCCTCGCCGCTGAAGTCAACAGTGAGACCGCCAAGCAGGCCTCCAAATTGGAGGTTGAAGAGGAAAATTGTGAATTGCCAATAGAACCAGAAAGTGAAATTGGCTTCTCTCTGCTGCATAGGAAAAATAGGAAGAACATCACCAAAAAGCAAGGGTCGTGAAGCCAAGAGAAAAGACAAGAGATTACATGCTATACCAAGACTAGCTTGCTCAACCTTCCTAGGAGAAGAAACCAACTCAGTAAAGAAGATGGCAACAAAGTAAAGGGAAACAAGAGGCATTAATTTTGTTGTTATTGTTTAGCCATGTACTATACATAATATACAATAAGAGAGAAATGGGCATAACTTAGTTGGTTAAATTCCCTGTGGTGAATCTATCCACGCAAGTTCAAGTCCTAGACTCTACATTGGTGCTCGTATTTTTTTAGATTTATTTCAAGATTTCAAACTATATTATTTGAGTGGAGGATGACATGGTAGTAGTAACTTCATCAATCTCAAGATTTACTCACACACGGAGGAAAGCTATTTGCGATTAACTTCACATTGAACAAAGAACAACACATGCCCAGGAGTCTTTATTGGGAACAATAAGAGGAATAATATCGTGAAAATGAAATCTCGTTTGTTGTCAATGAGAAGTGAAAATGCAAAATGTATAGTGGTTGATGATGTTGAATGTTAGATAAGCTTTAGGACCATGTACCAAATAATTCCTGAATAAATTTCGGAGGCCCGTGTGTGGTTTCATGACATGGCGGGAAGTTTAGTATCACCCCAAAAGTGGAGAAGAGTTTAGACCAACGTACAAGGGTCTCTCATCCACGTCATGTTGAAGCATGAGAAAAATGAGTAGTCACGCGTGTTGTTGCTCCTCCCCCGCCAGCCTGTCACGCGTCGCGAGCACATTTTGTGCGAGACGAGCTCAGACCTATGTCATATGTGTGCATTACTTCTATCGGTCTGGAACATATAATTAATTACAAATCATCAACAGGAAAGTTACGAACAATTGTATCTGAACCGTTCGGATCGGATCGTGGGCTCCCTGCCCGACCGCCTACATATTGGAGGTGTTAGCAACCCTAGACATCAATTGATCAAATAGCATATATTTAGCTTCCTCGTGAACAAACCACTGAAGTTCATCATGTCGTCTGGGCGCCCAGCTGTACGGGGAGAGCAAGCCTCCGAAAGCCCGCCGTTTTGTGATCATGGTTCGGGAAAAGGGTGACACGTTCTCGACCTCCCTGATATCTCCATGGTGACATGGCCGGTGCTATGAAGAAGGATGACGAAGCCTCCGCTACCGCCATTGTGACTCTGACCTTTCCGGCTGGATGGTATGATTTGCTCCTCCCACTTTTAATGGTTCATGTGGTAGGCATGCTTCTTGTTATCATAGATTTATATGTTCTTATTACGTTCCCACATATCTAGTTTTTAGTATGATATTAATATTGCTAACATTGTCACCATGATTTATTTTATGGATTAAAATAATCAGAATTTTATAATGTATCAATCAGTAAAAATGTATCTTATTATGTATGCCACATCATTTATAGAAGTAAATAAGAATATGTTATACAATAAATTTATCTCTTAGTATTATCTCTAACATTTAATGTTACAAGCCTTTTAAATTATGGGAGGATTTGAATTAAAACTAGAAAACATGGGGAAAAGATAAGTAGTCTTGTTGAGGGAATAAATGTTTCATTTTTCATCCTTAGAAATCATCTAGATAAGAGAAGACAATGTTCTTTTGTTGATTTTTCTCTTTCAACTCTCCAGTTATTCTACGTGGCATCAAATGATAGTACCACTATACACGTCCTAGGGTAGTAATCTGAAGGGTGAAATTCACATGAAAATTTGTGCCTTTTCTAGGCAATATGAAATTGCTGAAATGAGCACGTTTTTAACAGAACATATATTTTAAAAGAAATGCAGGTTATCTTCAGAGCTATGACATCAATTTGTAGATGGTCATCACTCATGCGTGTGGATGTGCGGAAGCTTACAAACTTTGGGTGCAACCATCTGGAACTAGTTGCACGGGGCATGTTCAACAATTTTGGCTGGCGCGACAGTAGCAGATTATGTGGATGAGCTAATTAACCTTGTTTCTGACTGGCAGGATCGTGTTTTGCTGTAAACTTTTTTGTACTCTATGAATTGGACTTATTTTGTTTAATAAATTGGTTGTCTAGATTGTTTGATGCAGAGGCTGGCTCTCGCGTGAACCAAGCGGCCCGGTGGGAAACGAACAATGCTGACATGCCGACCCGACCTCACCCAGCGCATGCGGACCAACACATGAGGGGCGCATGTAGCGGCAACAAAAAACACCAAGAAAGGTGACTCCCCATGCACTCGTGGCCCACGCGTCATGGACCCCGAGGAAATCGATGCGGTGCAGAGGGCCCGCGAGGTTCGCACAGTGGGGAGGGCGCCAGGCAGGCATCGGTTTGAGGCGCCCGAGGAACGGACGACGCAGAGGGCCACTCACGAGCGAGAATGCCTATGAGGCGAGTACTCCATCATCCTTTGGCTGTTGCAGTTGGTTCCTAGCTCAATCAGCTGACTGGGAATGATTAATTATCATTTGCACAATACCAAACATTTTGTTTGGTTGAATACAATCAAAGTCATTGCCTAGTCTTTGAGCGGGATCCTAGCTTATTTGGACCTTTAGGAACTTTAGACTAGAGGTAGGCAAGTAGGATTGACACATGCTTTATGTTTCTCAAACTCAATTATTTGATTAACTAGAAGTTCACCAACGACAATAATCATGATGGCAGCGTGCTTACGTTCACTAGGCAAAAATTGTGTGTGTGTACACAACGCACTATCTGTTTCTCGATGTGCCATACCCTGATATTTGACGTCACGTCCAGCAACCTAAATTAGGAGAGAGGGTCGAAACTATCACGCTTTGAATTGTTGGGTTCTCCCCCGACAGGCATCCATCTAGTTTAACCCTTCGACCAATCTCCAGATTCATAGTAATGTCTAACTAGGCCATGATAATGTCGGTGTTCTCAATATACAAGTAGTAATCTATTTTGTATGATGGTTGAATAGCTAGTAGATCTTGAATGATAAATATAGAGGTAAATACATTTGCTTGAACTTGCCACGGATGTGCATTTTAGTGCCTGAACTTGCAAAATACATTGAACTAGTTTCATAACTTGGCATCGACGTGCATATACTGTTTAAATGACGTTTGTATACGTACGCGGCGCTGACAAGGCGCCCAACATGGCATGGGACCCGCTGTCAGTGACAAGGATGTGTGGCCTGATTTTTTGCAGAAACCCCCACAATATTTTTCTTACCATAAGGCCCTCAGGAAGAAGCTGACAAATTGTAAAATAAAAACTAAAACAGGTCCTGTGGTGGTTAGAACCAGCGACCTACCAGCCGATTGCATCCAGGAAAAATAGGTTTGGTTCTGTGACTCGAACATCCGGCCAAAACTTATAGACCAGGCACAGATGCCACTCCAAATAAGTTCAAAAGTACAAGTAGTCTTTATGACTGTATAAGAAACATAATTTCAAAAGGATGCAAAATTCTTCCTGTCATTTTAAAATGAATTCACGTGTTAATTTAAAACATATTCATACAATTGAAAATATTTATGAATGATAAGATGTTTACATAATTCAAGTATTATTCATGTGAAGATCCGCAACCTAAGGGCGCATAGGCTTGTAATTTTTTAGAAAACATACAAACTTTATATATTATATATATAATTTATAAAACAACACAGTTTTTACTGAAAGTAAGCATGAACACATTTATATTAAAACAACACATGTTTTACTTAAAGCGTGAATACATTTATATACTACATGAATATTCTATTAAAATATGGAAATTTTAAAATTATATGGGAATCTATTTAAATATATGAACATTTCTAAAATTACTTTAATATTTGATTAAAATACGAGCATTTTTTAAAATTATAAAATGTATTGTTAATTCTTAATTTTATGATGTGTACTTTTGTTAAATTATTGCATAGGTATTTTATGAAATTATATGAACCTCTTAACGTAAATTGTTTTAAATATATGTATATTGTTTGTTACACACAATTATAATTTACATATTTTTACAAACTTTTGAAATAAAAAAAGCTGTGGTCCATTTTAGCCACACGGGCTTGTTATGTTAAAAACCTAAATTTATCATTTTACCAATCATCGTAGTTGGTTGGAGCAGTATGTGCGGCCGCCATATAGCCCCTAGTTGTAGGTTCAAATCAATGACACTATATTGCTGGGATAAAAGAAATTAATTTATGTTGTTCAGCTTTATGTTTATAAAGTGTATGATCCGTTCATGACACTAAATTTTAATGGGTCAACTAGCTAGCCACGCACAGTTGCACACATCACATCGCTGGTTCAAACCCTGGATTCCTGTTAACTATTAAAATATTATTAATTAATAGATTTTTTCAATATATCAGTTTCTCTCTAAACCTTTTTGTAAGAAAATACTTATTCCGAGGGGTTTTCTTCAAAAACCAAGCCCAAACGCCACGCCTTGTTCCTGACATAGAACAAGTCCCATGCCATGCTAGCGTGCCTCGTTAGTGTTATGGACGTATAAAAACAAGATTTAAACCATATATGCACGTCCATGACAAGTTATGAAACCAGTTTAATATATTTTGCAAGTTCAGATACCAAAGTGCACATTCATGAAAAGTTCAAGCATCAGTGGTGTATTTTCCTCATAAATATAATGTTTGTTTAGCACAAAAGTAACTGTTGATGAGAATTCTGTTTGAAGAGATGCCCATGTTACCTCAACTCGTGGATAATATAACCCATATAAAGGTTGATTAAGCGTTTTTTAGTAATATATACAAAATTGATGTGCGGGCATCTTCACTGATTGCTCGTTCAGTCTGCTGGAAACTAATCGTTCCGGCGCCCGTGTGCCAAACATGATTCTCGAGTTTCTTCATAAAGTGCCTCGTCTTATAGCAGTCCAAAGCGGATTTTCTAGCCATGAGGGATGTACTACACCATCTAGATATTTTTGAAACCACGTCGTCAAGATATTCATATTCCCCCACAAAACATACTGTCAAGAAAGAAAGATTATGAAAACCGTCACAATATTCGTATTCCGCCACGATACATTTTTATGACTTGTATATGTGTATCCGTTCTGCTCCGGCTTGTGGCAAAGCTGCCTCGGGTGTGAAATGCTTCAAATCAAAACAAAAACGACCTGCTTCGAAGACAAAACAAAACAGAAGAGTGTATTGTGCAAGCCTGGTCAATGGCACTAGTGGCTGGATAACGATGGATCGGACGTACAATTCAACTTACCTAGCTAGCTACGTACTACGTGCATGCGATAAGCTAAGCTAGCGACCGTAGATAGGATAGGGTTGACAAAAGGATGAAACCGAAGATTCCACACGGCGCCCGCCGCGATGGCGGCTTTGCACATTGAAATACGTGCCGTGCATTAGTTGACCGGTGGCTTCGATCTTGATCCATCAACCAACGGCTTGAGTTTGTCGTGTGCGTACTACATTCGCTCCCGTTCCACTCAGGGTGCGTCGACATACTGATTCCCGAAATCCGCTACTACATACCGCTGGGGCGGGCCTACTCGGTGGGGAATAAGGCCATTTCGTGTATATCAGAAGGCAAAGTGGCCCCGCGGTGCAGTTTTATTCGTCTGTCTAAGCGTCGTCAGCGACAGATCATCGGGCCTGAGCATCGGGCTACGTCGATGTCGAGATCAGGAATCGGTGGCTCATCTGGAAGCGTGGCCAAGGATTTGTCAGGGGCCGGCCATCTCATTGACGACGGAGGCAACAATAAAGATCAGGTGGTGATTCAACATTTCAACGGCACGGGCAACGGTACTCGGAAACCCATGGCTTCCATCCTCGCCGACGTCGATCTCCTGCAAAGTCTAGGATCGGAGAAACTCTGAGCGAGGGTCGTCCGTGCGCAACAGACCCACACGCTTCCGGCAATCATCGTTGTGCGCATCAAGAGCGAGGAACCAAGTCGTATGCATGGGGCACGACGGGAAGCAAGCATCCGAGCAACATTTTGCCGGCGGTTTTGTTCTTGTAGCCATCTCTCATGTCTACAACTGCACTTTTTCCTAAACTTTTTCTTATTTAATGAATGAGGCAAATCTTTTGCCTCGGTTTCGAAAAAAAAACTGCACTTTTTCCTAAATTTTATATACATTTTTTATTAAATAAACTTTTTAGAAAAGGCAGAGCAAAAGCTTTTGCCAAAGTATAAGACAAAAGAAATCGTAACGTCTAAGTTGTTCAAACTATCTCCCCGCAAAAAAAAAAGTTGTTCAAACTATCCCTGCCAAAGCCTGAAATGATGTATGAAGTCTCCGGTCCAATTGTTTTACCAGCAAAAAGGCTACATACATTATGCGAGTTTGATTGACCGAAGATCTCTTCCCTAACTAGGTCCAGTGAATGAAAATAAAGCATATTTTATTGCCCACATGAGGCGATGGGCTACACACCTGCATAATTTAAAGTCAAGAGCCTGGCTTGCCAGGAATTCTCCAATTGGTTGTTTTTATGTAGTTAGGATGACACAAGCACACAGGGGCCATGGGAACGCCGCACGTGCGGGTGTAGGCATGGAGATGGCAAAGATGAAAATCTGCAAGCGCAGAATGGCATGAAATCAATCTCGCCCTCCCGCCCCCTTACTCGCTCACCTCCAGCGGTAAAACAAATCGATCATCAGTTCTCGGCAACGACGATTTAGATATGTTGTACAAGCTCTCTTCCCCAAATAGGTCCAGTGGATGAATATAAAGCCCATTTTGTTGCCCACATGAGGCGATGGGCTACATGCATGCGGAACTTAAAGCACTCAAGAGCTCGGCTTGCTAGGAATCCTCCAATCGGTCGTTTTCATATAGTCAGTATGAGACAAGCGCAAAGGGGCCATGGGAATGCGCACGTGCGGGTGTAGGCATGGAGATGGCAGAGACGAAAATCTGCAAGTACGAAATGGCATGAAATCAGTCTTGCCCTCTCGGCCCCTTACTCGCTTACCTCCAGTTGCATGACAAATCGAGCATCAGTTCTCGGCAACGGCGCCGGCAACTTAGATATGCTGTACCGGCAGCGACAGCAATATTGACGACTTAGATCTGATGTGCCAGCACCAGGACATGCTCCTCGTCTCCATCTCCGCCTCGTCCACTTCGACTTCGGCATGGGCAGGCGGTTGTCTAGTATCCAATGGCGGTAAGCACCATGCAACCACCCTCAACTGTTAGGTCGTTATATAAGATGTAGGTTTAATTTCGCCGTTACTCACTGCAACATCAATTTTAGGACGAATGTATGATGTTGCTCTTTCAAGCATCAACATTTGTTGTTGTGATTCATGCATGAGTCATGTTGGTCCACAAAAGAACGGTTTGTCGCAATTCTAAGTCAGTGATCAGATATGGTCCAGTGTTAGCCTAAGATGGGGAGGGGATGGAGAATCTGAACTACATTTACAACCATAAGGATGTAGAGACTTTAAACATGCTTCTAATGAGAACAGACCCTTTCCCAAGTTTGTGGACACGTTTAGGGGGAGGGGTGGCTAAAAGATAGCATCCACGCCTTTGTTATGGAGCAAGTAGCAATGTTCCTTCATGTTGTAGGTCATAATTAGAGGTTCAGAGTGATTCATATCACATTTAATTAGGAGATCCAGTGAGATGATTTCCCAGTATTTGAAGCAAGTTTTGTAGGGAACGTGCTACACAATCAAAATTACCTAGCATGAACAAGCCCCAGATCATTATGAAGATGCGGATAATGATTAGTGTCACTAATAAAATGTAGCGGGAGCAAAGTAGATTGTTGATGAAGAGCGAGATTTTCGGGATCTAGGCTAAACCTCCCAACCGCAACAATTTGTCTGGATGATCGCTGATCTAGTGTTGAAGTAAATTACTCCTTCAAGGTATCCTCTAGTGAATAATTAATTGGGGAACTGGACACCCTTGATAATTCCCACATATTCACAATGATCTTTATCGAGCGAACTTTTTTAGGTTACCACATACAAATCTCTTTTCTACGCGATACGTCACAAAACCCGACGCGAGACTTTTATCGCTATCCTCGTTACCTGTTTTGTTCTCTTTTCTTGTTTCTACATTCTGGTACCCTAATGATCACTAGTAGAATGCCCGTGTGTTGCAATGGGCTACAGTCCATATAAACGACTCAAACAAATGATTAAGGTTGTCTGGAAGGTCAAAGCTCATTTCTTTCTCATACGTCCGGACATGTCCCGACATCGAACGGGCGCATGGCCAAAATCTAACCATCTGGACAGTCCAAACTCTCTCAAATCTTTTTCATATGTGAGGAAGAAATGTGGTTGTCCATACTATCCGTCGTGTTATCTCCAATATGTAGTCCCACAAAAACCCCACCCCATGACGCACCCCTCTCTTTTTCTGCTGGGCCCTCCCCTTCCACTCGATTGTCCACCATAATGGTACATTTCTTGTTGGGACCCTCTCCTTTAAAACCAGATGATGTCCACCTCACCTTCGCCATGGCGCCCTCTATCCTTCAGACCATACTTCCCCACGGACCGCCAAGGAGGAGTCCCCCACCAACCGCCCTGATCCCCTCCAATGTTCACATTGATCCACCATCGCTGTCAAGGGGGACGAGCTACGCACCGACCATAACGTCCTCGAGCCAAGAAGGAAGATGCAATGTCTCCTGAGCCATTGCACGTTGTAACATACATTTAAATGTCGTGCATTACCAAGAAACAAAAATATAATGTCCATTGTTGGGCATGCAAGTGATACACCATGTTTCCGTTATTAACTCTTGAAGTAACCAAACCGCAAAAAAAACTCTTGAAGCAACGAACTAATGCATTTGTCTTTCTATCCTAACCACAAACTGTACGACTTGATGAAAAAAATAAACCGCTCGCTCATGCAATTTGCTGCAAAGTCGTCTCTAATGAAATGCAATTTGCTACATTTCCTAAAGTAGAAAATTTATTCCGCTCAGACAGCAGCAACTGAACAGGCAACCTCAACCCCCATCCTGCACACTCTCAACCGTCACTCTCATAACAAAATCCACAAACTCGTGTTCTAAGTGAGCTAGTGATCGACACCGCCGTTGCATGACAACAACGAGGGACAAGGGTGGCAACCGTCTTTCTATCTTAGTGCAAGTACCTCCTGGTTCTGTACTGGGCCCACCCTTCATCCGGGGCTCTATCACGAGGCGCCACACTCACGCGCTGCCACAAAAAAAGAAAGCTACGAATAGAAAATGTTTGTTCAAAGCATTAAAAATGTCAATGTCTCTCTCCTCTTCTCCCCCTCGCGCGCACATGCTTGATTCAGTGTACAAATTTATGTATCCATTAGAGAAGATAAAAAAAGATCCCCCTCACTTTCCATCTCCAATCCTCACATAAGTCTACATTTTCGTATACATCAGGTACATCTCCAATAGTAAGGTCGGGATGTGGTAAACTTTAGATCATATGTACCAGCCATGGCCTCCACAAGTATCCTAACTATGTGATACTTTCTCACACTAACAAACCAACAAAATTATCAAAAAGCGCACAAATTCACCCTTTCTCATCACTATCTTTCCAAAAACAATAGAGGGGAAGCCATTATATGCATGTGTGGCATAATCAACCCTTTCTTAGCGGCTTCCTTTTCTCATCACCCCCCAGGGCCGAGGAGGCTCTTTTCAACAAAGATTCTTTGAGAGGCCAAATAACCAAAAAATATGAAAGTTCAACTCGCCAGTCTTGTAACACCGATAGAGCAATTCTTTATCCGAGTAAACTCTTAATGGCTCCACCATTTTGTCGTTTACATTTGTCTCAGCTGTAAATATAATACATCAAGTTAGAGACGATAGCTGGCATTATTGAAATCAGAGAAAAATCCATCGTCCAAAAAGCTTTTGGACAGTATATATAAAGTGCGCCTGATAAGGAAAAATTAACTTATTAATTATAGAAAAAGTAAAAAAAATCCTGAAATTATTTTTGAAACAAAGTTGACCTATTTTGGTATCCGTATAAAAAGTTAAGCGCGGTAATAAACTTCTGTTGTCCTCAGACAAAAATAAAATCCTAGTAGAAACCTAATGAACAGTAACTTGTATATAGTGGTGATTTTTTTTCCGTCATGTTGGAAAGTATTCCTTCATGAACCTTTTTATATGTGTACAACGTCTGGTCTTTTTGAAGGAAATATGCCCTAGAGGCAATAATAAAGTTATTATTTATTTCCTTATATCATGATAAATGTTTGTTATTCATGCTAGAATTGTATTAACCGGAAACATGATATATGTGTGAATACATAGACAAACAGAATGTCACTAGTATGCCTCTACTTGACTAACTCGTTGATCAAAGATGGTTGTGTTTCCTGACCATAGACAAAGAGTTTTCATTTGATTAACGAGGTCACATCATTAGGAGAATGATGTGATTGACTTGACCCATTTCGTTAGCTTAGCACTTGATCGTTTAGTTTGTTGCTATTGCTTTCTTCATGACTTATACATGTTCCTATGACTATGAGATTATGCAACTCCCGTTTACCGGAGGAACACTTTGTGTGCTACCAAACGTCACAACATAACTGGGTGATTATAAAGGTGCTCTACAGGTGTCTCCGAAGGTACTTGTTGGGTTGGCGTATTTCGAGATTAGGATTTGTCACTCCGATTGTCGGAGAGGTATCTCTGGGCCCACTCGGTAATACACATCACTTAAGCCTTGACAGCATTGCAACTAATGAGTTGGTTGCGGGATGATGTGTTACGGAATGAGTAAAGAGACTTGCCGGTAACGAGATTGAACTAGGTATTGAGATACCGACGATCGAATCTCGGGCAAGTAACACACCTATGACAAAGGGAACAACGTATGTTGTTATGCGGTCCGACCGATAAAGATCTTCGTAGAATATGTAGGAGCCAATATGGGCATCCAGGTTCCGCTATTGGTTATTGACCAGAGAGGTGTCCTGATCATGTCTACATAGTTCTCGAACCCGTAGGGTCCGCACGCTTAACGTTCGTTGACGATATAGTACTATATGAGTTATGTATATTAGTGACCGAATGTTGTTCGGAGTTCGGGATGAGATCGCGGACATGACGAGGAACTCCGGAATGGTCCAGATATAAAGTTTGATATATGGGATAATAGTGTTTGGTCATCGAAAGGGTTCCGGAATTCACCGGAAGGGGTTCCGGATGTTTCCCGAAATGTTTGGGTACGAGAACACTTTATTTGGGCCAAAGGGGAAAGCCCACAAGGTTTTTGGAAAGCGCAAAAGGAAGTTTTGCAAAGTCCAGGGGCCAAACGCCAGGGTCCCTGGCGTCTGGGGCCAGACGCCGGGAACCCTGGCGTCTGGCCCTAGAGTCCGAGAAGGACTCTTGCCTTTCGGGTGAAACCGACTTTGTGGAGGATTTTACTCCAAGTTTCGACCCCAAGGCTCAACATATAAATAGAGGGGTAGGGCTAGCACTCAAGACATATCAAGAAACACCAAGCCGTGTGCCAGCTACCCCGTCCCCTCTAGTTTATCCTCTGTCATCTCGTAGTGCTTAGGCGAAGCCTTGCAGAGATTGTTCTTCACCAACACCGTCACCACGCCGTCGTGCTACCGGAACTCATCTATTACTTCACCCCTCTTGCTGGATCGAGAAGGCGAGGACGTCATCGAGCTGAACGTGTGCTGAACGCAGAGGTGCCGTACGTTCGGTACTTGATCAGGACGAATCGTGAAGGTGTATGACTACATCAACCGCGTTGATAAACGCTTCCGCTTACGGTCTATGAGGGTACGTAGACAACACTCTTCCCTCTCGTTGCTATGCATCACCATGATCATGTGTGTGCATAGGAAAATTTTAAAATTACTACGTTCCCCAACAGTGGCATCCGAGCCAGGTTTTATGTGTAGATGTTATATGCACGAGTAGAACACAAGTGAGTTGTGGGCGATACAAGTCATACTGCTTACCAGCATGTCATACTTTGGTTCGGTGGTATTGTTGGATGAAGCGGCCCGGACCGACATACGGATAAAACTCACTTGTGTTCTACTCGTGCATATAACATCTACGCATAAAACCTGGCTCGGATGCCACTGTTGGGGAACATAGTAATTTCAAAATTTTCCTATGCACACACATGATCATGGTGGTGGTATTGTTTGGTTCTACCGACGTGCTTTGCACATGGCTGGCGGGTGTTAGTTTCTCCAACTTTAGTTGAACCGAGTGTGGCTACGCCCGGTCCTTGAGAAGGTTAAAACATCACTAACTTGACGAACTATCGTGGTTTTGATGCGTAGGTAAGAACGGTTCTTACTCAGCCCGTAGCAGCCACGTAAAACTTGCAACAACAAAGTAGAGGACGTCTAACTTGTTTTTGCAGGGCATGAAGTGATGTGATATGGTCAAGGCATGATGCTATATTTTATTGTATGAGATGATCATGTTTTGTAACCGAGTTATCGGCAACTCGAAGGAGCCATATGGTTGTCGCTTTATTATATGCAATGCAAACGCCCTGTAATGCTTTACTTTATCACTAAGCAGTAGCGATAGTCGTAGAAGCATAAGTTGGCGAGACGACAATGATGCTACGATGAAGATCAAGGTATCGCGCCGATGACGATGGTGATCATGACGGTGCTTCGGAGATGGAGATCACAAGCACAAGAAGATGATGGCCATATCATATCACTTATATTGATTGCATGTGATGTTTATCTTTTATGCATCTTATCTTGCTTTGATTGACGGTAGCATTATAAGATGATCTCTCACTAAATTATCAAGATATAAGTGTTCTCCCTGAGTATGCACCGTTGCGAAAGTTATTCGTGCTGAGACACCACGTGATGATCGGATGTGATAGGCTCTACGTTCAAATACAACGGGTGCAAAACAGTTGCACACGCGGAATACTCAGGTTAAACTTGACGAGCCTAGCATATAACAGATATGGCCTCGGAACACGGAGATCGAAAGGTCGAGCATGAATCATATAGTAGATATGATCAACATAGTGATGTTCACCATTGAAACTACTCCATCTCACGTGATGATCGGACATGGTTTAGTTGATATGGATCACATGATCACTTAGAAGATTAGAGGGATGTCTATATAAGTGGGAGTTCTTAAGTAATATGATTAATTGAACTTAAATTTATCATGAACTTAGTATCTGATAGTTTCTTGCTTGTCTATGTTGATTGTAGATAGATGGCTCGTGTTGTTGTTCCGTTAAATTTTAATGCGTTCCTTGAGAAAGCAAAGTTGAAATATGATGGTAGTAATTACACGGACTGGGTATGTAACTTGAGGATTCCTCATTGCTGCACAGAAGAATTACGTCCTGGAAGCACTGCTAAGTGTACCACCTGCGCCGGCAACTGCAAACATTGTGAATGCCTGGCAGTCACGTGTTGATGACTACTCGATAGTTCAGTGTGCCATGCTTTACGGCTTAGAACCGGGACTTCAACGACATTTTGAACGTCATGGGGCATATGAGACGTTCCAGGAGTTGAAGTTAATATTTCAAGAAAATGCCCGGATTGAGAGATATGAAGTCTCCAATAAGTTCTATAGCTGCAAGATGGAGGAGAATAGTTCTGTCAGTGAGCATATACTCAGAATGTCTGGGTACTCCAATCACTTGATTCAACTTGAACTTAATCTTCCGGATGATAGCGTCATTGACAAAACTCTTCAATCACTGCCACCAAGCTACAAGAGCTTCATGATGAACTATAACATGCAAGGGATGGATAAGACGATTCCCGAGCTCTTCGGAATGCTAAAGGCTGCGGAGATAGAAATCAAGAAGGAGCATCAAGTGTTGATGGTCAATAAGACCACCAGTTTCAAGAAAAAAGGCAAAGGAAAGAAGAAGGGAAACTTCAAGAAGAATGGCAAACAAGTTGCTGCTCAAGAGAAGAAACCCAAGTCTGGACTGATGACCCACAAGTATAGGGGATCTATCGTAGTCCTTTCGATATGTAAGAGTGTCGAACCCAATGAGGAGCAGAAGGAAATGATAAGCGGTTTTCAGCAAGGTATTCTCTGCAAGTACTGAAATAAGTGGTAACAGATAGATTTGTGACAAGATAAATTGTAACGAGCAACAAGTAACAAAAGTAAATAAAGTGCAGCAAGGTGGCCCAATCCTTTTTGTAGCAAAGGACAAGCCAGAACAAACTCTTATAATAGGAAAAGCGCCCCCGAGGACACATGGGAATATCATCGAGCTAGTTTTCATCACGTTCATATGATTTGCGTTCGGTAGTTTGATAATTTGATATGTGGGTGGACCGGTGCTTGGGTGATATTCTTACTTGAACAAGCATCCCACTTATGATTAACCTCTATTGCAAGCATCCGCAACTACAACAAAAGTATTAAGGTAAACCTAACCATAGCATGAAACATGTGGATCCAAATCAGCCCCTTACGAAGCAACGCATAAACTAGGGTTTAAGCTTCTATCACTCTAGCAACCCATCATCTACTTATTATTTCCCAATGCCTTCCTCTAGGCCCAAATAATGGTGAAGTGTTATGTAGTCGACGTTCACATAACACCACTAAAGGCTAGACAACATACATCTTATCAAAATATCAAACGAATACCAAATTCACATGACTACTAATAGCAAGACTTATCCCTTGTCCTCAGGAACAAACGTAATTACTCACAAAGCATATTCATGTTCATAATCAGAGGGGTAATAATATGCATATAGGATCTGAACATATGATCTTCTACCAAATAAACCAACTAGCATCAACTACAAGGAGTAATCAACACTACTAGCAACCTACTAGCACCAATCCCGGGCTTTGAGACAAGAATTGGATACAAGAGATGAACTAGGGTTTGGAGATGAGATGGTGCTGGTGAAGATGTTGATGGAGATTGCCATCTCCCAATGAGAGGAGCATTGGTGATGACGATGGTGATGATTTCCCCCTCCCGGAGGGAACTATCCCCGGCAGAACAGCTCTGCCGGAGCTCTAGATTGGTTCCGCCAAGGTTCCGCCTCGTGGCGGCGGAGTCTCATCCTGAAAGGTTGCTTCTTATTTTTTTATCATCGAAAGACTTCATATAGGAGAAGATGGATGTTGGAGAGCGACCAAGGGGCCCACGAGGTAGGGGGCGCGCCCTAGGAGGGGGAGCGCGCCCCCCACCCTCGTGAGCAGGGTGTGGGCCCCTGGCCTTCATCTTTGGCGAGGATTTTTCTTTATTTATTTTAAGATGTTCCGTGGAGTTTCGGGACTTTTGGAGTTGCGCAGAATAGGTCTCTAATATTTGCTCCTTTCCAGCCCAGAATTCCAGTTGCCGGCATTCTCCCTCTTCATGTAAACCTTGTAAAATAAGAGAGAATAGCCATAAGTATTGTGACATAAAGTGAAATAACAGCCCATGATGCAATAAATATCGATATAAAAGCATGATGCAAAATGGACGTATCAACTCCCCCAAGCTTAGACCTCGCTTGTCCTCAAGCGAAAAGCCGATAACAATGAATATGTCCTCATGTTTAGAGGTAGAGGCGTCGATAAAAATAAAATACGGACATGAAGGCATCATGATTGTTCTCATAACAGCAACATATATAGATTTTGTCATATGATTACTTATGTTCGAGTGATGATCTATTCACAATGCAAGAGTATAAATCATAAACCTTATTGGGCTCCAACAAACTATAATCTCAGTCATTGAAGCAATTGCAATTTATCATAACATTGGAAAGAGTCTATGTCAGAGCTTAAAAGCAAGTCCACATACTCAACTATCATTTAGTCCTTCATAATTGCTAACACTCACGCAATACTTGTGGTTACGGAGTTTTAATCGGACACAGAGAAAGATAGGGGCTTATAGTTTTGCCCCACAACCTTTTACCTCAAGGGTAATGTCAACAATAATGGTTCATGCTCCCCTACATCCAATTAGATATATTTATATATATCATGTTCTTTCCAACATGCTGAGCTTGCCAAAGGATAAAATGAAAAAGAAAAGGTGAAGATCACCATGACTCTTGCATAAGGTAGAAGATAATAATAAAAGATAGGCCCTTCGCAGAGGGAAGCAGAGGTTGCCATGCGCTTTTATGGTTGGATGCACAAAATCTCAATGCGAAAGAACGTCACTTTATATTTGCCCCTTGTGATATGAACCTTTATTATGCAGTCCGTCGCTTTTATTACTTCCACATCACAAGATCGTATAAAGCTTATTTCTCCCACACCAATCAATCATACATATTTAGAGCAATTTTTATTGCTTTGCACCGATGACAACTTACTTGAAGGATCTTACTCAATCCATAGGTAGTTATGGTGGACTCTCATGGCAAAACTGGTTTAAGGGTATTTGGAAGCACAAGTAGTATTTCTACTTGGTGCTGAGAATTTGGCTAGCATGAGGGGGAAAGGCAAGCTCAACAAGTTAGAGGATCCATGACAACATACTTTATCTCAGATATAAGAAAGACATAACTCATTACGTTGTCTTCCTTGTCCAACATCAACTCTTTAGCTTGTCATATTTTAATGAGTGCTCCCAATCCTAAAAGATGTCAATGATAATATATCTATATGTGAAACCTCTCTTTCCTTATTACTTCCTATTAATTGCAACAATGACCAAGGCTATGTCTACCAACTCCCAACAACTTTTAATCATCATACTCTTTCTATGTGAAGTCATTACTCTCAATAAGATCAATATGAACTCTTTGTTTCTTTTTATTCTTTTTCTCTTTTCTTTTATTCACCCAAGATCATGGCAAAATAATCAAGCCCTTGACTCAACACTAATCTTTATTATATATAACTCACGGACTCGATTACATAGAGAGATCAAAAAGCAAAACTCAAAACTAGATCATGCCATAAACTTTATTCTACTAGATCAAGATACTACTAATAGGATCGAACTAAGAAAAACGGTAAAGGTAGGGTTGTGATTGTGATACGATACCGGGGCACCTCCCCCAAGCTTGGCAGTTGCCAAGGGGAGTGCCCATACCCATGTGATTATGTCTCCTTTGTCAGTGAAGAAGGTGGTGGTGATGTTGGCTTAGTTGATGGCTTAGGCTTCTCCCTTAATTTGTGCATGAGGACGACATTTTGATCCCTAAGATCATCAATCTCCCACTCCAGGGTTAATATCTTTTTGCATAGGTCCTGCTTATTTTCCTGCAAGAGACGAAAAGGGATAAACTCGAACTTGGGTTTCTTTGCCCTATCAGGGAGACTTGACTTTTTGAACTCCACATGCATGTCCCCAGGTTGAGGCAATGGGGCTTCATCTTCATCTGAGCTCGTCTCCTCCTTCCCCTTGGGTTCATAGTCCTCTTCTTCCTCTGTGGTCCAACCATCGTGTTCCACATCTCCATAGACCTTGGGATTTGCTAAGTAATCATCCACATAGCTTTCTCCTTCCGAATCCTGGGAAGACATGTTGATTTAATCTGCAACGGGACAGCTCAAAACGAAAATAGAGGATATTTGCGTGATATGGGAGTCAAAACCTTCGGGAGAATATATAGTGAATTTTTTTACCGACCAAAATATGTATCGTGCAAGAAAACGGAGTCCGGAAGGCACACGAGGTGCTCACGAGGTAGGGGGCCGCGCCCAGAGGGGTAGGGCGCGCCCACCACCCTCGTGGGGCCCTCGTGTCCTTCCCGGACTGCTACTTATTTTTCTATTTTTCTAAATATTCCAAAACGGAGAAATATTGCCTTAAAAATTGTTTTGGAGTCGGTTTACTTACCGTACCACATACATATTCCTTTTCGGAATCTGAAACGTTTCGGAAAATGTCCCTTATGTATTCCTCCGGGGTTGCAGTTTCAATAATATTGGTTTCAACATTTATGGGATTACCTGAGATATAATGTTTGATTCTTTGACCATTTACCACCTTCGGATTTGTGCCTTAGAAGTTGTTGATCTTTATGGCTCCGGAACGATAGACATCTTCGATAACATAGGGGCCTTCCCATTTAGAGAGAAGTTTGCCTGCAAAAAATCTTAAACGAGAGTTGTATAGCAATACATAATAACCTACATTAAACTCACGCTTTTGTATCCTTTTGTCATGCCATCTTTTAACTTTTTTTTAAACAACTTGGCATTTTCATAAGCTTGGGTTCTCCATTCATCAAGTGAGCTAATATCAAATAACCTCTTCTCACCGACAAGTTTAAAATCATAGTTGAGCTGTTTAATAGCCCAATACGCCTTATGTTCTAGTTCGAGAGGTAAGTGACATGCTTTTCCATAAACCATTTTATACGGAGACATACCCATAGGATTTCTATATGCAGTTCTATAGGCCCATAATGCATCATCAAGTTTCTTGGACCAATTCTTTCTAGACCTATTAACAGTCTTTTGCAAAATTAATTTGAGCTCTCTATTGCTCAACTCTACTTGACCACTAGACTGAGGGTGATAAGGAGATGCAATTCTATGATTAACATCATATTTAGCAAGCATTTTACGGAAAGCACCATGAATAAAGTGTGAACCACCATCAGTCATTAAATATCTAGGGACTCCAAACCTCGGGAAAATAACTTCCTTAAGCATTTTAATAGAAGTGTTATGATCAGCACTACTAGTTGGAATAGCTTCTACCCACTTAGTAACGTAATCAACAGCAACTAAAATATGTGTATATCCATTAGAGGCAGGAAACGGTCCCATATAATCAAAGCCCCAAACATCAAATGGTTCAATAACAAGTGAATAATTCATAGGCATTTCTTTACGACTACTAATATTACCAATTCTTTGACATTCATCACAAGACAAGACAAACTTACGAGCATCCTTGAAGAGAGTAGGTCAATAAAAACCAGATTGCAATACCTTATGCGCAGTTCTATCTCCAGCGTGGTGTCCTCCATAAGCCTCGGAGTGACACTTGCATAGTATCTATTCCTATTCATGCTCAGGTACACAATGTCTAATAACACCATCTACTCCTTCTTTATAAAGATGTGGGTCATCCCAAAAGTAATGTCTTAAATCATAGAAAAACTTTTTCTTTTGCTGGTATGTGAAGCTAGGTGGTATAAACTTAGCAACAATATAATTAGCATAATCAGCATACCATGGAGTACTACGAGAATTACTTATAACATTTAATTGTTCATCAGAAAAGCTATCATTAATAGTTAGTGGGTCATCAAGAACATTCCCTAACCTAGACGAGTTTTCTGCAACGGGGTTCTCAGCTCCCTTTCTATCAACAATATGCAAATCAAATTCTTGTAGCAGGAGAACCCATCTGATGAGTCCAGGTTTAGAATCTTTCTTTTCCATAAGATATTTAATAGCAGCATGATCAGTATGAATAGTTACTTTAGAATCAACAATATAAGGTCTGAACTTATCACAAGCGAATACAACTGCTAAGAGTTCTTTTTCAGTAGTAGCATAATTTCTTTGAGCATTGTCTAGTGTCTTACTAGCATAGTGAATAACATTTAATTTCTTATCAACTCTTTGCCCTAGGACAGCACCTACAGCATAATCACTAGCATCACACATAATTTCAAAGGGTAGGTTCCAATGAGGTGGATGAACAACAGGTGCAGAGACTAATGCTTTCTTAAGTATTTCAAATGCTTCTGCACAATCATCATCAAAGACAAATGGTATATCTTTTTGTAATAAATTAGTCAGAGGCTGAGAAATTTTTGAGAAGTCCTTAATGAACCTCCTATAAAATCCAGCGTGACCAAGGAAACTTCTTATACCTTTGATGTCCTTGGGACATGGCATCTTTTCAATAGCATCAACCTTGGCTTTATCAACTTCAATACCTCTTTCAGAAACTTTGTGCCCCAAGACAATACCTTCATTAACCATAAAGTGGCACTTTTCCCAATTCAAGACAAGATTAGTTTCTTCACATCTCTGCAAAACTCGATCAAGATTGCTCAAGCAATCATCAAAAGAGAAACCATAGACGGAAAAGTCGTCCATGAAAATCTCACAAATCTTTTCACAAAAGTCAGAGAATATAGCCATCATGCATCTTTGAAAGGTAGCAGGTGCATTACATAAACCAAAAGGCATACGCCTATAAGCAAAAGTACCAAAAGGGCATGTAAAAGTAGTCTTTGATTGATCTCTAGCCGACACAGGTATTTGAGAAAAACCAGAATAACCATCTAGAAAGCAGTAATGTGTATATTTGCATAATGTTTCTAGCATTTGATCAATAAAAGGTAAGGGGTAATGATCTTTCTCAGTAGCCTTATTTAACTTGCGGAAATCAATTATCATCCTATAACCTGTGATAATTCTTTGTGGAATCAATTCATCTCTATCATTAGGAACAACAGTAATACCTCCCTTCTTAGGGACACAATGGACAGGACTTACCCACTGACTATCAGCAACGGGATAGATTATACCTGCCTCCAGAAGCTTGAGTATTTCTTTTCTTACCACTTCTTTCATTTTAGGATTCAGACGTCGTTGAGGATCACGAACTGCTTTGGCGTACGCCTCCAAATTTATTTTATGTTTACATAGAGTGGGACTAATACCCTTAAGATCATCAAGAGTATATCCAATAGCAGCACGGTGCTTCTTTAGAGTTTTCAACAATCTTTCTTCTTCATGCTCTGAAAGGTTAGCACTAATAATAACAGGATATATCTTCTTTTCATCAAGATAAGCATATTTAAGATTATCAGGCAACGGTTTAAGCTCAAACACGGGATCACCCTTGGGTGGAGGAGGATCCCCTAAAATTTCAACAGGCAAATTGTGTTGCAGAATAGGTTCCTGTTTAAAGAATACTTCATCCATTTCCCTTCTTTCATTCATGAACATATCATTTTCATGGTCTAGCAAATAGTGTTCTAAAGGATCACTAGGAGGTACGGCAATAGAAGCAAGACCAATAATTTCATCCTTACTAGGTAATTCTTCCTCACGATGTTGTTTACTAAATTTAGAGAAATTAAACTCATGAACCATATCATCCAAGCCAATAGTAACAACATTCTTTTCGCAATCTATCCGAGCATTAACAGTGTTCAAGAACGGTCTACCAAATATAATGGGACAAAAGCTATCTTGCGGAGAAGTAAGAATAATAAAATCAGCAGGATATTTAGTTTTCCCACACAAGACTTCAACATCTGTAACAATTCCCATCGCTGAAATAGTATCTCTATTGGAAAGTTTAATTGTGACATCAATATCTTCTATTCAGCAGGTGCAATTTCATGCTTGATTTCTTTATACAAGTCATAAGGTATAACACTAGCACTAGCACCCATATCACATAAGCCATGATAACAATGATCTCCTATTTTAACAGAAATAACAGGCACGCCTACCACATGTCTATGTTTATCTTTATCACAAGGCTTAGCAATTCTAGCAGTTTCACCATCGAACTGAATAATGTGCCCATCAATATTATCAGACAAGAGATCTTTAACAATAGCAATATTGGGTTCTACTTTAACTTGCTCAGGAGGTGTATAAATTCTAATATTGCTTTTACGAACAACAGTTGAAGCTTTAGCATGATCCTTTACTCTAACAGGGAAAGGTGGTTTCTCAATATAAGAAGTAGGAACAATAGGATCATTATAAGTGACAGTCTTTTCTTCAACTTTAATAGGTGCAACTACTTTTACTTCTATAGGAGGATGATATTTAAACCACTTCTCCTTAGGGAGATCAACATAAGTAGCAAAAGATTCACAGAAAGAAGCTACTATCTCAGAGTCAAGTCCATATTTAGTGCTAAACTTACGGAAAATATCGGTGTCCATAAAAGATTTAACACAATCAAACTTAGGTGTCATACCTGACTCCTTACCTTCGTCGAGGTCCCAATCTTCAGAGTTGCGTTTAGTTCTATCCAATAAATTCCATTTAAATTCAATAGTCTTCATCATAAAAGAGCCAGCACAATAAGTATCGAGCATGGTGCGATTGTTTTCAGAAAGCCGAGTATAAAAACTTTGCATAATTATTTCTCTCGAGAGCTCATGATTGGGGCATGAATATAACATTGATTTAAGCCTCCCCCAAGCTTGAGCGATGCTTTCTGCTTCGCGAGGCCAGAAATCATATATATAATTGCGATCACGATGAACAAGATGTATAGGGTAATACTTTTGATGAAATTCCAACTTCAATCTTTTATAGTTCCATGATCTCATATCATCACATAGCCTATACCATATCAATGCGTCTCCATCAAAGATAAAGGGAAGACCTTCTTCTTAGCAACATCATCGGGTATACCTGCAAGCTTAAAAAATCCACAAACTTCATCCACATATATTAAGTGCTCATCAGGATGCTTTGTTCCATCTCCTGTAAAAGGGTTAGCTAGCAGTTTTTCCATCATACCCGAAGGGAATTCAAAAGGAGTTTCATTTTCAATAGGTTTAGTAGGTTGAGGAGCAACTCTTTTCTCTACTGGACGGGGTGAAGATACCCCGAACAATCCCCTCAGAGAATTACTTTCCATAGTAACAAGTGACAGTAAATTTCAGCACACTATATAAATATTTCCTTACCAAATTCCACCTATCAAAGGCGCTACACTCCGCGGAAACGGCGCCAGAAAAGAGTCTTGATGACCCACAAGTATAGGGGATCTATCGTAGTCCTTTTGATAAGTAAGAGTGTCGAACCCAACGAGGAGCAGAAGGAAATGATAAGCGGTTTTCAGTAAGGTATTCTCTGCAAGTACTGAAAAAAGTGGTAACAGATAGATTTGTGACAAGATAAATTGTAACGAGCAACAAGTAACAAAAGTAAATAAAGTGCAGCAAGGTGGCCCAATCCTTTTTGTAGCAAAGGACAAGCCAGAACAAACTCTTATAATAGGAAAAGCGCTCCTGAGGACACATGGGAATATCGTCAAGCTAGTTTTCATCGCGTTCATATGATTCGCGTTCAGTACTTTGATAATTTGATATGTGGGTGGACTGGTGCTTGGGTGCTGTTCTTACTTGAACATGCATCCCACTTATGATTAACCTCTATTGCAAGCATCCGCAACTACAACAAAAGTATTGAGGTAAACCTAACCATAGCATGAAACATGTGGATCCAAATCAGCCCCTTACGAAGCAACACATAAACTAGGGTTTAAGCTTCTGTCACTCTAGCAACCCATCATCTACTTATTATTTCCCAATGCCTTCCTCTAAGCCCAAATAATGGTGAAGTGTTATGTAGTCGACGTTCACATAACACCACTAAAGGCTAGACAACATACATCTTATCAAAATATCAAACGAATACCAAATTCACATGTCCTCAGGAACAAACGTAATTACTTACAAAGCATATTCATGTTCATAATCAGTGGGGTAATAATATGCATATAGGATCTGAACATATGATCTTCCACCAAATAAACCAACTAGCATCAACTACAAGGAGTAATCAACACTACTAGCAACCTACTAGCACCAATCCCGGGCTTTGAGACAAGAATTGGATACAAGAGATGAACTAGAGTTTGTAGATGAGATGGTGCTGGTGAAGATGTTGATGGAGATTGCCCTCTCCCAATGAGAGGAGCGTTGGTGATGACGATGGTGATGATTTCCCCCTCCCGGAGGGAAGTATCCCCGGCAGAACAGCTCTGCCGGAGCTCTAGATTGGTTCCACCAAGGTTCCGCCTCGTGGCGGTGGAGTCTCGTCCCGAAAGGTTGCTTCTTATTTTTTTTCTCATCGAAAGACTTCATATAGGAGAAGATGGACATCAGAGAGCCACCAGGGGGCCCACGAGGTAGGGGGCGCGCCCTAGGAGGGGGAGCACGCCCCCCACCCCCGTGAGCAGGGTGTGGGCCCCCTAGCCTTCATCTTTGGCGAGGATTTTTCTTTATTTATTTTAAGATGTTCCGTGGAGTTTTCGGACTTTTAGAGTTGCGCAGAATAGGTCTCTAATATTTGCTCCTTTTCCAGCCCAGAATTCCAGCTGCCGGCATTCTCCCTCTTCATGTAAACCTTGTAAAATAAGAGAGAATAGCCATAAGTATTGTGACATAAAGTGAAATAACAGCCCATAATGCAATAAATATCGATATAAAAGCATGATGCAAAATGGATGTATCATGGACCTAAGCCTGAGACTCAATGCTTCTACTGCAAGCAGACTGGTCACTAGAAGCGGAACTGCCCCAAGTATTTGGCGGATAAGAAGGATGGCAAGGTGAACAAAGGTATATGTGATATACATGTTATTGATGTGTACCTTACTAATGCTCGCAGTAGCACGTGGGTATTTGATACTGGTTCTGTTACTAATATTTGCAACTCGAAACAGGGGCTACAGATTAAGGGAAGATTGGCTAAGGACGAGGTGACGATGCACGTGGGAAATGGTGCCAAAGTCGATGTGATCGCAGTCGACACGCTACCTCTACATCTACCTTTGGGATTAGTTTTAGACCTGAATAATTGTTATTTGGTGCCAGCGTTGAGCATGAACATTATATCTGGATCTTGTTTGATGCGAGACGGTTATTCATTTAAATCAGAGAATAATGGTTGTTCTATTTATATGAGTAATATCTTTTATGGTCATGCACCCTTGAAGAGTGGTCTATTTCTATTGAATCTCGATAGTAGTGATACACATATTCATAATATTGAAGCCAAAAGATGCAGAGTTGATAATGATAGTGCAACTTATTTGTGGCACTGCCGTTTAGGTCATATCGATATAAAGTGCATGAAGAAGATCCATACTGATGGACTTTTGGAACCACTTGATTATGAATCACTTGGTACTTGTGAACCGTGCCTCATGGGCAAGATGACTAAAACGCCGTTCTCCGGAACTATGGAGCGAGCAACAGATTTGTTGGAAATCATACATACAGATATGTGTGGTCCGATGAATATTGAGGCTCGTGGCGGATATAGTTATTTTCTCACCTTCACAGATGATTTAAGCAGATATGGGTATATCTACTTAATGAAACATAAGTCTGAAACATTTGAAAAGTTCAAAGAATTTCAGAGTGAAGTTAAAAATCATCGTAACAAGAAAATAAAGTTTCTACGATCTGATCGTGGAGGAGAATATTTGAGTTACAAGTTTGGTCTTCATTTGAAACAATGCGGAATAGTTTCGCAACTCATGCCACCCGGAACACCGCGGCGTAATGGTGTGTCTGAACGTCGCAATCGTACTTTACTAGATATGGTGCGATCTATGATGTCTCTTACCGATTTACTGCTATCATTTTGGGGTTATGCTCTAGAGACAGTTGCATTCACGTTAAATAGGGCACCATCAAAATCCGTTGAGACGACGCCTTATGAACTATGGTTTGGCAAGAAACCAAAGTTGTCGTTTCTTAAAGTTTGGGGCTGCGATGCTTATGTGAAAAAGGTTCAACCTGATAAGCTCGAACCCAAATCGGAGAAATGTGTCTTCATAGGATACCCAAAAGAGACTGTTGGGTACACCTTCTATCACAGATCCGAAGGCAAGACTTTTGTTGCTAAATTTGGAATCTTTCTAGAGAAGGAGTTTCTCTCGAAAGAAGTGAGTGGGAGGAAAGTAGAACTTGATGAGGTAACTGTACCTGCTCCCTTATTGGAAAGTAGTTCATCACAGAAACCGGTTCCTATGACACCATACACCAATTAGTGAGGGAGTTAATGATGATGATCATAAAACTTCAGATCAAGTTGTTACTGAACCTCGTAGGTCAACCAGAGTGATATCTGCACCATAGTGGTACGGTAATCCTGTTCTGGAGGTTATGTTGCTAGACCATGACGAACCTACGAACTTTGAAGAAGCGATGGTGAGCCCAGATTCCACAAAATGGCTTGAAGCAATGAAATCTGAGATGGGATCCATGTATGAGAACAAAGTGTGGACTTTGGTTGACTTGCCCGTTGATCGGAAAGCCATCGAGAATAAATGGATCTTCAAGAAGAAGACTGACGCTGATTGTCAGTGTCTAAACCGGCGGATCTCGGGTAGGGGGTCCCGAACTGTGCGTCTAAGGCAGATGGTAACAGGAGGCAGGGGACATGATGTTTACCCAGGTTCGGGCCCTCTTGATGGAGGTAATACCCTATGTCCTGCTTGATTGTTCTTGATGATATGAGTATTACAAGAGTCGATCTACCATGAGATCAGAGAGGCTAAACCCTAAAAGCTAGCCTATGGTATGATTGTATGTTGTCCTACATACTAAAACCCTCCGATTTATATAGGCACCGGAGGGGGCTAGGGTTACACAAGGTCGGTCACAAAGGAGGAGATATACATATCCGTATTTCCTAGCTTGCCTTCCACGCCAAGTAGAGTTCCATCCGGACACGGAACGAAGTCTTCAATCTCGTATCTTCATAGTCTAACAGTCCGGCTGTCATGAGACCCCCTAATCCAGGACTCCCTCTGTAGCCCCTGAACCAGGCTTCAATGACGATGAGTCCGGCTTACAGTATTGTCTTCGGCATTGCAAGGCGGGTTCCTCCTCCGAATACACCATGGAAGAGCTTGAATGTGAGGATAGTGTCCGACCCTGCAAAATAAGTTCCACATACCACCGTAGAGAGAATAATATTTCCACAAATCTAATCCGCTGACACGTTTTGACAGCATGACATCACACCATGGCCTGGTTATTATTTGAACCGCTTTTCTCAACCAGCTCCGCACATATCGCGAGGCGGTTTTCTCGATACGTCTTGTCAAAGCAGAGATCGTGTTCCCCTTATCACGGGATTCTCATCAATACGGGCGTGGGTAACCCAACCGCGCCATCAATTACGGCACCTGGGGAATAAGCAGTTTTTGCCAAGCAAGTGGGGAGACTCATCGCCTCCTCCGCCCTTATAAAGGGATAAAGATTTACTTTTTTCACCCACGCCTTCTTCCTTCTCGCTTACCCATTCCCGCACACTTGAGCTCTAGCGCCCAAGCTCGCGTTCTTCTTATCGAACCACTTCAATCATGTCCGGAGCAGGAGGCAAGTGGATGGTCTCCTCCGTCACGGAGGAGAACATCAAAAAGTTACGGGAAGCCGGATACTTGGCCGTGGATATCGCGCACCGGCTGCCAAATGCGGGGCAGATCGTCCCCACGCCCGAACCCCATGAGAGGGTAGTTTTTCTTACCCATTTCGTCCGTGGACTGGGATTTCCTCTCCACCCATTTGTCTGTTGGGGAACGTAGCAGAAATTCAAAATTTTCCTACGTATCACCAAGATCTATCTATGGAGAGACCAGCAACGAGTAGAAAGAGAGTGCATCTACATACCCTTGTAGATCGCTAAGCGGAAGCGTTCAAGTGAACGGGGTTGATGGAGTCGTACTCGTCGTGATTCAAATCACCGATGACCAAGTGCCGAACGGACGGCACCTCCGCGTTCAACACACGTACAGCCCGATGACGTCTCACATGCCTTGATCCAGCAAGGAGAGAGGGAGAGGTTGAGGAAGACTCCATCCAACAGCAGCACAACGGCGTGGTGGTGATGGAGGAGCGTGGCAATCCTGCAGGGCTTCGCCAAGCACCTACGGGAGAGGAGGAGGTGTCACGGGAGGGAGGGAGGCGCCAAGGGCTCAGGTATGGATGCCCTCCCTCCCCTCCACTATATATAGGGGCAGGGGAGAGGGGGGAGGCGCAGCCTTGCCCCTTCCTCCAAGAAAGGGGTGCGGCTAAGAGGGGGGGAGGAGTCCATCCTCCCCAAGGCACCTCGGAGGTGCCTTCCCCCTTTAGGACTCTTCCCTCTAGGGTTCCCTAGGCGCATGGGCCTCTTGGGGCTGGTGCCCTTGGCCCATGTAGGCCAAGGCGCACCCCCTACAGCCCATGTGGCCCCCCGGGGCAGGTGGCCCCACCCGGTGGGCCCCCGGGACCCTTCCGGTGGTCCCGGTACAATACCGATGACCCCGAAACTTGTCCCGATGGCCGAAACAGGACTTCCTATATATAAATCTTTACCTCCGGACCATTCCGGAACTCCTCGTGACGTCCGGGATCTCATCCGGGACTCCGAACAACATTCGGTTACCACATACAAGCTTCCTTTATAACCCTAGCGTCATCGAACCTTAAGTGTGTAGACCCTACGGGTTCGGGAGACATGCAGACATGACCGAGACGTTCTCCAGTCAATAACCAACAGCGGGATCTGGATACCCATGTTGGCTCCCACATGTTCCATGATGATCTCATCGGATGAACCACGATGTCAAGGACTCAATCGATCCCGTATACAATTCCCTTTGTCTAGCGGTATTTTACTTGCCCGAGATTCGATCGTCGGTATACCGATACCTTGTTCAATCTCGTTACCGGCAAGTCACTTTACTCGTTCCGTAACACATCATCCCGTGATCAACTCCTTGGTCACATTGCGCATATGATGATGTCCTACCGAGTGGGCCCAGATATACCTCTCCGTTTACACGGAGTGACAAATCCCAGTCTCGATCCGCATAAAACAATAGATACTTTCGGAGAAACCTGTAGTGCACCTTTATAGTCACCCAGTTACGTTGTGACGTTTGATACACCCAAAGCACTCCTACGGTATCCAGGAGTTACACGATCTCATGGTCAAAGGAAGAGATACTTGACATTGGCAAAGCTCTAGCAAACGAACTACACGATCTTTGTGCTATGCTTAGGATTGGGTCTTGTCCATCACATCATTCTCCTAATGATGTGATCCCGTTATCAACGACATCCAATGTCCATAGCCAGGAAACCATGACTATCTGTTGATCACAACGAGCTAGTCAACTAGAGGCTCACTAGGGACATATTGTGGTCTATGTATTCACACGTGTATTACAATTTCCGGATAATACAGTTATAGCATGAATAAAAGACAATTATCATGAACAAGGAAATATAATAATAATACTTTTATTATTGCCTCTAGGGCATATTTCCAACAGTCTCCCACTTGCACTAGAGTCAATAATCTAGTTCACATCGCCATGTGATTAACACTCACAGGTCACATCGCCATGTGACTAATACCCAAGAGTTTACTAGAGTCAGTAGTCTAGTTCACATCACTATGTGATTGACACTCAATGAGTTTTATGTTTGATCATGTTGCTTGTGAGAGAGGTTTTAGTCAACGGGTCTGAACCTTTCAGATCCGTGTGTGCTTTACAAATCTCTATGTCATCTCCTAGATGCAGCTACCACGCTCTATTTGGAGCTATTCCAAACAACTGTTCTACTTGGAGCTATTCTAAATTATTGCTCCATTATATGTATCCGGTCTCTCTACTCAGAGCTATCCGGATAGGTGTCAAGCTTGCATCATCATAACCTTTACGACGAACTCTTTTACCACCTCCATAATCGAGAAAATTCCTTAGTCCACTAGTTACTAAGGATAACTTTGACCGCTGTCCTGTGATCCATTCATGGATCACTCTTGTACCCCTTGACTGACTCATGGCAAGGCACACTTCAGGTGCGGTACACAGCATAGCATACTGAAGAGCCTACGTCTTAAGCATAGGGGACGACCTTCGTCCTTTCTCTCTATTCTGCCGTGGTCGAGCTTTAAGTCTTAACTTCGTACCTTATAATTCAGGCAAGAACTTCTTCTTTGACTGATCCATCTTGAATACCTTCAAGATCATGTCAAGGTATGTGCTCATTTGGAAGTATTATTAAGCATTTTGATCTATCCTTATAGATCTTGATGCTCAATGTTCAAGTAGCTTAATCCAGGCTTTCCATTGAAAAACACTTTCAAAATAACCCTATATGCTTTCCAGAAATTCTACGTCATTTCTGATCAACAATATGTCAACAACATATACTCATCAGAAATTCTATAGTGCTCCCACTCACTTCTTTGGAAATACAAGTTTCTCATAAACTTTGTATAATTCCAAAATCTTTGATCATCTCATCAAAGCGTACATTCCAACTCCGAGATGCTCACTCCAGTCCTTAGAAGGATCGCTGGAGCTAGCATACCTTTTAGCATCCTTAGGATCGACAAAAACTTTCTGATTGTATTACATACAACCTTTCCTTACGAAAACTGGTAAGGAAACTCGTTTTGACATCCGTCTGCCAGATTTCATAAATGCAGCTAATGCTAACATGATTCCGACGGACTTAAGCATCGCTACGGATGAGAAAATCTCATCGTAGTCAACTCCTTGAACTTGTGAAAAACTCTTCGCCACAAGTCGAGCCTCATAGACGGTGACATTACCATCCACGTCCATCTTCTTCTTAAAGATCCATTTATCTTAATGGCTTGCCGATCATCGGGCAAGTCCACCAAAGTCCATGGATCCGTTCTCGGATTTTATGGCCTCGAGCCATTTATCGGAATCCGGGCCCACCATCGCTTCTCCATAGCTCGTAGGTTCATTGTTGTCCAGCAACATGACTTCCAAGACAGGATTACGTACCACTCTGAAGTAGTACGCATCCTTGTCATCCCACGAGGTTTGGTAGTGACTTGATCCGAAGTTTCATGATCAATATCATAAGCTTCCACTTCAATTGGTGTAGGTGCCACAGGAACAACTTCCTGTGCCCTGCCACACACTAGTTGAAGAGACGGTTCAATAACCTCATCAAGTCTCCACCATCCTCCCACTCAATTCTTTCGAGAGAAACCTTTCCTCGAGAAAGGACCCGATTCTAGAAACAATTCATATTGCTTTTGGATCTGAATTAGGAGGTATACCCAACTGTTTTGGGTGTCCTATGAAGATGTATTTTATCCGCTTTGGGTTCGAGCTTAATCCTGAAACTTTTTCACATAAGCGTCACAGCCCCAAACCTTTAAGAAACGACAACTTAGGTTTCTCTAAACCATAATTCATACGGTGTCATCTCAACGGAATTACGTGGTGCCCTACTTAAAGTGAATGTGGTTGTCTCTAATGCCTAACCCATGAACGATAGTGGTAATTCGATAAGAGACATCATGGTACGCACCATATCCAATAGGGTGCAACTATGATGTTCGGACACACCATCACACTATGGTGTTCCAGGCGGTATTAATTATGAAACAATTTCCACAATGTCTTAATTGTGTGCCAAAACTCGTAACTCAGATATTCATCTCTATGATCATATCATAGACATTTTATCCTCTTGTCACAATGATCTGCTACTTCACTCTGAAATTACTTGAACCATTCAATAATTCAGACTTGTGTTTCATCAAGTAAATATTCTCAACATCTACTCGAATCATCTGTGAAGTAAGAACATAACGATATTCACTGCATGCCTCAGCACTCATTGGACTGCACACATCAAAATGTGTTACTTCCTACAAGTTGCTATCTTGTTCCATCTTACTGAAAACGAGGCTTTTCAGTCATCTTGCCCATGTGGTATGATTTGCATATCTCAAGTGATTCAAAATCAAGTGAGTCCAAACGGTCCATTTGCATGGAGTTTCTTCATGCGTATATACCAATAGACATGGTTCGCATGTCTCAAACTTTTCAAAAATGAGTGAGTCCAAAGATCCATCAACATGGAGCTTCTTCATGCGTTTTAAACCAATATGACTTACATGGCAGTGCCACCAGTAAGTGGTACTATCATTACTATCTTTTGGCATGAAAATGTGTATCCCTACGATCAAGATTCAATAAACCATTCCTTTAGGTGCAAGAGCACTTATTCAGGTTTAATACTAATCTTAATGGTAGAGGGAGCGTGCGATGTTAGATCACATCAAACTTGGAAACACTTCCAACATGTATCGTCAGCTCACCTTTAGCTAGTCTCCGTTTTATTCCGTAGCTTTTATTTCGAGTTACTAACACTTAGCAACCGAACCGGTATCTAATACCCTGGTGCTACTAGGAGTACTAGTAAAGTACACATTAACATAATGTATATCCAATATACTTCTATCGACCTTGCCAGCCTTCTCATCTACCAAGTATCTAGGGTAATCCTGCTCCAGTGGTTGTTCCCCTTATTACAGAAGCACTTAGTCTCGGGTTTGGGTTCAACCTCGGGTTTCTTTACTAGAGCAGCAGCTGAATTGCCGTTTCATGAAGTATCCCTTTGTTCCCTTGCCCTTCTTGAAACTAGTGGTTTCACCAACCATCAACAATTGATGCTCCTTCTTGATTTCTACTTTCGCGGTGTCAAACATCGCGAATACCTCAAGGATCATCATATATGTCCTTGATATATTATAGTTCATCACGAAGCTCTAGCAGCTTGGTGGTAATGACTTCGGAGGAACTATCACTATTTCATCTGGAAGATCAACTCCCACTTGATTCAAGTGATTGTTGCACTCAGACAATCTGAGCACAAGCTCAACAATTGAGCTTCTCTCCTTAGTTTGCAGGCTAAGATAATCGTCGGAGGTCTTATACCTCTTGACATGGGCACGAGCCTGAAATCCCAATTTCAGCCCTCGAAACATCTCATATGTTCCGCGACGTTTCGAAAACGTCTTTGGTGCCTCTACTTAAACCATTTAACTGAACTATCACGTAGTTATCAAAACGTGTATGTCCGATGTTCGCAACATCCACAAACGACGTTTGGGGTTCAGCACACTAAGCGGTGCATTAAGGACATAAGCTTTCTACTGTCCGCATAATTGCTACTTTCAACTTTCAACTATATTTTCTCTAGGAACATATCTAAAACAGTAGAACTAAAGCGCGAGCTACGACATAATTTGCAAAAGGTCTTTTGACTATGTTCAGGATAATTAAGTTCATCTTATGAACTCCCACTCAGATAGACATCCCTCTGGTCATCTAAGTGATTACATGATCCGAGTCAACTAGGCCGTGTCCGATCATCACGTGAGACGGACTAGTCATCATCGGTGAACATCTTCATGTTGATCGTATCTACCATACGACTCATGCTCGACCTTTCGGTCTCCGTGTTCCGAGGCCATGTCTGCACATGCTAGGCTCGTCAAGTTAACCCTAAGTGTTTTTGCTGTGTAAAACTGTCTTACACCCGTTGTATGTGAACGTAAGAATCCATCACACCCGATCATCACGTGGTGCTTAGAAGCGACGAACTGTAGCAACGGTGCACAGTTAGGGGAGAACACTTCTTGAAATTTTGTAAGGGATCATCTTATTTACTACCGTCGTCCTAAGCAAACAAGATGCATAAACATGATAAACATCACATGCAATCAAATAGTGACATGATATGGCCAATATCATTTTGCTCCTTTTGATCTTCATCTTCGGGGCTCCATGATCATCATCGTCACCGGCACGACACCATGATCTCCATCATCATGATCTCCATCATCGTGTCTTCATGAAGTTGTCACGCCAACGACTACTTCTACTTCTATGACTAACGCGTTTAGCAATAAAGTAAAGTAGTTTACATGGTGTTCTTCAATGACACGCAGGTCATACAAAAAATAAAGACAACTCCTATGGCTCCTGCCGGTTGTCATACTCATCGACATGCAAGTCGTGAATCCTATTACAAGAACACGATCAATCTCATACATCACATATATCATTCATCACATTCTTCTTGGCCATATCACATCACATAGCATACCCTGCAAAAACAAGTTAGACGTCCTCTAATTGTTGTTTGCATGTTTTACGTGGCTGCTATGGGTTTCTAGCAAGAACGTTTCTTACCTACGCAAGACCACAACGTGATATGCCAATTGCTATTTACCCTTCATAAGGACCCTTTTCATCGAATCCGTTCCGACTAAAGTGGGAGAGACTGGCACCCGCTAGCCACCTTATGCACCAAGTGCATGTCAATCGGTGGAACCTGTCTCACGTAAGAGTACGTGTAAGGTCGGTCCGGGCCGCTTCATCCCACAATACCGTCGAAACAAGATTGGACTAGTAACGGTAAGCATATTGAACAAAATCAACGCCCACAACTACTTTGTGTTCTACTCGTGCAAAGAATCTACGCAATAGACCTAGCTCATGATGCCACTGTTGGGGAACGTAGCAGAAATTCAAAATTTTCCTACGTATCACCAAGATCTATCTATGGAGAGACCAGCAACGAGTAGAAAGAGAGTGCATCTACATACCCTTGTAGATCGCTAAGCGGAAGCGTTCAAGTGAACGGGGTTGATGGAGTCGTACTCGTTGTGATTCAAATCACCGATGACCAAGTGCCGAACGGACGGCACCTCCGCGTTCAACACACGTACAGCCCGATGACGTCTCCCATGCCTTGATCCAGCAAGGAGAGAGGGAGAGGTTGAGGAAGACTCCATCCAACAGCAGCACAACGGCGTGGTGGTGATGGAGGAGCGTGGCAATCCTGCAGGGCTTCGCCAAGCACCTACGGGAGAGGAGGAGGTGTCACGGGAGGGAGGGAGGCGCCAAGGCTCAGGTATGGATGCCCTCCCTCCCCTCCACTATATATAGGGGCAGGGGAGAGGGGGGAGGCGCAGCCTTGCCCCTTACTCCAAGAAAGGGGTGCGGCTAAGAGGGGGGGAGGAGTCCATCCTCCCCAAGGCACCTCGGAGGTGCCTTCCCCCTTTAGGACTCTCCCCTTTTTCCTATATCTTGGCGCATGGGCCTCTAGGGGCTGGTGCCCTTGGCCCATGTAGGCCAAGGCGCACCCCCTACAGCCCATGTGGCCCCCCGGGGCAGGTGGCCCCACCCGGTGGGCCCCCGGGACCCTTCCGGTGGTCCCGGTACAATACCGATGACCCCGAAACTTGTCCCGATGGCCGAAACAGGACTTCCTATATATAAATCTTTACCTCCGGACCATTCCAGAACTCCTCGTGACGTCCGGGATCTCATCCGGGACTCCGAACAACATTCGGTAACCACATACAAGCTTCCTTTATAACCCTAGCGTCATCGAACCTTAAGTGTGTAGACCCTACGGGTTCGGGAGACATGCAGACATGACCGAGACGTTCTCCGGTCAATAACCAACAGCGGGATCTGGATACCCATGATGGCTCCCACATGTTCCACGATGATCTCATCGGATGAACCACGATGTCAAGGACTCAATCGATCCCGTATACAATTCCCTTTGTCTAGCGGTATTTTACTTGCCCGAGATTCGATCGTCGGTATACCGATACCTTGTTCAATCTCGTTACCGGCAAGTCACTTTACTCGTTTCGTAACACATCATCCCGTGATCAACTCCTTGGTCACATTGCGCATATGATGATGTCCTACCGAGTGGGCCCAGATATACCTCTCCATTTACACGGAGTGACAAATCCCAGTCTCGATCCGCATAAAACAATAGATACTTTCGGAGAAACCTGTAGTGCACCTTTATAGTCACCCAGTTACGTTGTGACGTTTGATACACCCAAAGCACTCCTACGGTATCCAGGAGTTACACGATCTCATGGTCAAAGGAAGAGATACTTGACATTGGCAAAGCTCTAGCAAACGAACTACACGATCTTTGTGCTATGCTTAGGATTGGGTCTTGTCCATCACATCATTCTCCTAATGATGTGATCCCGTTATCAACGACATCCAATGTCCATAGCCAGGAAACCATGACTATCTGTTGATCACAACGAGCTAGTCAACTAGAGGCTCACTAGGGACATATTGTGGTCTATGTATTCACACGTGTATTACGATTTCTGGATAATACAGTTATAGCATGAATAAAAGACAATTATCATGAACAAGGAAATATAATAATAATACTTTTATTATTGCCTCTAGGGCATATTTCCAACATTGTCCACGGTCTCATGTTCTACTATGGGCTGGATTTTCATGATCTGGCCCCCAATTTGATCCTCAACATCTCGGCGTTTATCGTCGTGTGCGAGGCCTTCCTCCGCATCAGGCCCCACTTTGTCCTATGGCTGGAAACCTTCAATGTCAAACCGAAGGTGGTGGGTGGCCAGCAAGCAGAGTACGGAGGCGCCATGGTGGGCAAGATGCCTAATGTCACCTGGCTCGAGGGCACCTACGTGGATACCATAAAGGGGTGGAAATCAGGGTGGTTCTACATCACCGAGCCACGTGACTCCAACTGGGTGGCGGCCCCCAAATTTCGATCCGGAATCCCCACGCGGCTCACCTCCTGGAAAGAGAAGGACATGTCCTGGGGTTCCGCGGTAGAGCTGACCGGACTCCAGACCTGCATCCAGAACATGACGAACAAGAAAATCAAGCTCATCAACGTGGTCCAGGTTATGCTCTTCCGCCGAATCCTTCCATGCCAACGACGGGCATTTGTTTTGTGGGAGTTCGACTCGGCCAAGCACCAGACGCTGCGAGAGCTCTATGACACGACGCACGAGGATGTCTGGAGGGTGCTGTTCAAGGGCGCCGAGATGCCTCCCTCCCTTACCGAGGACCGCGGACTCAGCGCAAAGCGCCGCGCCCATCTCGTAGGCTTTTATATCTCTCAGGGTATTTATTCGCCCTGGTTTAGTTATGTGCTGGATCTAAGCTTTCATGTTATTAACAGGACTGGATAGAGACAACGGAGCAGCTTCATTGCCCAGCCCCCCTGCCCGAAGGTCCTGCAGACGCTCTTCTAACGAAGATGCTGACTCCGGCACCTTACGAGGTGCCGGAAAAGAAGGCCAATAAGAAGGCCACAGGGACCCAAAAGGGTCTCCGGCGCAAGGTTACATCGGGCTCATCATCCGATGACTCCGACGCGCCCTCCTCCCACGGAAACGAGGAGGAGGAGAAAAGCTATCCCCCCTCCCAGCCAGGGGAGACAAGAAAAGGAAGGCCAACCCATCCGGGGAGGCCAAGGGTCCAAGAAGGGAAAGACCCTCCCTCCGGACTGTGCCACGACGGCCGTCGACAGCGGCGACGAGTGGCTACTTAGGGACAAGCCCCTGGCGAAGTCGTAAGTGTCCGGACACCATAGTGCTTCATGGTATGTTTTATTGTACTGCCTTTCCTCATGCCAAACATGATTATGCAGTCCGTCCCGATCTCATCTCGACATACCCTCGTCGAGCGGCTCTTTGGACTCGTCGGATATGAACAGCGGTTCTCCTCCGACGGCTTCCACCCCTCGCCCTACGGACAACGCCGAGGTGTTGTCTCAAAAGGCACCGAGCCAAGGGGAGGTGATCCTGGGTGCGCCTCACGGTGACCTCCTGGACCTTGGGTGCCAAGGGAGCGAGGCTCCTACAGGCTTCGAGTTCAGGCCCCAGCCGGACACTGCGCCGGAACCTTCGATGGTTCTGGACTCCGGCAGGAGGTCCCCCATTAAGGGGGGCCAACCATCCGTGCCGGTGTCCTCTGTCCAACCAGAGGCACCGGACACCGTGCTGGAAGCGCTTCGCAGTGCTTCCATCGCAGAAGAGCACCGCACTATCATGAGTGCGGTGGTCGAGAAGGTTCAGTCCACCAAAAACGGACTGACTGAAGCTTGCGCCAGCCTCCTACCAGGCTTTGAGGTAAGCATTCAAAATATAAGAAAATATTACTGCATAGATAGTAGCCCCTGATGCTCTGTTCGGTGTTCGTGAAGAAAAGCCGAATAGAGGATCAAATGATAACTCAGGAGTCTAATTAGAGTATGTCTATGTGTATGTGCAGGCTTCACTGCTGGCCGCTGCCGCACGTACTGCGGAGGTCTCTGCATTGAAGCAGGTCCTGAAGCGGCCCGAGGACGAGCTCAGCCTCACCAAGGGGCATCTCGAAGAGAGCAAAGGTAAGATATACCCCCGTCTATATAGTTAAAAAGAAGTTCGGGTGTAAAGTAATAGGATCATCATGAATTTGTCAGGGGCCATGACCGAGGTGGAGACCCTGAGGAAGGCGGTGTCCGAGGCCGAAGACAAAGCGGCCAAAGAACGCCTGGAACGGGAGAACAAGAAGCCCGAGTAGGCGAGGTGCAGCAAGAGCTCGAGGCTCTCGCTAGAAAGCACGAGTCCTTGGAGCTTGACTCCAAGACGCGAGAGTCCGAGCTCGCGCAGGCACTTGAAAGCGTCCGGAGCGCCAAGGCCGAAGCCCACAAGTCCCTCCAGGAGATTGACGCGACGAAGAAGATAGCAGCGGGTAAGGCATTCAATATGCAAAGCAAGCATGTGAAGGAGACTTTCCTTTTTCTTACCCGAGTTCGGAGCTCTCCAGGAGCGTTTGCAGATATTCCCCGCAGTGTACTGGATGCCACGGAGTTTTACCGGGCTAAGGAAGGGAGCTCATCGGAGAAGTTGTTCTGGTCTCAGTATACTAGGACTGAACACCCCGTGTCCTTGAGCGACCAGCTGAAGCAGTTGGTCAAACTTCACAAGGCGGCTGAACAGGCCATGAGGGGCCTTATAGTCCGGATGTGGCCTGGCGAGCCCCTATCCGGCAGCTACTTCGGTCTGGTGAGGCGGCTTGTGGAAGCCTTCCCATGGCTTGAAGTCATCAAGCGGTCTGTCTGCATCGAAGGTGCACGCAGGGCTTTTGCCCGGGCGAAGGTGCACTGGGCGAAGCTGGACGCCGTGAAGCTGGTGAAGGAGGGGCCGCCAGAGGGCATGGAGCATCGCTGCCCCGAGAATTACTATGAGAGCGTCCTGAAGGGTTCCCGCTTAGTGGCGGATGAGTGTGCCAAGGATGTAATTTTTGAATGAACATGTCCATGTGATCCTGTAATATGAAACGAGTTCTTTTGCACCATGCGACACTTTCTTAATTTAAAATATTACCTTCTGTGCGGCCGTTTTTATAAAATCTGAGAATTGGCCAGTTGTCGGCTTCTACCCCCATGTAACTAGTACTGGGGTGTTCGGGGTAAATCTGAACACTCTTTACCCCAATTTTGGGTCCTTCAAGGGAGGTGTTCAGCGCAACAAACCAGGCAATCGGACTATAATGCTTTATCACTCTCACTTAGCCATAGAAGTCTATAATTTTAAATTTTTGGTGAAGCCCCTGGTATTCGGAGGGTCGAATTTGGGGCGCTATACACGCCTAAGCCGGACAAGGCCGACTCCTCGCCCGAAGCGGAAAAAGTCTTTAAGGACTTGAGACCTCTCGAACAGTGACCAGTCTCTCGCCTTATCATGACAGTCAGTTTTTGGCTTTCTCTACTAAGGTGCTCATCCGGAAGAATCAGGACACAATCGCAGTAGTTCTCCCACCGCTACCTTAGCCAATATAGCGGAACGTAAGGTACCAAAGCATGGGAGCCAGGTGACCCAACATTTGATCAAAGACATGATTCGGAGCTGATGCATATAATGGTATAAGTTCGGGGTGCCGCACTGTCGAAAGTGTTCGAACTTCCTGCGCCGTATTGTGGGGTAAACGAGAGCCCCTAGCGTACTGACCGTACCCGAACGTGAAGGAAATATGCCCTAGAGGCAATAATAAAGTTATTATTTATTTCCTTATATCATGATAAATGTTTATTATTCATGCTAGAATTGTATTAACCGGAAACATAATACATGTGTGAATACATAGACAAACAGAGTGTCACTAGTATGCCTCTACTTGACTAGCTCGTTAATCAAAGATGGTTATGTTTCCTAACCATGAACAAAGAGTTGTTATTTGATTAACGGGATCACATCATTAGGTGAATGATCTGATTGACATGACCCATTCCATTAGCTTAGCACCCGATCGTTTAGTATGTTGCTGTTGCTTTCTTCATGACTTATACATGTTCCTATGACTATGAGATTATGCAACTCCCGTTTGCTGGAGGAACACTTTGTGTGCTACCAAACGTCACAACGTAAATGGGTGATTATAAAGGTGCTCTACAGGTGTCTCCAAAGGTACATGTTGGGTTGGCGTATTTCGAGATTAGGATTTGTCACTCCGATTGTCGGAGAGGTATCTTTGGGCCCTCTCGGTAATGCACATCACATAAGCCTTGCAAGCATTGCAACTAATGAGTTAGTTGCGAGATGATGTATTACGGAACGAGTAAAGAGACTTGCCGGTAATGAGATTGAACTAGGTATTGAGATACCGACGATCGAATCTCGGGCAAGTAACATACCGATGACAAAGGGAACAACGTATGTTGTTATGCAGTCTGACCGATAAAGATCTTCGTAGAATATGTAGGAGCCAATATGAGCATCCAGGTTCCGCTATTGGTTATTGACCGGAGACGTGTCTCGGTCATGTCTACATTGTTCTCGAACCCGTAGGGTCCGCACGCTTAAGGTTTCGATGACAGTTATATTATGAGTTTATGAGTTTTGATGTACCGAAGTTAGTTCGGAGTCCCGGATGTGATCACGGACATGACGAGGAGTCTCGAAATGGTCGATACATAAAGATTGATATATTGGA
>NC_041390.1:416549097-416563373 GCF_002162155.2 Triticum dicoccoides | reverse complement strand
GGCCATATGGGCCTTAGTGGAGAGAGAGAGGGGCTGCCAGAGGTGGGCCGCGCGCCTCCTCCCCCCTGGTCCGAATTTGACTAGGAGAGGGGGGGCGGCGCCCCCCTTTCCCTCTCCCTCCCCACTTCTTTCCCCCTCCTAGTAGGAGTCCTACTCCTACTAGGAGGAGGACTCCTCCTGGCGTGCCTATAGGGGCCGGCCGGCCTCCTCCCCTTGCTCCTTTATATATGGGGGCATAGGGGCACCCCTAGACACACAAGTTGATCATTGTGATCGTTCCTTAGCCGTGTACGGTGCCCCCCTCCACCATATTCCACCTTGGTCATATTGTAGCGGTGCTTAGGCGAAGCCCTACGACGGTACAACATCAAGATCGTCACCACGCCGTCGTGCTGACGGAACTCCTCCCCGATGCTTTGCTAGGATCAGAGCCCGGGGATCGTCATTGAGCTGAATGTGTGCTAGAAGTCGGAGGTGCCGTAGTTTCGGTGCTTGATCGGTTGGGCCGTGGAGACGTATGACTACATCAACCAAACGCTTCCGTTGTCGATCTACATGGGTACGTAGATCACACTCTCCCCTCTCATTGCTATGCATCATCATGATCTTGCGTGTGCGTAGGAAATTTTTTGAAATTACTACGTTCCCCAACAGAATGTGCGGGTGCGGATTGTCGTAAATGGACGTATAAGAGAAAAGAGAAAAACTTAAATAATGCAATGACAGATTAATGATATGCATTGTTATTTGAATAATACGTCGAAGCGTACTGGTGCAAGTAGTGCAATAAGCATAAAGTAGGACAATTCGAAATGTCCTATCCCAGGGCAAGCTATGCATAAATAGTGAAAAACGGGTATATCAAGTATTACTAGAGACCACCTGGCAGTTCCCGTGTTCATCTTAGCTTCTTGCCGCCTTGGTTGTTGCTTCCAGAATGTGTCCGGCAATCGTACTGCCGGAAACGGCTTCCGAAGAGTTAGGCCCTGAAAGAGAAAAGGAATGTCACACGTGTACAGCCCCTAGTGTGGTTAAGCCACAATGTGGGGCGTGTCCTGATTGTGCCCCCGCCTCCATGGTATTTTCAATGCATAGTTATGTACACGCGGCGCGGATTTTGTCGCTTCACTGGGACTGGGACGGGGGCTGGATTGCTAGGCGAGCTCTGATCGTGCCAGGCGATCCTGTTGCAGCTTGTTACGGACTCGCTTGAAGGTGTCCGGGGGCTGTGACACTGAATGAGTGGTCTGCCTAAACAGGCTGCTTTGTGCCTCTGCTGCAAGGGCTGCAGTGTGCTCTTCCATATGGAGCGAGCGTTCTGTGTTTCCATTTACTGTTATAACCCCGCGAGGTCCTGGCATCTTGAGCTTGAGGTATGTGTAATATGGCACTGCATTGAATTTTGCAAATGATATCCGTCCGAGCAGTGCATGATAGCCACTGCGAAACGGGACGATGTCGAAGATTAACTCTTCGCTTCAGAAGTTATCCGGTGATCCGAAAACCACTTCCAGTGTGATTGAGCTTGTGCAATGGGCCTCTACACCTGGGATGACGCCTTTAAAGGTGGTTTTGCTGGGTTTGATTCTTGAGGGATCGATACCCATTTTTCGCACTTTATCCTGATAAAGCAGGTTCAGGCTGCTGCCACCATCCATAAGGACTCGAGTGAGGTGAAATCCGTCAATGATGGGATCTAGGACCAGTGCGGCGGATCCGCCCTGACGGATGCTAGTGGGGTGGTCCCTGCGATCGAAGGTGATCGGACAGGCAGACCATGGGTTGAACTTTGGGGCGACGGGCTCCATCACGTAGACATCCCTTAGTGCACGCTTCTGCTCCCTCTTGGGAATGTGGGTTGCGTATATCATGTTCACCATCTTCACTTGTCGGGGAAACCCCTTCTGTCCTCCTGTGTTCGGCAGCCGGGGCTCCTCATCATCATCGCTGTGCTGCCCCTTGTCCTTATTCTCAGCATTTAACTTGCCGGCCTGCTTGAACACCCAGCATTCTCTGTTGGTGTGATCGGCTGGCTTGTCGGGGGTGCCGTGGATTTGACACGAGCGATCCAGTATGCGATCCAGACTGGACGGAGCCGGAGTATTTCTTTTAAATGGCTTTTTCTGCTGACTGGATCTAGAGCCTCTGAATCCGGCATTAACTGTCGTATCTTCGGTGTTATCGCCGTTATTGCGGCGCTTTGGTCTATTACGACGCTGCCTACCGTTAGCATCTTTGGTATCCGAGGTATCCGGATTCCTCGATGTGTTGTTGCTGCGAGCCAGCCAGCTATCCTCGCCCACGCAAAAGCGGGTCATGAGTGTCGTGAGGGCTGCCATAGATTCCGGCTTCTCCTGGCCGAGGTGGCGGGCGAGCCACTCGTCGCGAATATTATGCTTGAATGCCACTAGGGGCTCTGCATCCAAACAGTCTACAATTTGATTTTTCTTAGTCAGGAACCGTGTCCAGAATTGTCTGGCCGATTCCCCTGGCTGCTGGATTATGTGGCTCAAGTCGTCAGCATCCGGCGGCCGCACACAAGTGCCCTGGAAGTTGTCAAGAAATGCATCTTCCAGATCCTCCCAACTGCCAACAGAATCTACTAGCAAGCTATTCAGCCAATGCCGGGCTGGTCCTTTGAGTTTTAGTGGGAGGTACTTGATGGCATGTAGACCATCACCGCGAGCCATGTGGATGTGAAGGAGGAAATCTTCAATCCATACAGCGGGATCTGTTGTGCCATCGTATGATTCGATATTTAAGGGTTTGAAACCCTCCGGGAATTCGTGATTCATAACTTCATCAGTGAAGCATAGGGGGTGTGCGGCACCTCTGTGTCGGGCTATATCCCGATGTAGTTCGTATGAGTCTTTTCTGTTGTATTCGGCCCGGCCAGATTTACTCTTGGTGTATCCGATGCGACGATCATCGTCCTGTGTGGGCGCACGTGCCCGTGTCCCGTATATTGACCTTGCGATTTTTGCCTTACTGTCCAAGATGTCTCGCAGGTCCTCTGTGTTGCCCCGGGCCTTAGTATTTTTGACTGAGTGGCGACGGGGTGCGGTCTGATCTTTAGGCTGAAACGCCTCCTTGGCTAGGCCGCGTAGTGGCCGGTCAGCCGCATCGTACACTGGTGAATGAGGTTTCAATGCTTCCTCCTCGAGGTGAGGTAGTAACCTGCGCTTTGGGTAACTCTTGGACGGGCGCTCGTGTTCATGCTCCTTGGCCGCAAGGACTTCGGTCCACCTGTCTGCTAGCAAGTCTTGATCAGCCTGAAGCTGTTGCTGTTTCTTCTTTAGGCTATTTGTCGTGGCCATAAGCCGGCGCTTGAAGCGCTCTTGCTCGACGGGGTCCTCTGGCACGATAAACTCGTCGTCGCCAAGGCTCGCCTCGTCTTCGGAGAGAGGCATGTAATTGTCCTCCTCCGGTTCTCCATCTGCTGCCTGCTCTGGAGGGCTAGCTTGTTCGTCCTCTAGCTCTGCACCGTGCTGGAGGGGATTGTTGTTGTCTTCGGCGCTATCCAGAGTGTTATTATCTCCTGTGCCGGTATCACTGCTCTTGCTATGGCGGGACTTAGAGCGGCGCCACTGACGTCGGCGCTTGGGTTGCTTCTTGGAGGGGTCATCCTTCGTTGTCTCGTCGCCATTGGCTTCTTTGGGGGTGTCCACCACGTATATATCATATGATGAGGTGGCGGTCCAGTGCCCCGAGGGCGTGGATCCTGTTCGTTTCCGGCTTCTCGTCCATACCGTCGAAGTCATCGGAGCCGAAGTCGAGCATGTCGGTTAAGTCATCGACGGTGGCTACTAAGTGGGTGGTGGGTGGGCAGCGAATTTCTTCGTCGTCCGCATCCCATTCTAGCCGGACATAGTTCGGCCAAGGTTCTCCTGACAGGGAGAGAGACCTTAATGAATTTAGCACATCTTCAAAAGGTGAGTGCTGAAAGATATCTGCGGAGGTGAACTCCATGATCGACGCCCAGTCGGATTCAACGGGCACGGATATGAGCGGCTCGGAGTCCATGGCCGGAGATGAATCCAGTGGTTCGGCAACACGGCTCTCGTAAGGAGTGAAGTCAGTATCCGACTCTAACGCCACTGAGAGTGCGGCCTCCATGGCGGGGTCCATCCCCTCTGCTATCGGATGGCACGACTTGCTCCGGATTGATGGACGGGGTAGTTGCGGATGCGATATCCCGAACATTGTCCGACAGCAGAGTTACGTCATGCTCGTCACGACTGTACGGTGCGTCCGACATGGGCCTGAATCCGTCGAAGATCAAGTCTCCGCGGACGTCGGCCGTGTAGTTCAAATTTTCAAATCTGACCTGATGGCCAGGGGCGTAGCTTTCAATCTGCTCAAGATGGCCAAGCAAATTGGCCCGCAGTGCGAAGCCGCCGAATACGAAGATCTGTCCGAGGAGGAAAGCCTCACCCTGGACTGCATCGCTAGCGATGATCGAATGAGCCATCAAGCCTTATGATGATGACACAGAGGAACTCTTGATGAAAGCACCAATGTCGGTGTGAAAACCGGCGGATCTCGGTTAGGGGGTCCTGAACTGTGCGTCTAAGGCGGATGGTAACAGGAGGCAGGGGACACGATGTTTACCCAGGTTCGGGCCCTCTTGATGGAGGTAATACCCTACATCATGCTTGATTGTTCTTGATGATATGAGTATTACAAGAGTCGATCTACCACGAGATCACAGAGGCTAAACCCTAAAAGCTAGCCTATGGTATGATTGTATGTTGTCCTACGGACTAAAACCCTCCGGTTTATATAGGCACCGGAGGGGGCTAGGGTTACACAAGATCGGTTACAAAGGAGGAGATATACATATCCATATTGCCTAGCTTGCCTTCCACGCCAAGTAGAGTCCCATCCGGACACGAGACGAAGTCTTCAATCTCGTATCTTCATAGTCCAACAGTCTGGCCAAAGGATATAGCCCGGCTGTCCGGAGACCCCCTAATCCAGGACTCCCTCACTGATGGTAATGTTACTATCTATAAAGCTCTACTTGTTGCAAAAGGTTTTCGACAAGTTCAAGGGATTGACTACGATGAGACCTTCTCACCCGTAGTGATGCTAAAGTCTGTCCGAATCATGTTAGCAATTGCCGCATTTTATGATTATGAAATTTGGCAAATGGATGTCAAAACTGCATTCCTGAGTGGATTTCTGGAAGAAGAGTTGTATATGATGCAACCGGAAGGTTTTGTCGATCCAAAGGGATCTAACAAAGTGTGCAAGCTCCAGTGATCCATTTACGGACTGGTGCAAGCCTCTCGGAGTTGGAATAAACGTTTTGATAGTGTGATCAAAGCATATGGTTTTATACAGACTTTTGGAGAAGCCTGTATTTACAAGAAAGTGAGTGGGAGCTCTGTAGCATTTCTAATTTTATATGTGGATGACATATTATTGATTGGAAATGGTATAGAATTTCTGGATAGCATAAAAGGATATTTGAATAAAAGTTTTTCAATGAAAGACCTCGATGAAGCTGCTTATATATTGGGCATCAAGATCTATAGAGATAGATCGAGATGCTTAATTGGACTTTCGCAAAGCACATACCTTGACAAAGTTTTGAAGAAGTTCAAAATGGATCAAGCAAAGAAAGGGTTCTTGCATGTGTTACAAGGTGTGAATTTGAGTAATACTCAATGCCCGACCACTGCAGAAGATAGAGAGAAAATGAAAGATGTTCCCTATGCTTCAGCCATAGGCTCTATCATGTATGCAATGCTGTGTACCAGACCTGATGTGTGCCTTGCTATTAATTTAGCAGGGAGGTACCAAAGTAATCCAGGAGTTGATCACTACACAGCGGTTAAGAACATTCTGAAATACCTGAAAAGGACGAAGGATATGTTTCTCGTTTATGGATGTGACAAAGAGCTCGTCGTAAATGGTTACGTCGATGCAAGCTTTGACACTGATCCGGACGATTCTAAATCGCAAACCGGATACGTATTTTTATTAAACTATGGAGCTGTCAGTTGGTGCAGTTCTAAACAAAGCGTCGTAGCGGGATCTACATGTGAAGCGGGGTACATAGCTGCTTCAGAAGCAGCAAATGAAGGAGTCTGGATGAAGGAGTTCATATCCGATCTAGGTGTCATACCTAGTGCATCAGGTGCAATGAAAATCTTTTGTGACAATACTGGTGCAATTGCTTTGGCAAAGGAATCCAGATTTCACAAGAGAACCAAGCACATCAAGAGACGCTTCAACTCCATCCGGGACCAAGTCTAGGTGGGAGACATAGAGATTTGCAAGATACATACGGATCTGAATGTTGCAGATCCGTTGACTAGGCCTCTTCCACGAGCAAACCATGATCAGCACCAAGACTCCATGGGTGTTAGAATAATTACTGTGTAATCTAGATTATTGACTCTAGTGCAAGTGGGAGACTGAAGGAAATATCTCCTAGAGGCAATAATAAAGTTATTATTTATTTCCTTATATCATGATAAATGTTTATTATTCATGCTAGAATTGTATTAACCGGAAACATGATACATGTGTGAATACATAGACAAACAGAATGTCACTAGTATGCCTCTACTTGACTAGCTCGTTGATCAAAGATGGTTATGTTTCCTGACCATAGACAAAGAGTTTTCATTTGATTAATGGGGTCACATCATTAGGAGAATGATGTGATTGACTTGACCCATTTCGTTAGCTTAGCACTTGATCGTTTAGTTTGTTGCTATTGCTTTCTTCATGACTTATACATGTTCCTATGACTATGAGATTATGCAACTCCCGTTTACCGGAGGAACACTTTGTGTGCTACCAAACGTCACAACGTAACTGGGTGATTATAAAGGTGCTCTACAGGTGTCTCCGAAGGTACTTGTTGAGTTGGCGTATTTCGAGATTAGGATTTGTCACTTCGATTGTCGGAGAGGTATCTCTGGGCTCACTCGGTAATACACATCACTTAAGCCTTGCAAGCATTGCAACTAATGAGTTGGTTGCGGGATGATGTGTTACAGAACGAGTAAAGAGACTTGCCGGTAACGATATTGAACTAGGTATTGAGATACCGACGATCGAATCTCGGGCAAGTAGCATACCGATGACAAAGAGAACAACGTATGTTGTTATGCGGTCCGACCGATAAAGATCTTCATAGAATATGTAGGAGCCAACATCGGCATCCAGGTTCCGCTATTGGTTATTGATCAGAGAGGTGTCTCGGTCATGTCTACATAGTTCTCGAACCCGTAGGGTTCGCACGCTTAACGTTCGTTGACGATATAGTACTATATGAGTTATGTATGTTGATGACCGAATGTTGTTCGGAGTCCGGGATGAGATCACGGACATGACGAGGAACTCCGAAATGGTCCGGAGATAAAGTTTGATATATGGGATAATAGTGTTTGGTCACCGGAAGGGTTTCAGAATTCACCGGAAGGGGTTCCGGATGTTTCCCGAAATGTTTGGGTACGAAAACACTTTATTTGGGCCAAAGAGGAAAGCCCACAAGGTTTTTGGAAAGGCAAAAGGAAATTCTGCAGAGTCCAGGGGCCAGACGCCAGGGTCCCTGGCGTCTGGGTCCAGACGCCGAGAACCCTGGCGTCTGGCCTTGGAGTCCGAGAAGGACTCTTGCCTTTCAAGTGAAACCGACTTTGTGAAGGCTTTTACTCCAAGTTTCGACCCCAAGGCTCAACATATAAATAGAGGGGTAGGGCTAGAACCCAAGACATATCAAGAAGCACCAAGTCATGTGCCGGCTACCCCGTCCCCTCTAGTTTATGCTCTGTCATAGTTTTCGTAGTGCTTAGGCGAAGCCCTGCAGAGATTGTTCTTCACCAACACCGTCACCATGCCGTCGTGCTGTTGGAACTCATCTACTACTTCGCCCCTCTTGCTGGATCAAGAAGGCGAGGACGTCATCGAGCTAAACGTGTGCTGAACGCGGAGGTGCCGTACGTTCGGTACTTGATTGGGACGGATCGTGAAGGTGTACGACTACATCAACCGCGTTGATAAACGCTTCCGCTTACGGTCTACGAGGGTACATAGACAACACTCTCCCCTCTCGTTGCTATGCATCACCACGATCATGTGTGTGTGTAGCAAAATTTTGAAATTACTACGTTCCCCAACATTTTCGACATTTTTTCAAGTCCTTTTTCTGTATATTGGGTGCACCTACAGCTGAGTGCACCAAGTTCCACCAAGTTACTGTTCATACGTAAGATTAACTGCTTCTCACCATACTTTTGTTTCCAGTAAATTGAGTTGATCATCTTCAACACAGGTCTCTCTCAAAGAAGTAAAATGAAAACACATTTCATTTGTAATATAAATCTGCAGAAAATATGAACTATCGCAAAAGAACAAGAAAATGGCACTGAGCGCAGCTGATCATAAACGAGCTCAAAGATTGGATCCATATAACAAAATAAACATCTATAGTATTGTCGGTTCCACCTATCGGCTCAATTATATGAAAGATAGGGCAACAATTAACCAAGCTGGTATCCCAAAGAAAATTTAACCAAGCTGGTAGTAAAGACGATATGAACTAAAGAGTTCACGTGGAATTTTTGACCCTGTGATCTTAAGTGCACAATGAGCTGCAACCTGAACCCTATGGTTATGCTCCAACCATGGCAATTTGATAGAGCTGCTCTACATTGTTACCAATAATCGGCGAGCAGCTCAATCGTCTCCATCAACCTCGATGCAGGGCCCCTGTAAAAAGGAAGTGGTATGATCATGGTTGTTGTTGATCATAATAATCAACTAATTAACCATTTCTTGACAGACAAAGAGCGACGTGAATTGAAAGTACTATTGAATTTATAATGATTTAAAGATTGTAAATTTTGGCAGCGTGATATGTATATGGAACTTGTGTTTGAAGCCAAGTATATTGTTGAATGTGAAATTTGGCGTGCTTGTATGCGCCCTCTTGTTGAACTCTTGCCCCTAATTGAATAACAAATGCGGCTTCATCAGGGGACTCAGATTCACATGGAACCTTATCAGAATGAAGATGGTTAGCACATTGAGCAATCCCTTATTAGGACTACTTATTAGGTTCATGCATCCAATTTCCATCCATGATACGTGGATCCTTTAAGTTAATATACACAACAACATGTAAATGATTGCATCCATTTTTTTCTCCTTCTAGATCGTGACATGCAGGAAATGACAACCATATAATCATAACTACATAAAGCAACATCAACTCAAATATCATTCTGCATCAAACATCACAATGATCTCCAGCCAGAATGTTTCCACTCATATCAAAACAATGAGTAACAATGAAGGGAGCCGAGGGGGGTTTGTGCTACCTACTTCATGACGGTGTCCTACTGCTGCCCTTGCAGCATCTGGATAAGGCTATGGTGGTAGCACATCAGGTAGCACACCATGAACATTTTTATGCACATAATTAACATTTTTCAAATACATGATTAACATTTCTTTAAATATGTTTTTATGTCTACTTTTTACATACACTTTATACATTTTTTGTACATCAGGAGCATTATTTTATACATGTTTAACAATGTTTTATGCATGAATTTTATATATTCTCCTCCTCTCAAGAAATAAACTAATATATTCTCACATATCATTCTCGCAAGCAGAAGAAGCTAGCATTCTTTGCACCTGCCTTGGGTCAAACATTTAAACACCGATTTTTTATTTCTTAAACACAAAGGAGAAGCACTTACTTTTGCTTGGCCAGCTTCGGCAATCCTCCCACTATCCCATTTCCTCATTAGTATCCATCATCTTTAGTCCAATTTCCTCGCACTGCAAGCAAAAAATGCAGTGAGCGGAACGAATGCGGAAGAAAGGAAGGATGGAGAGTAGAACATAACCCTCGTGGCCGCCTGCCTGGTGAAGCGTCGGAGCAGTGGAGGCCTGGTTCTATACAGTCGGTGTGGATGGCTCCGGTACATGAGATATGCCCGTGAGTGAGATACTGGAGGAAACTAAATCTTGTGCCATTATAACTGAAAATTTGATTCCATGCAAAGCTCACTCACATTCAGCTCCTAAGGTTCTTGAGACAATTCCCGTCGTTAATTGTTCTCTATCAGTTTAGACATCCCTAAGAATAAGATGTTGGAGAAAACTGAACTCAAAAGAAATGTCTCAGACATGGAAGAATTTAGTTTCCTACATCTCTCAATTTCCGAGCTAAACAAGTCATATGATTTTGCTTGAACATTTCAAATTTATGATTTATGTAAAAATTATGAACTTAAATAATGCCTTGGGGACTATAAGTAATGCTGCTAGAACATTAATGACAATAACATTGTCGCAAATGATAATCCAATCGTCTCGCATACTGTATTTTGCATCTACAGGACCTAGCTAAGTCAACCTTCGTTAATAACTTGGTCCTAAATACCAAGCCTCACTCAATTACGTTAGTGTGAAACATCCAATTGTCCAATAGATAAAAAAGCTACATACATTCTTCAGTCCTTATACCAATCAGCATCGAGCAAACACTACCGTTCATACATACAGACCTAAAATCAAAAGAAAGTCTGAGAACATAGAACAACCGTTCATGCAAAATCGAAATTTTGGTTCAGGAAGCGGGCGTGCTGCTTATCCATGTGCTCTCTCCAACTCTCCCATGATAACCAGTGCCAACAACAACAAAAGGAATCAAGCAACTATCAAAGGGTACATACATCAAGCAAAAAAGGAGTGCTTACTTGGATTAATGGCAAGGTTATGCAGACAAAAGCGGCGATTATTGTGCCCCATAGTTCCTGTAATCCAGATCGGAAATGAGATCTTCGGGCAGAGAAAGGCACTCCAGGTAGTTACTGTTGGCTACTCGGTGGTATGGCAACCGATGCGACATGCTGCCACCGGCCAGACATGGGGAGGTGCGTACTCGGTAGCAAGAGCCCAGTGCCGTCAGCTTCTTTGAGAAGATGGAGGACTGGCGGCTTCTTTGATAAGATGGAAGTGGCCGGGCAGCCGGAGGCGATCGACGACGCTGACCATGGAGACGGGATCCGGCGTCGGCGGTTGCTAGGTGTAAGTGAGTCAGCGAGGTGAGGCAGCATGGTGGGGGGATTCAGGAGGTAGCCGGAGGCGAGGATAGGGCTTCGTTCGAGGGATGGTAGCGGGGGTGTCATGCTCGTGCGAGCGAGATGGTGCAGTGGTCGCGTGCGACAGGAAGGGTGGCGGCCAAGGGACAAACTTGGACTCTTCGGCCTCATCGCCCTCGCATAGCCTCTCAATACTCGGGGTCGCGCTCGTCGTCGACGCTGGCGGATGGCGGCGGAGGTGGCTCCATGTGCAAGATGGCCATGGCACCGACAACGGTGGGGTGAGCTCCGTCCCGGGATAAGCTAGATAGACGCTGACCAACACCGACATGTGTGAGTGGGGCAGCGGGTGTCGCGCTGGCGGGGTGCGGGGAAGGGTCGAAAACTATGACGAAGGATCAGCGGCCGGGAGGATGCGAGCCTGTTGGTGTTGCAGGGATGCGGAACCGCTAGAGAATGGGAAAAGGTATTGTGTGGTCTGGCAGTAGACATGGAGGATGGGAGGCGCCATGAAGTCTGGAAGGGAATGCGTGCGACGCTCCTTTTACAAAGTGCGCCGCGTCATGTGCAATCAAATCAGAGACCACGATCACGTCCTATCTGATTTGGAATTAATTACCCGAAAACTGGATTTTATTGTTTAGTAACATGCTATTCGTTCCTGTCGGTTTGTAATGTGGCTAGTTAGGAAAGGTGAAAATGTTAGGAAAGTTTTTATTGGTAACGTGCTATCGGTTCCTGCCCGTTTATAACATGTCTAGTTAGGAAATTTTGAAAAAGTTAGGAAAGTTTTTATTGTGAGGGTAAAAAAATCAACGTGAGGAGATATGGTGGTGGGATGTGAGACAAAGATAAACCGGACGAAAATAAACCGTGGTACTATTCAACCAACTGAGACATTAGAAGTAGAGATTATCACTGTGTCTGGTCAGGCGATAATGGATACCGTAATACCGAGTGGCGCCAACATGTATCTCTCCATCGCCGGAGGAGCAAATCCAGTCTTGAACTATCGAGCACCATGACATGCTTTTTTGGTATACCTGTAAGTTACTTTTACTAGCTAATTGTCCATATGTTGCAATGGGACATACATATTCTAGTGATTCAATATCAACCTTGTCTGACATATATCTTACACCCATCTTATTTTATGTTTTGGTAGGAATTAATTTGATTTGAGTATGGTAAGGGAATAGTAAGGAATGTTTTGATTTAGCTAATATCTTGGTAAGATTTGATTTTGTTTGGGTATGGGTAGGAGAAAGCAAGATTTTTTTTTTGATTTAATTGAGATTTTCATAAGATTTGATTTAATTTGATTGAGTTAATGCAGGACGTAATTTTAGGAAATTACTGGTTCCATATAGATTATTCCAAGTTACTTTCTTTATGTTATTTTCTTTGTGCGACATTGGTTGAAATTATCAAAAAATCAACAGAAAATCCGAGGGGCGTAAGGAGAAAAAACCGGCGAAGGGAGTGAGGCGAACCTACCAGCTCCACTTTAATAGTAGAGACTAGCTAATTGATCGTGTGTTGCAACAGGGGCATACATATTCTAATGGTCCAACACCATTGTGCCCGACACATACCATATACCCACCATATTATAGATTTTGGTAAGATTTGATTTGATTTGAGTATGGATAGAGGAAGGCGAGGAAGGTTTTCATTTAGTTGAGATTTTGTAAGATTTGATTTGATTTCGCTATGAGTTGGGAAAAATGAAAAAAAATTGATTTAGTTGAGATTTTGATAAGATTTGATTTGATTTGGGTATGGTAAAGGACCGCAATTAAAGTTTTGATTTTGTTGAGGTTTTGGTAAGATGTAATTTGATTTGATTGAGTTAATGCAAAACATGTGGGAGGGGTGGCATACAGAAGGGAAAACAGATAGGAGAGAGGCAAGGGTGAAGGTGAACGTACAAAGACCAACTCCCCTTTAGTAGTAATGATGACCATCTAGTTAAGGTGTGACGTTTGGCAACCCAAAACAACCATCTTGTCTAATGATGTGAGTAAACGTTAACACTCTGTTCAAAATACCGACAACTAATTAGACGATGTGATCGCACAGTATTTCATAAGTTGGTTCTATTCAACAACATCGTTTCTCTAACAGTGTGGTCTCATTATTACGGGCATCCTTGTTACTTCCACTATGCCATTCATCGGGAAAAGATGATGATCATCAATACATTAGTTAGTACTAGAGGTGAGAGTAGGGATTTGTTTTGTTTTTATGTTTTTCACACATGCAACTGAGTTTTCCTGTGAATCTTAGGATGGAGTCTTGATGAGCATGTGCCAAAGAAGAAAGATGTGACGACTAGCGAACATGAAAGTGAAACTTGTAAGAGCAATAGGTTAAAGTGACTAAAGCAATGTGGGCTAACAGAGGTATCTCAAATATCTGAAATGGAAGAAGACGAGGAAGATGAACTCCCCCCTTGCTCGACATTGATGAACTTTCCCACATTGAGCTATATGATTGTTAATTTGGTACTGCCATTGCCATTTGTTAGTAGTTAAGACGAACTGATGAACCGTCATTTGTTAGTAGCTAGGATTGAAATTATATTAGTTTGGTACTGCCTATCTATGTAATACGGTAAGATCACTGCCCGCGAGAAGGGATGACCAAAACATTCACCCTGGAGCAACCTAACATCGTGTAATTGCATCTTCACAACCATAATGCCCAGTGCTGTCAACCAAGCACCATAGACGAAACAATCTCGTGATTCTGTAGAGTTAGCCAAATAAAAATGCAGAATAGAGTCTGCATTATCTGAGTCAGTCGGGCTCAATCGGACGGAAAGTAAAGGCAAAAGGAAGCAAAAATGGTTGCAGGAAACCAAAACACTGGTATTTACGCCCAGCGGGTTGCTCCCGGGCCAAGAATGCGAATATCTACCAAAGTCGAAGCAACCCACCATTTCATCTAAATAAATAAAATCCTAAAATAAAAAAGAAAAGTATGACCAACCCACCCGGCTGGCTGCTGGGCCACAGCACATCGGGGGTAGTCAGTTATAGAGAGAGAAACACACACACACAGAGAAAGAGGCGTATGCGAAAGGCCGGCGCGGCGTCCATGAGAGAGAGAGAGAGCCGGATAGAGATAGAGGGACGCGGCTCGTCTGCCGTGCCTTCACGCACGGCAGAACTGCCGTACGGGCCACAATCGGCCGTT
>NC_041390.1:416497452-416548679 GCF_002162155.2 Triticum dicoccoides | reverse complement strand
TGCAGTGAACGAACGGCCGATTGTGGCCCGTACGGCAGTTCTGCCGTGCGTGAAGGCACGGCAGACGAGCCGCGTCCGAGATAGAGACGGGGACGACGGTGCGGGGCCCACGGGTCAGCAGCCCCGCTCTATTTAAGGACCCCGTTCGGTGTTTTCCTGAGATCATTCACTCATCAAACGCGACGCACAGAGACAGAGGGAGAGGGTCCGCTGTACTTGCATCCTTCCCTGCCCCCTTCCCCTCCTCCCCTCCAAGTCCAGAAATCCGTTCCCCTCTCCCCCTCTCGTCTGCACCCGAGACGCTCCTCTAGATCAGTTCCCCCTCGGTGCGGTTACCTCTCGCCGGAAGCCAAGCCACCATGGTGTCGCCGGACGCTATCCGCACCGTCATCGGCGTCATAGGTGCGTGCCTCCCCGTCGCCCCACGCCCCCCGCCTCTGTACTACATACGCATGTGCGCCTGCACTGCAGCGAAAACCATGTGGCAGCGGCGCCACACGGGTCGTACGGTGGGGGTGCTGCTGTTGCCTCCTGATGCTCTTTTTGTTTCTCGCCGCTTTGCGCGTGTCCTCTTCACGAACTTTTGCTCCCTTCGCGAGCATCACGCGCCGGCTTCCCTAGAGCGGCCCGATTCGTGATTTGTTCGGCGGTTCCTCCTTTGTGTTTGTTTGTTCATCGTCCGAGATCTACTTCTGATGTTGCTTTTTTTGGGATTGTTTGGTGTCTCCCTTGCAGGCAATGGAACCGCCTTGGTGCTCTTCCTATCCCCAGTGTAAGCACCGACTAAAACCATAAGTCTATCTTCATTTAATTCGCCGGATACAAATGGATTCCGGAATTAATTGTGCTGAGCAAAGAGCGAGAATTACATGACACAAATTCGTGAGAATGCGTAGATCGGCACCGCGATAATTTTGTACTATTCCTTTTTCTGATCGAAATAGTTTGGATATCTCTTCGAAAAAATGCCTGACCAGTGAAAATACTTGCCAACTGCGAATTCCTTGCAGGCCGACGTTCATCAGTATCTGGAAAAAGAAGACGGTGGAGCAGTACTCGGCGGTGCCGTACCTGGCGACGCTGCTGAACTGCATGATGTGGGTGCTCTACGGGCTCCCGCTGGTGCACCCGCACAGCATGCTCGTCATCACCATCAACGGCACCGGCATGCTCATCGAGCTCACCTACATCGCGCTCTTCCTCACCTTCTCCGTCGGCGCCGCCCGCCGCCGAGTCCTCCTCCTGCTGGTCGCCGAGGTCGCCTTCGTCGCGGGGGTCGCCGCGCTCGTCCTCTCCCTCGCCCACACCCACGACCGCAGGTCCATGGTCGTCGGCATCCTCTGCGTACTCTTCGGCACCGGCATGTACGCCGCGCCGCTCTCCGTCATGGTACGCGTCGCCATCACTCCCACGGTCTCACCTACAAACTAGTACAGTATTGGAGTGAGATTTGGTGGTGGTATTTTAATGATTGATTTCAGTGTTACACTAGTACCGGTAGGTGAGGAAATGATTAATTAACCGCTCTTCGAATGAGAATAACCATAGGAAAAGAACGCTGGATTAATCTATACTAATTTGATTGACCAACGTCTGCTCTGGCCTCTGGGTACGTTCTGGGTGGAGAATAGAATACGCGAGTACACGCATGCGTAATCCTGTCGTTTTCTCTCTATCTAGCAGTAGCTGTATTCTTTTCGGTTACCTCGCTATCTACTTTGAACAGCGCAAATATTCTTTTCTCAAGAAAAAATATAATGTATTACGTACATGCAGTGTTTCCAATTATGGCGTCAAATCAACTCCTGTTCCTTTGCTGTCAAAAGAGAGGAAAAACTCATGTTCTTTTGCTGTCAGAAAGGAAAAAACTCATGTTCTTTTTGTTCATCCTTCACTTTTTGATCCGACTGTAGTCAACAACTTGTGCCCGCTTGCACTTTTCGTTAAAATTGATCATAGCTTCTCTTTTTTTCCTGTTCTTTTATGCACTTACTTTTAGTCCTCCCATCTCAAACAAAACAAAAGTTGTGTCATCTCCCATGCCGTCGCTTCCTTGGTAGTTTTTGTGCTTCATAACCTGGTTAATACGTGTAGAGGGAAGTTGTTTCCGTTTTACTACCTGTTCTTTGGATGAATTGTGCAGCACAAACAAACAATTGTCTGTAAAATGAATGAATTTTCTTTTGTATTGTTCATCATCATCATCATGTTGATTCTTTCCGTGTCCGTGTTTCAGAAAATGGTGATCCAGACCAAGAGCGTGGAGTACATGCCCCTGTTCCTGTCCGTGGCCTCGCTCGTCAATGGCATCTGCTGGACTGCCTACGCCCTCATCAAGTTCGACCTCTACATCACCGTAAGCCTTCTAAACTTTCACACACAGTAATACTAGTAACCATTAGCTAGCAGTATACTGATTGCTGGTGTGAGATGAGGATGGCTTCCACTTGAGCGCGCTTGCTACCCTGAGTAGCCAGCACAGAACCTGGGCAATGCCCGTCTAATTAAAGTAAGCAGCGCCGGAAGTGAACATGGGTGACTTGCTAAGTTCTGCCAAGGCAAGTGGATGATGGCAGGGCCGGGTGTATAAATTTAGGAGGTGCATCTGATCTGGTTAGGTACCAAACCATATTTGGATTGGTTCAGGCGAACCACCCAACCCAAATGAATGCAGCCTTGCAACTAGGACGATGTTGAGCTTGCCTTCTCACAACAAGTTGCGTGCACCCCCCACGGACACAAGTAACCGGGGCCCTTTCTTTGCTTCCCTGCGATCTGCATGCACGTTCATGGGACTAGCTACGGTGTACATGCACGTTTTTGTGCTGGGAGGGCCGTTTTCATCTTTCATTTGGGCAAGATAAGATTGGGTTGCTGGCTAGCTAGCGTCGTTATTAGTAGGACCAAGCCTCCATGGGCCATCTAGCAGCATGCAGTTTTTAGGCTGGCCACGGGCGCGTCCGATGGGCCGGAATATCGGACCAGGCGGCGGCGTTGCTTTCAAGCCTCGGGTCCTACTTTTGCACGGTGGCATGGCTCGGCGGACATCGTCGTGAGACCAAAAGGTCAAGCCAGTGTCGTCACGACTGGCCTTGCGGACCGGATCGTCTCCGTTGTCGGTTACCTGTTCGGACTTGGAATTGTCACACTAACAGCACACACCTGTCCGCCTGTCCCACTCCGATGAATAATTACTGTTGGCGTCAGCTGTGTGTCGGGATGGCAAAAACATGTTTTTTTCGTTGAAATTCCAAGAGAAAAAAAAAACAGGTTTTCGTTCAAAGGGAGGTCGTGTTGTCAACTGGAGGCGTCAAATCGGGGGGGCTCAGCCGCTGATCCCGACCTGTGAGGTGTAGCTTGTGCGGTGTGTATGGCACGAGAGGAAGACGGCGAGGTAGATACTGCCACCGCCCACGTCCGCATTGGCATCGCACTGCGTTCACCTCCCAATCAATGCGTGTGGCCTTTGGGATCTATCCGTCCGCTCCTGACCGCTGATGCACGGTCGGTCGGTGGTACACCACAACACAAGGTTACGTCATGTGCTATTCTAGTTGCCCTTTGTCCGCGGCCACGGCATGCAACGCATCACCTACTGTGCTGACGGCTGACCCTTGGCTCAGGCTATAACACATTTCTTTCTTGGATTATGATTTGTTTTTCTGGTTACAAACTTGTGTTCTCCGTTACTGTCGGCTGTGGGTTAAATTGGTATTCTTTGCTGTTGGATGCAGATCCCCAACGGGCTGGGCGTGATGTTCGCTGTGGGGCAGATCATCCTGTACGCCATCTACTACAAGTCGACGCAGCAGATCCTGGAGGCCCGCAAGCGCAAGGCCGACCAGGTGCCCATGACCGAGGTCGTCGTCGACGGCAAGAGCGGCAGCGCCACCAACTCAGGCGCCGCCAACGGCCACTACTAGAAGCAATACCACTATTAACTCCCGATTGAAGCGCCTTCATAAATCGTCACCTTAGCTAATTCTCCCATGAATCATGTACGTACGCTGTGTGCCCAGGGCCCCTGTGCACCACTGTCGCGTCTTCTTGTGCGCTCTACCACCCTTGAAGATTTGTTTCGTCTTGTCTCCATTATGCCTAGTACTGCGTACGGCCGCTACTGTCAATCAGACGGCTAACCGCGACCCTGGTTGGCGGATCATTGGTGTTCTTGGTTTTCTGGAAGAACTATGACAGTCCAAAGGGGACGGCGTGTTGAGTTTTTCTTATACATGTTGTTGTTATGCTACTGCTGTTTCTGTTTTTGTTTTGGCCGGGAAGGCGGGAATACTACTACTGTTTTGTTGTTGCAGTTGTCTATCTCTATCAATCTGATTTACTCAGAGGGGTGCAACCGTGCAAGCACGGCACGAGTCCGCGTGAACCCGTATGCAAGCATAGTAAAAGTCGACCTAGGATTGACTTTCACTTTAGTACATGCATGTGGGTTCACAGGATGCCCGCCTGGATCCTTAGTTTGTAAAATAACAGTGTGCTAAATGTACCCAATCTGAGGGGCCGACGTGCATGATTTCACAATTTATGTTCAGAGAACTTAGCTTCTCCCTAGCTAAATAAATCAATTGTGGAACGAAACCACCATAACCATGAACTTGTGGCACCCGAATTTGATTGTGGAGGAACACTGAGCTTCCACACAGCGTTAGGGCATCTCCAACGTGATCTCCAAAACGGACATCATATTTGTTTGTGGAATCAGTCTTTATGCAAAACGGACACCGGATTCTATACTTTGATGATGAAATCAGTCTTTATGCAAAACCATTAGCTTATAGACTCCCAAGGCATTTTGGACTTGGCCAAAACTCGAACCAAGAACACTATTAGCTTTTGCGCATCGTGAATTTCTCTACTCGAAAATTCCGAGTACTTACTTAGGACATTGGCTTTCGAGAAAAATTTCATGAGATTCTGGTCTTGACCAAATTCCGATGGGTTTTATTTTTTCCAAAGAGAAGAAACAAGCACTCCCTCGCGTCGCCCCCGCCCTGGGCGACTCGGGGGCCTCCAACCCTTGCGCACCACCGCCGCCCTCTCCTTCTTCCCTCCTCGCGCCGCCGCCGGGTGACGCCGCCGGGTGAAACCCGCGTGGCAGACGGCGGCGGCGGGGGGACTCCCTCTCCCAACTCCCCTTCTTCCGCGGGCGGCGGATCTAGGCAGCAGGCGGCGGTGTCCTGCGGTGGCAGGCCTCGGCGAGCGGTGGCGGGGCGCGGGGCACGCGGCGGCGAGCCTCGGCAGGCGGTGACGACTGCGCGCGGGGCTGACTTCGGGGCAGCGGTGCGGGCTTGGATCCATCGCGGATCTAACCTGTGGGCGCGGCCTCGGCCTCCCCTGCTCGGTCGGCGGGTCTCGGTGGGGGGGGCTTCTCCGTGCTGAGATCTGGCAAGCGGGATCATCCAGATCCCGGCAAGGACGGCGGTGACCCGTGCACGAGAGATGGAGATCTTCGATCAGATCTGGGTGAAAACCTGCTATTGGCTATTGCCAAGGCCGGCGATGGCGACGCTGTCTGCGTCGTTCCCTTCCTGAAGGCATCGCCGTGGAGATGTTCAAGGCCACTCTCTGCTACCTCCGAGGGAAACCCTAGATCAGTAGATCGGATGACGGCGGCTCTCTGGTGTCGTTTCCCCCCTGGGGGCATCATTCTTGGAGGTGCACACGGACTCGAGGGACTAGAGGACGGCGACTTTGGTGGAGCGGTGCTTCATCTTACACATTGATGGTGGCGGATCTCGACGGCATGGTGCTGTGGAGACTCGGCGTCTGATGCGCGGAGATGGACTCGTGCAGGAGGAGGAAGCTGTCTGGCGTCATGGGGGCGTCGATGGCAGAGTGGCCAGACAAGGTAGAAGCCTCAATATGATCTGAAGACGGACCTGTGGAAGATGGCGGCGACGACACACGAGTGCGTCTGACCGGATTGTGCCCCAGACCCGGTATGTGGCTCGGCTGGGGCTTCCGGCTTTATATGTTAGGCTTAGGTGAGTGGTTTGGGTAGTGGCCCAGCTAGCACCCCTTCATCATATGGATAGGAGTAATGGCATATGTTGCCAAGATGATGGATTCAGGTATATTGTTTGTAATACTTTGTAAGGTCCTTGAGAATAATCAATAAAGTGGCCGTATGCATCTCCCAGATGCAGAGGCCGGGGATCATCCTTCTTTTCTAAAAAAATGAAAAGATGCACACAATCTTCTTTATTAAATTATTCAACAAAGGTCTGATAAAAACATATATCAAACAATCCGAAGCCACAATGTCACACCTACAAACTCGACAATGGGGATGCCATTGCAACGCCCTACTAGCTATATCTAGGGTCATCACCGAGTCGCCCGCATGGCGTACTCGGAGCACACATTCAGTTCAGCAGACTACATCACATGCACATGCTTCAGAAATCACTGCCACCATCGAATTGTTGACCCGTCTTCAAAGCCGAGATTCACATGATCCTTGTCAGACCAGTTGTCAACGCCACCACGACGTCAAACCGGTGGACGGTGATCTTCGGTAATGACCAATAACTTTTGGGCTCCATGAGTTTTGACTTAGCCAAATTGCACAAGTGGACACCGGTCTTCTAGGAGGCTCCTAGGCACCAAACTTCTAGAAGGCTGGTTGGTATCTGGTTTTTGTGCTTTTTTCTTGCAAATGAAGATTTGACATGTCCCTCTTGTCTGAAGAAGACAGCCTGAGCATCAGTAAGTTTTTCAATCATCAAGCCAATATGGTGACGCATGAGATTGGGAAATTTTCGTTTTGTAATAGGTTGGATGATGTTTTTCTTAATAGTGTTTCGCCCTGTATGGTGTATTTGTAGAAACCTTTTAATTAATTAGTAAATGCGTACATGGAATGCATGTTAATATTAGAGAGAAAATTAATTGTATGTTAATATCAGGTAGGATATCAATTACTCTCTCTGTCCAAAAATACTTGTCATCAAAATGGAAAAAAAGGATGTATTTAGAAATAAAATACATCTAGATACATCCCCTTTTATTCACCTGATGACAAGTATTTCTGGACGGAGAAACTAATACACATTAATTATATAATTAGCAGAGCCATTGATATTTGATATGATATTAATTGTGCGTTAAATATATTGAGCGCTCCCCATTGAAACAATCTAGGTCGTTGGATTGACATGGTTTGACGGTCGAGATTAATTGCATATGGCTTTTGGGTCTTTTTATATTGGTATATATAAATATATAGATTACTATACGGGGAGGGTTTTTTGTAAAAGAAAAGTTCACCACAACATTTCCTTCACTCCATTGGCCCACACACCACCATTATGGTCATGCACTGCCTCTTTCTTTTGCGGGAAATCGTCATGCACTGCCTCACCGGTGATTTTGTCCGAGGAGATCATGACAGCTCGGCTAGTAGAACTTTTCAAGGGAGACCGTGATGTGTTGTGTTCAGTTACCGTATTTCAACTATTGTTCCAACTTTGCCCGACCGAATTAATCTGTGAGGTCGAAATGGTCAATTGGTCTTTTTTTAATTTAAAACAATACTTTATTCATTTGAAATAATCGGTACATCATTTGTAAGGATCGTTACAATTTCATTGATAGGCTCCTTAAACCAATTCGAAGTCACATAAAATCTAGCTAATCTAACGAGTTCATGAGCTACTTTGTTTGCCTCTCTATTACAATGTTCAAATCTAGTTACGACAAAGTCACATGCATAGTGAAAACAGTCGTCAAAGATTGTCGCCGCCGCACCCGCTGATTGTCCTCCGTCTTGCATGGTCTCAATCACCTCCATATTGTCTGAGTTGATGATTAGGCGGTTATATCCCGCCCTTTGTGCCAAAGTTAAGCCAAATTTCAGAGCTAAAGCTTCTGTCATCAGAACATCCGTACAATATTTGATTTTTTTATTTCCTCCCGCAATAGACCTATTTTTGTCATCTCTCAAGACTACCCCCATTGTCCACGTTAGCATGTCATGATCAAAAGACGCGTCAACATTTAGTTTTACAAAGGCCCTAGGAGGGCAGTACCAACCACCCTCTCTTATGGACGCTTTTGGAGATGAAGCATTCACAAAATTTGCTGCAAGGGCCGTGATCCCCATTGATAAATGAGTTGCATTCTAAGTTAATTCCTTATGCACTATGTATTTTGTCACCATGAGGAGACAATAAAACATTTATTCTTCCAATACAAATTGGCTCGTTCTATATAGTCAGTCATCCAAATAGCTTCTGGCTTGTATCCTCCCTGTAGTGTTGCTAATGTACTTGGCAACTGGTTACATGGGATTGATCACAGGTTTAGAACTCTTCTCAGGGTGGGAGCGCTTGCCGTTATTTGGTCGCTTTGGCTATGTAGAAATGATAAGGTTTTTAACGATAAAAGTACTTCTCTGTTGCAGGTTATCTACAGATGTATCGGGACTCTTTGTTTATGGTCCTATCTATAACGCGTGGAGAATCGAGGCTTGTTTACGGAGGTGTGTACACGATTGGAGGCTACGGCGAGGGATACTTTTACCCAACATGGGTGGCAGCATGATCTAAGGATTAACCCCCCTCCACATTAGGCGTTATACGGACTCTACATGTTTCGTTGTAATTCGCCGTTTTATTTTTATTTTGTGTGAGAGGATCTTATTTGGCTGTGTGCATCTTAGTTATGCAGAGGCCGGGTGTAATGCTTAAAATCTTTTAAGTAATAAAGCGCCCCTTTTTGAAAAAAAATGCACCAATTTCCATCTTTCCCACCATAAATACCAAGCTGATATAGCTATCATTTCTCGTACGTTTTGGAAACCCGTGATTCTCAAATCTTGATCTAGGAGAAGTAAAAGATATTCCAATATCGCCTCTCCAGCACGATCAACCTCGCAGGCTTTGTTAATAATCTCGTCCATCCCAAGCTTCTTCCAAACCTCCCTTGCTTTACTACATAGGAACAACATGTGTTTCGTGTCTTCTAGACCCTGAGAGCAAGTGGGGCATATGAGCGAGACCTTCATGTGTCTATTGGCAAGTGTTACTCGACATGGGAGGGTACCATGTAAAGTACGCCATATAATTTTTTTGTCTTTTGTCGGGCAAGCTAACTTCCATATCTGACACCATATAGGGTTAGGGGTAGTTCATCCCATCCTAATAGAATATGTTAGTTGGCTTCCATACTAATAATTCCACTCCGCATAATAAGCAGATCGTACCGAAAACAACCCACTTTTTGTATTACTCCAGGCAATGAAATCTGCCATATCATGTTGCGGAAGTGGGATTGAAATAATACGTTGTACATCAATGGGCCACATAGTTTGTCTAATCAGGTCCTCATCCCATTTACTGGAGACAGTGTCAATCAAGTCAACCACTTTTGATAACAATTGTCCCCCCTTAGGGGTCACAACTTTCCTGATGACACAATTTGGGATCCAGGTATCTTCCCAGATATTGATATTTTTTTCCATTTCCCACTCGCCAAATATAGCCACGTTTCAGAGTGCTAATGCCCGCCATAATGCTTTGCCAGGTGAAAGAAGCTTCATGCTTTGACTTGAAATTCAGCAAATCACCATCAGGGTAATACTTTGCTCTTAGAATAGTGGCACACAGTGAGTCAGTGTTATCAAGTAGACGCCATGCCTGCTTAGCGAGTAAAGCCAGATTGAAACAGTGAATATCACGGAATCTCATTCCTTCATGGTTCTTTGGTACACACATTTTCCACCAGGCCATTCAGTGCATCCTCCTCTGGTTCTCCTCATCACCCCACTAGAAATGCGCTAGCGCGTCATTGATTCCTTTACAGATTTTATTAGGAATTTTAAAGATCAACATTGCATAGGTAGGTATGGCTTGGATCACAGCCTTAAGCAGGATCTCCTTCCCCCCGGCAGATAGAAGTTTTTCCTTCCAACCATTGATTTTCTTAATGATACATTCAATAAAGAACATAAAACAATCTGTTTTATTAACCCCACATTTGCTGGCAGACCCAAATATTTATCATTCAGAGCCTCTGTCATTATATTCAAAGTTGTAACAATTGTTCTCTGATCTCTACCTCTGTATTAGGGCTAAAGAAAATACTGAATTTTTTCACGCTAATCAGCTGTCCCGGCGCCGCACAATATAAATCTAGTGCTGATTTCAGGGCCACCGCATTCTGTTGGTTGGCTTTCATCCGCAAAGATGGTCAATTGGTCATGGTCGTGGTCATTTGTCCCTTTTTTATGACGAGGGGTGTGGTCGTCGCCAATTGGTACCGTATTTTCACGAAGCCGGGGCGTTTCGGCCCATCCAATGTAATTGGGCTTTGATTTCTTTGGTTTCCCTGGCCTTAACCTGCATATAACAGGAGCCCCGAGCCCTGTTATACTCTCTGTCATGCCTATTCCAATAAGCCCAAGATAGCCTAATATTGGCCCGACCATAGCATCTGCTCCAGCCGCGGCGACGGCTTAGACTCAAAAACAAAAAACACGGCGACGATTACCTCTTCTTCCTGATCGGCTACCCCGCGACGGGGAGGCTCCCGTGCTACTCTTCTCCTCGCCTCGACCTGCCGCGGCTGCCCAACTCCTTTCCTTTCTCCACCGCCAGTACGCGACGACGAATTCTCATCTTCCATTGGTGCTCCGCTGTGTATACGAGTACAATACTTATCATATTTGATTCCAAAAATGTTTCAAAGACCTTTTTTTGCAATTACTAAATTATTTTGCGTATATAGGGTTGGCTGGCAGCCTGGCACCCGGTGCACCAAGTCCCCTTCCCTACAACATTGCAGTAGATTGTCTGGATGAAGAAAAATTGTGCCATCGTGTTTTTTTGACCCCCAACTGTAGGAATTTGTTCCCACCGAATTTTTATTTTTTATAAAATATATAAATGTACAGGTAAGGAAAAGAAAATCTATCTATCTATGTAGCTATACAGGAAAAGAACTGTAAAAAGCCAAGCAAGGGAGGGTGAGAGCAGCATCCAAACAAGGCGCTTAGAAAGCAAAACTTATCTCCTCCCTCAAAGGCCACCTGCCTATCTGAAAGACTGCACCCATCGATATGAAATTTTGGAGCCTTTGCCCATGAAAAAATCAATTTGCACCATGAATTGAAGGATCAAATTGTCATTAACATGACACCTTGCTAAAACCCACTTACTACTGAAACAGCTTAGAGAGCTACTCCCTCCGTCCCACAATGTAATGTAAGATGTTTTTTGACACTACGGGGCGGAGGGAGTATATATGTTTGAGCAAGGGCAGCGTCGCCTGGTACTTTTGTTCAGGACGATGGTTGTACCCATGCTGCTAAAAATGAAGCCTCTAAACAAGCACTCAACAAATCTCAAAGAACTGCACAAAATTCAAGGCCATGACAGAGTATATCCAGACAATCTTTTCTTTCAACCAAATACAACTTTTACCAGGACATTGTGAAGGCAGAGTAATCGAGTACCTACCCGGTGACTCAGGTTCACGACACAGCAATGCCCTTCCATCTGTAAGGCTACAAGAGATTGACTGCTGCTCCCATTTTAGAGAAACCAAGCAGCCGCAGGTTAGACTAAAATTTGGACTTCTCATCATACATATAGTTTTCAAACGAAACTGAACACAAATTGAGCTGGCAAAATAGCTTGCTTCTGATAAATCTGTGACGCTCCACCGATGCAGCTTGACTTTAATTAGTTCCAGCTGCTGAGCGCCGCTGCCAGGCCCGTTTGAGCATCTACCGCACGACGCAGATCTTCGAGGAAGTTCATCTATACTTCCAGTCATTACAGGAGAGCAATCAGCGTATAGAAAGAAAAAAAGGCGTAAGAGGAAAACCAAAATAACAACAATAATTTGTTGGTTTAGTTCATACCTGATGAGGAAGCTTCATGTGACCTTGACCCCATGACGATCCACCAGATCCAGCGTACATCACTGGTTTATCTGCTCAACCATTGAGATAACATAGTTAGCAACTTAGCATTATTATAGGAGGGCACTCTGCTTTGTTGTTTGAGATTGGCAGCATTGACATGAGGTTAAGGTAGTATAGCTGAATATGATCTTTATGAGACATCTATTATTCATAAAAACGTTTGAAGTGCACAGCAGCATGCACTATCCTAGTGACACTGATAGGTCCACATGATCCTAAGAACATTTTTGTCTTTCCCCTTGACTGTGCCACTACTGCTACCAACACTTAAGATTCACGTGCATTCTTTCTTGTCAATGATTAAAGGCTAACAAAATTACACATTAAAAGGCCGTTAGAGCATCTTTGATCCTTATTTCTAAAATTTGGGTCATACACCAATTACTTGTGCTTAGAACTCCATCCAAAATTCACTCTTATCAATGCAGTAAATCTCCCCCATATGTGTTGCCTGAAGTTGCTAGACGCAAGTATCTTAGGGAAATTGAACATTTCATGTTAACATTTTTTTACCATAGCACCACCAGGAGGGTTAGAACAGGACAGCGAATGTCAAAAGATCAGGCTAGCAAAATATACACATGACTAGCTGATATGATTCTTCAGACTTGCTGCTAGGATACCGTTACATTATGGTTATGCAGACTAGATATGATGTGCTATAGTCCAATTTGCATCATTAATTTTCACTTTCAGGAAAGTTTAAACTGGACCAGCTACTGTAAAACCGCTTATTCAACACTCGTCGAAACTAGCACAATTTTCACCCTAGCCATGCTTGCTTATGTGAAATCCAACAGGGTTTGATTCGCCAAGTCAGTAAGCCAATGAGCCATGTCAACAAGACACCTCACACTTTAATGTACTAGCATGATGCTGACTGGGATACAACAGAAGCAATCGACATATCAAAACTGCTTTTAAAATGAAAATCAATGGGTGATGTGTACCAGAGTACCAGTCCTTGTTAAGGGGATTAAATAGCTTGCACTGCAGTCCAATATAGACTTACCTGATAGTAGAGGGAGCTAATTTGACTTTTTGTACTCCCTCCGTCCCAAAATAAGTGACTCGACTTTGTACTAAAGCTAGTATAAAGTTGAATCACTTATTTTGGGACGGAGGGAGTATGTGGTAACATCGTAAGAATGTAACCATCAAGTTGGTATAGCATGAACCAACACACAAGAACCAATTAAACTGCCAATAGATGAAAGCTAATTCGAATTTCAAATTGTGTGTGGTGGTTCTTGAATATTAAGGAGCTATGCTTGCTTTAACACCTCCAATGGAGCAACGTGAAACTAATTGCAATATGTGTGCTCACCAGGGGAATCATTTGGGTCATTATACATGTTCATTGCAGCAGCCCAACCTACAGAGAAACAGTATGGAGGGTTATTATCACAAGGTGAAATGTAGCAAAATAAGTTAATGCAGATTTAGTACAATAGCTGCAGCTTGTAGGATGAAATAACAGTGCGTGTCTGAGAAGACCAGACCATAAGTAATTAAACTTGCCTAAGCTCTGGTGATTTGTAAGTGCAATTGTCATAAACCGAACAGTTGAGCATATGATTAATAAAGGAAAAGAAGAGATCACATTATCAGCAATAGGTATCCAAGCTGGATCATTGGATGTTCTTACAACCAAGACTAACAAGTATATAATTGGAAATAAAGTGCAAAAGGTGTTCCATGCTTACACATTGTAATTTGAGTAAGTGGATATTGAATTGTTAGCATGCATAAGCTCAAAACAGAAATAGACCGCACACACTTTCTTATCATGTTATTGTAGATTTTATGTGACACGGCAATAATATGTAGCAACTTTCAGTATTCAAAAGAAAATAACTTCTAGACAGATATTCTACAAGCCACTGAAAGGGCAGTATGGGCATGCAGTCTTTCTGATAAACATACGTTCACTGAGAAGCTGTGAAGCCTCACTGGCAGAACATCCTTCCAATGGTACTAATCTTGCATGACTGTAATCATTTTGAGCATTGCTGACAAAAGCATCATGATGGATAATTGGAGGAAGGTTCTTTAGTGAAGGAACATGGCTCTTCTCTCCATCATTGTTGTATGAATAGTTGGCTTTCTCAGCCCTATCTGCTTGATGAAATAGCAAAAGTCTCCCAAATGTTAGCTAAACTTAAACATACAGATTGAGCATAGGAAAATACGTACAAGGAAAATACTAGCCATCAAAAGTTTATTACAGATGGATAAAACGGAAGTGCAAACATATCTACGAAAGGAGATTCTGAGAAGCTATAAGAGATGATCATGTAAGTAAAAAGAACAGCAAAGTCATTTTTTACTTCTGAAATGGCTAATTATAGAGATTAGCAGAATATGGTTACAATTTGCAGGTGACCTACATTAGATGTGCGATATTTTAAACCCATGCAATGGTGCATAGAGTGTTCATACAGAGATGTTGGTGTACTAAAGATCTTATTGTTACTAATGGTATCACTCATTGTCTCAAAGAACCACATTAATTGGAGTATGTAGACAAGACATCTAAAAGCACTCCTAGAAAAAATTTGGGACACAATGAGTGATACCATATAACACCAAGCAACTACGTCAGATCATATTGAGTTATTGACTATTGGTGGGACCATGCGCATCATACTGAGCGTAGTGACCAAACACACAATAAAAGGAAAACATAACATAGCAAGTATCTATGAAGTCTAACTAATCGCATCCAAATGAGATGTACCTCCAGCCTTGCGGCGATTGTTTGCACGATTCCTGAAGCATAATGAGAGTAAAGACAGACATCAGCAAGCAGGTCATATGCACAAATACGTAGCAACATAAAAAGCTAACAATGCAGTCAGCGCAAAAACATCTTTCAAGTACTAACTAGGTTTTTAAACATCATACACATACTGAGAACTGCAGATATCTAAGTATCAGGTCAGAAATACTAGAAACATAACTAAGAACAACTGACCAAATCAACGATATTGTCAACTGAACACACAAGATTGCTCCAACAAATCTACTTTCTGTTCATGCTGAACTAAATTTGTTAATGTGAGTCGTAAGTGACTACAGAACAATTACAGCATTTGAATAACAGAAATCTAAAACATGCAGAGCCAGATAATATAGACAAGAGACCTTTAAGCCAATTATATACACTACTTCAAACTGATCATCGGCTTTATCCAAGCTGGACGACTGCATGGGTAAGAGTGGCTGAGCAAGGTTGCGTTAAGTTGAATAATCCACACTAAAGTCACCCTTCATCTCGGAATGAAGCCATGATGCTTGACCAAAGCTAAACAAACACCCTTTAGGCAAAAAGTTAGCTTTCAAGAGTGTCCTTTTTCCATATACTCACTGATAAACTAGATCAGCGTGCCAAAAGACCACCCCAGGACCAACAATGGTAGCTTGCTAGTGATGAAGATATATGTGTCAAGAACCGCTTTCATTATGCCCTCTATTAGCTAGCAGAAATAGCGAAAAGAAAAAAAAGCAAGGCTAGATTCGCCGATTCGGTGACATCATAGGCTATTACATGTTCTCAGGCTCTACCTCAAATCACACGCATTAAGCAGCTATAGAAAACGACGTAGCAGCCAAATCTAAGAAGGGCAATGAGAAGGTCACACCGTCAACCTTCCAGCTAATCCCAACCAAACCACCACATGAATTTCATGCCCCGAAGCGTAATAGTAGTACCAAAATCCCAGGAAATGACCGAATCCAAGGCAGGCAGCTCCCAGCCTCCGCGCCACAGGTGCCCCAGATCACCAAGAAGCCACCCCTTCTCGCAAAGGATTCGACCAGGCCGGGGTCCAATCCCACACTCGGAATGCGATTCTCGGTAAGCGCGGCCCGAATCGAAAATGGCAAGAAGCTGCACGAGCGTCCTGGAAAGAAAGGCGAATGCGGGAGGGGTTGACCTGTGCACGGGAGGCGTGTATCTCTTGATGCTGTCCGGGTTGCTATCCGCCATGGCAGCAGCTCGGGCCCTGGGAGGCGTGGAGAGGGGAGGAAGAAGAAGCGGGTGGTGGGTGGGGTTGCTTCCTTCCTCCTCCTGCCCAGCACGGCTGCCGCCCTGTTTCTTCCACCCTCCGTGCCCTGCCCCGGCGAGAGATGCAAAAGAGGGAGGAACAAAGGGGCGAAGATGGGGGCCCGGGCCGGGGGTGTGGGTGGGGAAAGCGGGGAAGCTCCTCTGACGTACGGCGCGTGCCGTTAGGCCACTGACAGGTGGGTCAAGTTTGAGTCGGGCCCATGAGTCAGCGACGGAACGGCACCCTGCCGCACGGCAGGGGATCCTCGTCCAAGCGGGAGTGCTTTGCGCAGTAATGTCTCGATTCCGGGAAACTGCTGCCACTGACGAGTGGGCCGCAGAATTGCGCCGTGCCACGATTGGAAGTCCCAAAACAAGAGATCCACAAGTTTCTTCTTTTTTTTTAACATCAGCACAGCCTTAAGCGCTCATACTTACGCTCATACACTCACCCATATGAACGCATATGAGCACCTTCGAGAGACTGATCCGGCATGTCATTTACCAGGACTTGAAACCTGGTGGGCTGTGGATATCACTGTCTCTCTAATCATCTAACTACAGGTTGGTTCACACAAGTTTTTTTTCTTTTGAGTGCTATATAAGAGCATCTACACCCGGGCGTCCCATACCCGCCTCAAACGCCCGGGCAGACGGCCCGGTAACTGACTGGTCACAAAAAATCGACCTAGATGGGCACCTCAAACCCCCCGGCTGACCGGCACTCCTCGTATCCAGCCTAAATATAGGATGGATATGGGCCGCTCGGATGCGCCCGCCACTGAGACCCGACAGCCCTACCCCACCTCAAATTGCACCAAATCTATCCCTTGCCCTACCGGATCCATTTGCTCTCTCCTCTCTTCTTTCTTTTCTGCGGCATCCGTCTCGTAGCTCTGCTGCCACGCGCGGTCTGTTGCTGTTCCGAGCCTCTGCGCCGCCACCATCGGCACATCACTCCTCTCTCCCGTCCTCGCCATCGAAGACGTCGTCGCCGGCCCGGACGCCATTGCAGTACGTCTGGCAACTCACGGGCTCCCCTTCATGCACTATGTGTTCGACCTAATTTTTGTGATTTTTAGGGAAAACGATGAATTCCGATGCTTCGTAGGACGACGAGTATGAGTCGACGGAGCTTGACCAAATTATTTAAGATGAGTTCTTTGATTCGTCGGATTCGGACGAAAAACTGGACATGATTAAGAGAAAATGGACCGACAGGTGGAGCATATGTGGACTCACAATGAAAACCAAAGAGTTGATGTTTGAGTTATGCACTTAAAATAAATCTTTTGATAAAAATGGATTTGGAGAGGTCATGACTTTATTTTGTGATGAATCCACTATTTCGGAAGAGATTCCAATTGATTATGAGAACAAAGTTGCTATCTATGATGATTATTGTGATGACTTGTATACTATAAAGAATAATGATATCCATGAAACTTGTCATCTTGATTTCAATTTTCAATCCCATGATAGTTATTTTGTTGAGTTTGCTCCCACTACTATTCATGAGAAGAAATTTGCTTATGTGGAGAGTGATAAAAATTCTATGCTTATGCATCATGAAAAGAATGATTTATGTGATAGTTATATTGTTGAATTCATTCATGATGCTACTGAAAATTATTATGAGGGAGGAATATATGCTTGTAAGAGTTGCAATAATATCAAGTTTCCGCTCTATGTGCTTAAAATCTTAAAGTTTTGCTTGCTTTACCTTCCTATGCTAGTTGATTATTGTTCCATGAGTTGTTTGCTCAAAAAATCCCTATGCATAGGAAGTGGGTTAGACTTAAATGTGCTAGTCATATTCTTCATGATGCTCTCTTTATGTTTCAATTCTTACTTTTTATGTGAGCATCATTGAAATCATCATGCCTAGTTAGGGGCGTTGAACGATAGCGCTTGTTGGAAGGCAACCCAACTTTATTTTTGTTCCTTGCTCTTTGTTCCTGTTTAGTAATAAATAATTCATCTAGCCTATGTTTAGATGTGGTTTTATGATTTTAATTAGTGTTTGTGCCAAGTAGAACCGTTGGGAAGACTTGGGGAAAGTCTTGTTGATCTTGCTGTAAAAAACAGAAACTTTAGCGCTCACGAGAATTGCTGCCATTTTTATTGGAGAGTGTTATTTAGTTAATTCTTATTGCAGATGATTAATAGATAAATTGCTCACGTCCAGCAATTTATTTTAGAATTTTTGGGGTTCCAGAAGTTTATGTTAGCTACAGATTACTACAGACTGTTCTGTTTTTGACAAATTCTGTTTTTATGTGTTGTTTGCTTATTTTGATGAATCTATGGCTAGTAAAAGAGTTTATAAACCATAGAGAAGTTGGAATACAGTAGATATTACACTAATATAAATAAATAATGAGTTCATTACAGTACCTTGAAGTAGTGTTTTGTTTTCTTTCGCTAACGGAGCTTACGAGTTTTCTGTTAAGTTTTGTGTTGTGAAGTTTTCAAGTTTTGGGTAAAGATTCGATGGATTATGGAATAAGTAGTGGCAAGAGCCTAAGCTTGGGGATGCCCAAGGCACCCCAAGTTAATATTCAAGGACAACCAAAAGCCTAGTCTTGGGTATGCCCCGAAAGGCATCCCCTCTTTCGTCTTCGTTCATCGGTAACTTTACTTGGAGCTATATTTTTATTCGCCACATGATATGTGTTTTGCTTGGAGCGTCATTTTATTTTATTTAGTTTTGCTTGATGTTTGAATAAAATACCAAGATCTGAAATTCTTAAATGTTAGAGAGTTTTCATATAGTTGCATAATTATTTGACTACTCATTGATCTTCACTTATATCTTTCGGAGTAGTTTGTTGTTGCTCTAGTGCTTCACTTATATCTCTTTAGAGCACGACGGTGGTTTTATTTTGAAAAAATAGATGAACTCGCATGCTTTACTTATATTATTTTGAGAGTCTTTAAACAGCATGGTATTTTGCTTTGGTTATGAATTTAGTCCTAATATGATGGGCATCCAATATTGATATAATAAAAACTTTCATATAAAGTGCATTGACTACTATGAGAAGTTTGATACTTGATGATTGTTTTGAGATATGAAGATGGTAATATTAGAGTCATTCTAGTGAGTAGTTGTGAATTTGAGAGATACTTGTGTCAAAGTTTGTGATTCCCGTAGCATGCACGTATGGTGAACCGTTATGAGCTAAAGTCGGAGCATGATTTATTTATTGATTGTCTTCCTTATGAGTGGTGGTCGGGGACGAGCGATGGTCTTTTCCTACCAATCTATCCCCCTAGGAGCATGCGCGCAGTACTTTCTTTTGATAACTAATAGATTTTTGCAATAAGTATGTGAGTTTTTTATGACTAATGTTGAGTCCATGGATTATACACACTCTCACCCTTCCACCATTGCTAGCCTCTCTAGTACCGCGCAACTTTCGCCGGTACCATAAACCCACCATTTACCTTCCTCAAAACAGCCACCATACCTACCTATTATGGCATTTCCATAGCCATTCCGAGATATATTGCCATGCAACTTTCCACCGTTCCGTTATTATGACACACATCATTGTCATATTGCTTTGTATGATCATGTAGTTGACATCGTATTTGTGGCAAAGCCACCGTTCATAATTCTTCCATACATGTCACTCTTGAGTCATTGCACATCTCGGTACACCACCGGAGGCATTCATATAGAGTCATATTTTGTTCTAAGTATCGAGTTGTAATTCTTGAGTTTGTAAGTAAATAAAAGTGTGATGATCATCATTATTAGAGCATTGTCCCAATAAGGAAAGGATGATGGAGACTATGATTTCCCCACAAGTCGGAATGAGACTCCGGGCGAAAAAAAAGGCCAAAGAAGCCCAAATAATAAAAAATGCCTTAAAAAAGAGAAAAGGCGCAAATAAAAAAATATAAAAAATGAGAGAAAAAGAGAGAAGGGGCAATGCTACTATCCTTTTACCACATTGTGCTTCAAAGTAGCACCATGATCTTCATGATAGAGAGTCTCCTATGTTGTCACTTTCATATACTAGTAGGAATTTTTCATTATAGAACTTGGCTTGTATATTCCAATGATGGGCTTCCTCAAAATGCCCTAAGTCTTCGTGAGCAAGCGAGTTGGATGCACACCCACTAGTTTTTTTGTTGAGCTTTCATACACTATTAGCTCTAGTGCATCCGTTGCATGGCAATCCCTACTCACTCACATTGATATCTATTGATGGGCATCTCCATAGCCCGTTGATACGCCTAGTTGATGTGAGACTATCTTCTCCTTTTTGTCTTCTCCACAACCACCGTTCTATTCCACCTATAGTGCTATGTCCATGGCTCACGCTCATGTATTGCGTGAAGATTGAAAAAGTTTGAGAACATCAAAAGTATGAAACAATTGCTTGGCTTGTCATCGGGGTTGTGCATGATTTAAATACTTTGTGTGGTGAAGATGGATCATAGCCAGACTATATGATTTTTTAGGGATAGCTTCCTTTGGCCATGTTATTTTGAGAAGACATGATTGCTCTATTAGTATGCTTGAAGTATTATTATTTTTATGTCAATATTAAACTTTTGTCTTGAATCTTATGGATCTGAATATTCTTGCCACAATAAAAAGAATTACATGGATAAATATGTTAGGTAGCATTCCACATCAAAAATTCTGTTTTTATCATTTACCTACTCGAGGACGAGCAGGAATTAAGCCTGGGGATGCTGATACGTCTCCAACGTATCTATAATTTTTTATTGTTCCATGCTATTATATTATCAACCTTGGATGTTTCATATGCATTTATATGCTATTTTATATGATTTTTGGGACTAACCTATTAACTCATAGCCCAGTGCCAGTTTCTGTTTTTTCCTTGTTTTAGAGTATCGCAGAAAAGGAAAATCAAACGAAGTCCAATTGACTTGAAACTTCATGGAACTTATTTTTGGACCATAAGAAGCCCACAGAGTATCAGAGATGGACCAGGAGAGTCCCGGGCTGCCCACGAGGGTGGGGGGCCGCGCCCACCCCCCTAGGCGCGCCCCCTGCCTCGTGGACAGCTCGGAGGTCCACCGACGTACTTCTTCCTTCCATATATACCCATATACCCTAAAAACTTCGGGGAGCAGAATAGATCGGGAGTTCCATCACCAGAAGCCTCCGTAGCCACCAAAAACCAATCTAGACCCGTTCCGGCACCCTGACGGAGGGGGGAATCCCTCTCCGGTGGCCATCTTCATCATCCCGGCGCTCTCCATGACAAGGAGGGAGTAGTTCACCCTCGGGGCCGAGGGTATGTACCAGTAGCTATGTGTTTGATCTCCCTCTCTCGTATTCTTGAGGTGGTACGATCTTGATGTATCGCGAGCTTTCCTATTATAGTTGGATCTTATGATGTTTCTCCCCCTCTACTCTCTTGTAATGGATTGAGTTTTCCCTTTGAAGTTATCTTATCGAATTGAGTCTTTAAGGATTTGAGAACACTTGATGTATGTCTTACGTGGGATCCCCGTGGTGATAATGGGGTATTCTATTGATCCACTTGATGTATGTTTTGGTGATCAACTTGCGGGTTCCTCCCATGAACCTATGCATAGGGGTTGGCACACGTTTTCGTATTGACTCTCCGGTAGAAACTTTGGGGCACTCTTTGAAGTACTTTGTGTTGGTTTGAATAGATGAATCTGAGATTGTGTGATGCATATCGTATAATCATACCCACGGATACTTGAGGTGACATTGTAGTATCTAGGCGACATTAGGGTTTTGGTTGATTTGTGTCTTAAGGTGTTATTCTAGTACGAACTCTATGATAGATTGAACGAAAAGAATAGCTTCATGTTACTTTACTACGGACTCTTGAATAGATCGATCAGAAAGGATAACTTTGAGGTGGTTTCGTACCCTACCATAATCTCTTCGTTTGTTCTTCGCTATTAGTGACTTTGGAATGACTCTTTGTTGCATGTTGAGGGATAGTTATATGATCCAATTATGTTATTATTGTTGAGGGAACTTGCACTAGTGAAAGTATGAACCCTAGGCCTTGTTTCAACGCATTGCAATACCGTTTACGCTCACTTTTATCATTCGTTACCTTGCTGTTTTTATATTTTCAGATTACAAAAACCATTATCTACTATCCATATTGCACTTGTATCACCATCTCTTGCCGAACTAGTACACCTATACAATTTACCATTGTATTGGGTGTGTTGGGGACACAAGGGACTCTTTGTTATTTGGTTGCAGGGTTGCTTGAGAGAGACCATCTTCATCCTATGCCTCCCACGGATTGATAAATCTTAGGTCATCCACTTGAGGGAAATTTGCTACTGTCCTACAAACCTCTGCACTTGGAGGCCCAACAATGTCTACAAGAAGAAGGTTGTGTAGTAGACATCAGGGGCGGCCTTTGCGCCCATTGTCGGTGTCAAAACCGGCGGATCTCGGGTAGGGGGTCCCGAACTGTGCATCTAAGGCAGATGGTAACAGGAAGCAGGGGACACGATGTTTTACCCAGGTTCGGGCCCTCTTGATGGAGGTAAAACCCTATGTCCTACTTGATTAATATTGATGATATGGGTAGACAAGAGTAGATCTACCACGAGATCAGAGAGGCTAAACCCTAGAAGCTAGCCTATGGTATGATTGTATGTTTTTTGTTATATCCTACGGACTAAAACCCTCCGGTTTATATAGACACCGGAGAGGGTTAGGGATACACAAGGTCGGTTATAAAGGAGGAGATATCCATATCCGTACTGCCTAGCTTGCCTTCCACGCCAAGTAGAGTCCCATCTGGACACGAGACGAAGTCTTCAATCTTGTATCTTCATAGTCCAACAGTCCGACCAAGGGATATAGTCCGGCTGTCCGAAGACCCCCTAATCCAGGACTCCCTCAGTAGCCCCTGAACCAGGCTTCAATGACGATGAGTCCGGCGTGCAGTGTTGTCTTCGGCATTGCAAGGCGGGTTCCTCCTGCGAACACATCACAGAAGAATTTGAATATAAGGATAGTGTCCGCCCCTGCAAAATAAGTTCCACATACCACCGTAGAGAGAATAATATTTCCACAAATCTTAATCTGCTGACATGTTTTGGCAACATGACATCATGCCATGGTTCGGTGATTATTCAAACCGTTTTTCTTCAACCAGCTCCACACATAACGCGAGGGGGTTTCTTGACACGTCTTGTCAAAGCAGAGATCGTGTTCCCCTAATTACGGGATTCTCATCAATACGGTCGTGGGTAACCCAACCGTGTCTAGGACTCCTAGATTATAGGCAAGTCCCAAACGGCTACAGAGAGGACGCTTGATATTCATCCTCTTTATAAAGGGACAAGGCTTTTACTTTTTCCCCTCCCGTGCTCAATTGAATCCCTCTCCCGCCTCGAGTTCTAACACCCAAAGCCTAGGTCAGGTGCTTCGGACCTTAAATCATGTCCGGATCTAGCCTTCAAGGCCGGTGGATGCCCTCCTCCGTTACGGAAGAGGCTATCAAGAAGTTGAGGGAGGCCAGATACTTGACCGCTGAGGTTTCACATCGGCTGCCTGCCCGAGGGCAGGTCGTCCCTACTCCTGAACCCAACGAGAATGTTGTGTTCATCTCCCACTTCCTCCGAGGTCTAGGCCTCACCCTGGATCCCTTTGTTAGGGGTTTGATGTTCTATTACGGGCTAGATTTCCACGATCTAGCCCCGGACTCCTTTCTCCACATCTCGGCATTCATTGTCGTGTGTGAGGCCTTCCTCCACATTACCCCTCACTTCGGCATGTGGCTCAAGACTTTTGACGTGAAGCCGAAGATGGTCGAGGGGCAGTATGCAGCGTGCGGAGGCGCATTAATAAGCAAGATAGCAGGAGCTCTGTGGCCAAAAGGTTCCTTTCCAGAGGTGTCCGGATTATGGCAACATGAGTGGTTTTACATCACAACTCCTAGAAGTGCCAAGTGGGTGGCTGCCCCTGCTTTCCGCTCGGGCCCTCCACCACAACTGATGTCATGGATTAGCAGAGGACTGAGCTGGGGTCCAGCCAAGGACGTGCCTATGCTACAAAGCCGCATTCAAGATCTCTTCGAAGGAGATTTCAGTCTGGTTACGGTGGTGCAAGTCATGCTGGTTCGTCGAGTCCAGCCTTGCAAACGTCGGCCCCTTCGCATGTGGGAGTTCAACCCAGAAGGGCCGCGCACCATTCAGAATTTCCTCGGCCTGACGCACGAGGATATGTACAAATCATTCTTCGGACCCCAAATAGAGTGTTCGGATACTACCGAGGACGTGGGCCTGAGCAGCAACCGTACCGCCGACCAAGTAAGTAATCCTTTAGCCGAGCACACCGTCTTTCATTTACCATGACGTCATTCTGAGAAATCGCTCTTTGACCAGGACTGGCTAACAAGGGCGAAGATGATTTGGTGTTCGGCCCCCCTTCCTAAGGGTTTGGAGAATCCGGTACTGGAAAAGATGCTCGAGCTAGCACCTTCCCCGGGGCCCTCGAAGGAAGATAAAGGGGGGAATAATGAGGTCGAAAGCGGGCCCCCATCGCTACCAATTCCAACCGAGGGAATGAGCGCCTCCGTGAAGGAGGATAACCAAGGGGAAGGATCTGACCTTCTCTCACTTCGGGGAAGGAAGGGGACTGCCTCTGAAGATCCGGAAACCGAGGCTTCCAAACGAGAGAAGAAGTCTCCACCAGAGAGTCCTACCTTGGAGGGTGCTCTTGCCACACAAAGTCCACGCAAGGATCAGCCCTCCAACGAGCTGTAAGTAATCGAAAGGTACTTTAATAGTGGAGATATAATACCTTACCTCTGAGGAAAATAACCGAAGCGTTTATCTTGCAGTTCGGATCTTAGCCCTTCTCAGCAGAGCTCGTCTTCGGGGGATCTTATTCCGGAGATGATGGAGAGCGAAACGCCTCCCCCGGACTCCCCTGCTCAAGAAGCGGGCGACCTTGAAGTGTCGTCACGGAGGGCCTCTCCGGATCCGGTGTTAGGACCCCGATTCCAAGTCACATCGATCTAGCCGGTAACACCTCATATCACATTGCGGCCTCACGCACGGTATCCCCACGGGTGTCGCCTTACCATGGCCCGGGACCGTTTGCGCCTTTTGGCTCACGTATATGATAGTGTCGCTAGCATCCATATGACAGAGAACCCGGGCCGACATGGCTAGTCGTGAACCCAAAGCGGCACAGACCTATGGAGACAGGCATACATGAATCACATCGAGCATGTCGGTCATCAGCGAGTGAAATCGGGCTGTAGCACTGGGCTAACAGGACTCTGGGGAACCCGGGCTGTAGCAGGCTAGGCAAGACTCCAGAAGTCACCGCGTGACATTTCCCCGAAGGGACAAACATAGGAACAAAGTGAAAAACATGCCGGCCAGTCAAGTGTCCTGAGCAGTAGTGCTGGGCTAGAAGGACTCCGGTGAACCGGGTTGTACTGGACTACTATGGCTCAAGGAGCGCTAGACTACATTTCCCCATAAGAGAGACTGCCAAGGATAAACAACTAGATTGTCGGATCCCACACATACCAAGCATTTCAATCATACACACAATATGCTCGATATGTGCAAATACAACATGGCATCACAACAAAACTCTACAACTCAAGTACTTTATTTAAAGGCTCCAGAGAGCCATACATAACATGTTCATACAGGTAGGGGTCACATGACCCGACACTCAAGTCATACAAGCATACAAGCACATGCGGAAGCAAATAGTCTGAGTACAGACACTAGAAAGAAAGAAGGCTTCTCGAAGCCTGTCTATCTACATAGGGCCCTCCATGGCCAGGATCACCACCTGGGTGGCAAGTTACTCATAGACGTCGAGGTCTACATAAAACCCATCGGAGGGGGCGGTGTTGTCGTCTGAAAATAGTAATTAAAGCAAACATGAGTACAAAGGTACTGAGCAAGTCTTACAACAGAACCTACTATACATGCTCATTCTCAAGAAGGTGGTGGAGTTATTGCAGCAAGCCAGCTTTGACTCTTGGCTAAGCTATCATACGAGACACCACTAGTAAAATAGTTTTCACACACGAGTCCACTAATCACCAACACAATACTTCACCGGGGATCCTCCCTCGTCATCCTACGAGAGGGACATCCTCGGTACTCACACTTATCTTGAGTCTTTTAGTAGTAACCATTAACTTGTCTATGAACTGTATAGGCAACCAAGTAGTCCTTTACCGCGGACGCGGCTATTCGAATAGATGATGTTAACCCTGCAGGGGTGTACTTCTTCATACACGCTCTCACCACTTACCGTCGTTTACACGACATGTACTCGGCAACCTTCAAGCGGAAGCCCAACAAGGGTGTCGGCCACGGCCTACCTAAACACTCAAGTCTCTAGTCCAGGTTTATCGCCTATCCAGGTTCCATCCGCAGGGAGTCCGGCCGAGGTTTCCACATACGGCCCTGAACGATGTGAACAGGGTTCCGAGACGCCAAACGGGCGCCTGGCATACCCGACCACGGTGTATCTACCGCAACATAGCCCACCCCTAGGGTTAGCGCTACGCACGGCCGCCAACACATAACCTACAAACACCGAAAACTAATTGCAACTCCTGGACAGAGTACTAGGGTGATTAAGAAGCCGAGAGGGTCCGTTGGTTTCGGGCCCAATGTATGGTAGTAGTTGATTCTTAAATCACACATACAGATCTCAGTTCTTAGGGACGACCTCAATGAAACAACCCACCATGTACTCCTACATGGCCTCTCATCGATACCTTTACCAAAACATGTTCAACACATCCCTTGCATTACCGACATAATCATTTCACTCTAGCCCATCACCCAGATGAACCAGACCTGACACAACTCTAAGCATAGCAGGCATAGCAAGGTAGGAAACACATACATGGCTCAATCAACTCCTACACATGCTAGTGGGTTTCATCTAGTTACTGTGGCAATGACAGGTCATGCAGAGGATAAGGGTTCAACTACCGCAGCACACATCAGTTTTGAAATGTTGTTGTCTTAATGCAATAAATGAGAGCAGAGGCGAGAACATGGGATTGTATCGATATGATCAATGGGGCTGCTTGCCTGATGGAGTGGTAGTAGGGTACTGCCCTTTAGTTGGATACTCGGAGATATCCTCGGAGGCAGAACCTACCACGAAAGACACCACAGAATATAATCAACACATGGAAATATGCAACAATATGATGCATGCTATGACATGGCAAAATGATGTGTCCTGCCTAATGCAATGTGAAAGAAGTTGAAATGGGTCCATTTGAATCAAAGATTCAAATGGAAGCTTAAGTTCTTATGCATAATAAGTGTATTAGCTTGTTTCACCTAAACAGCAAGGTTAAAGTGTTTTGCCATGCATGAAACCATTACAGATGGAAAGATTGAATTTTTCTAATCATTTTTCATATATAATTTGTTTGATTTGGAGCTATGGTTGATTTTCTATGATTTTTAGAAGTTTTGGCTATTTTCTGGAATTTCCTATATAAGAATAAATCCAGAAAATGAATAATTGCGTCAGCACTGCATCACTATGACATCAACGAGTCAAAGGCGCCAGCCTAGGTCAAACCTGACGGCTGGGACCCACACGTCAGTGAAACAGCTAATTAACAGGGTTAAGTTAATACTAACTAACTGTTAGTGGGGCCTGGGCCCGCATGTCAGTGACCTAAACTAATTAAAATTAGTTAGTGCTAACACTAGGTTAATTAGCAGAGGGGGCCCACTTGTCATAGACTCAGGGGGAGTCAACCTGGGCCCACCCAGTCAAGTCAACGGGTCAAACCTGCCGACGTTGGTCCATGGCTCGACGCCTGCAACGACAGACGTAGCGGAGAGCGTCGGGTTTTGCCCACAATCGACCAAATCGACTGCGGTTTGGTCCTACGCGTAGCTGGGGCTCGCACGCATCTGGTAGGCCAAGTGGAAGGAGCTGGGGTGGTCGGAAAAGGCGTCGGCGACGAGTTTGGCGGCGGCCGGAGCTCGGCTTCGTGCGAGCGTGGCGCTAGAGCAAGTAGGCGAGCGCGTAGAGGGGCTAGGCGGCCTCCTGGAGGCACCAGGAGTGCGATGCGGTGCAAGGGCGCGGGTGGTTCGACCTCGGGTCACGGCGGCGACAAAGCCGGGCGGCAGTGGGTTTCGGTCACCGGCGAAGCGGCAGCTACGGCGTGCAAACGAGAAAACGGAGAGGGGGAGGAGGAGCAGCAGCTCACAACAGTTGCAGCAGGCGTCGAAGCGGGCTCGGGGAAGCTCGGGAGGCGGCAAATCATTGGCGACGATCTCCGGTGGCCGACGAGGGGAACGGCAGTGGTGGCGGTGTTGCAGCGTGTCCGAGGCCTCGTGGCTCGTTGAGGAGGTTGAGGGAGATGCGGCGGAGCTCATGGACACGGTGGGGTGGCACGGGGACGATGGTGGCTACGGCTACGGCGGCAAGACGGCGACGGCTGCGTCAGCCATGGCTTCGGGGGAGCGAGGGAGAGAGCAGGGGGGAGGAGTGAGTTGTCCAGGGGCTCGAGGCGGTGCCGCAGAGGCGCTTCGAGGCGTCGCGCTGGCGCGGGCGATGGCAGGCAGACAGGAAGGTGGCGTGGCGAGCTCGGCGGCGTCGCGGTGTCCCTCCTCTGCCTACTGGCAGAGGTAGGTGATGACTGGCACAGGCCAGATGGGCCGGGCCAGCCAGGTGGGCTGCCAGGTGAGGTAAGCCCAGGTGGGTTTCCCTCTCTCTCTCTCTCTGTTTTATGTTTTTATTTATTTTCTATTTTTCTATAAGTTTGTGGCTTTATTAAAAATAGTTAGGCACTTACAAAAATCCTGAAAATAATCATAGGCTCCTTTTAGATTATTTCCAACAGCCCACACTTATTTCCAGAATTATTTGAGCATTTAAAATATTTTATAGTATTTAAATGCCCAAATTCAAATGCTTATGATTTAATTCAAAAAATCCAGAATGTCCTAGAAAAGAGTGCACCATTTTTGCCAGGGTTTTAGCCCAATCCAGAAATGATGAACATTTTGTGAAGGGCATTTTGGGTTCATTGAAACCAATTTTAGCAAACCCTAGTTGGTTTAAGGGGGTGCTGGGGGTTCTGTCATCCCCATTTCATCTTTCTGGGAAAATTAAACATGATGCAAGCACTCTAATGCATGAACTAGCTAGGGTGTGACAACTCACCCCCACTCAAAAGAATCTCGTCCCGAGATTTAGGATCTGTTGGGAAGAAGGTGGGGTACTCGAGTCAAAGACGATCCTCCCTTTCCCAAGTGGCTTCCTTTTCGGAATGGTGTGACCATTGAACCTTGAGAAACTTGATATTATGGCGTCGAGTGGTACGCTCAGCTTGATCAAGGATACGAACGGGATATTCCCGATATGAGAGGTTATCTTGTAGATCAAGCGTTTCGTGGTCCACTCCACGGATAGGATCCGCGAAGCAACACCTGAGTTGAGAAACGTGGAAGACATCGTGAACTCTGTAAGATGCGGAGGTAGTTCCAATTGGTAGGCAACTTCTCCTCATTTGGCAAGAATGCAAAAGGGTCCAATGTATCGAGGAGCCAATTTGCCTTTGATACCGAAACGATGGGTTCCCTTTAACGGAGTAACCCGAAGGTAAGCCCTCTCACCGACTTCATAAGTCATGAGCTTATGTTTACAATCATATTGGCTCTTTTGACGAGATTGGGCTGTTTTCAATTTCTCATGAATAACGCGAACCTGCTCTTCTGGTTCCTGAATCATATCTGGGCCAAAGAGTTGTCTTTCCCCGGTTTCTAACCAGTTAAGAGGCGTTCGACATTTTCTTCCATAGAGAACTTCGAAAGGAGCTTTGCCCAAGCTAGCTTGATAACTATTGTTATAAGCAAACTCCGCGAATGGAAGGCATTTCTCCCAATCCATTCCGAATGAGATGACAGAAGCTCGGAGCATATCTTCTAGAATTTGATTGACTCGCTCTACTTGACCACTTGATTGAGGGTGGAAGGCGGTGCTAAAAGAGAGACGAGTTCCCATAGCATTTTGGAAACTTTCCCAAAATCGAGAGGTGAAGAGACTCTCACGGTCTGAGTTAATTTCCAATGGGACACCATGAAGAGACACTATTCGGGAGATGTATAGGTCAGCTAGCTGGCTAGCGGTGATACTCTCACGAACAGGTAGGAAATGGGCTACTTTGGAAAGACGATCGATTACGACGAAGATAGCATTATTCCCTCTCTTGGTCCTGGGAAACCCGGTAATGAAATCCATACTAATTTTATCCCATTTCCACTCAGGAATAGCCAAAGGTTGAAGGGTGCCAGCAGGCCGTTGATGCTCTGCTTTAACACGACGATAGACGTCGCAACTAGCAATGTATTGAGCAATTTCTCTCTTCATCCTAGTCCACCAAAACCTCTGGCGTAGGTGTTGGTACATTTTAGTACTACCGGGATGAATGGTGAGAGGGGATTCATGAGCTTCCTTAAGAATCAACTGGCGTAGATGTTGTTTCTTGGGAACCACCAAGCGGTTCTCGAAGAATACAACACCTCGCTCATCCATGGAAAAACACTTAGCAACTCCGCTAGCGATGTTTTCCTTAATCCGGGATATGCCCTTATCACGCTTCTGGGCAGCTATGATTTGATCCGTAAGGTTAGGCTTCGCCACCATGGTGGATAGGAATCCTCGAGGAACAATGTGAAGATTAAGCTTACAAAATTCCTCGTGGAGAAGTGGTTGACTCTGTTGTAACATCAAGTTGTTACAATAAGATTTACGACTTAGCGCGTCAGCCATGACATTGGCTTTGCCCGGGGTGTAAGTTATTCCTAAGTCATAATCCGAGATCAACTCGACCCAACGTCTTTGCCTGAGATTCAAATCCGGTTGTGTGAAGATATATTTCAAACTTTGGTGATCGGTGAAGATCTCGCAACGATTACCGAGAAGGTAATGTCGCCAAGTTTTAAGTGCATGGACTACAGCTGCAAGCTCTAGATCATGTGTGGGATAATTCTCCTCATGTGGGTGTAATTGCCGTGAGGCATAGGCAATTACCTGACGATCTTGCATGAGTATGCAACCTAGTCCTTGTCGTGAGGCGTTGCAATAGATAATAAAGTCCTTGGAGAAATTTGGTGGTACCAGTACGGGAGCAGATGTCAGGCGTCTTTTCAGTTCCTGAAAGCTGAACTCGCACTGTGGGGTCCACTCGAACTTTTTATCTTTCTTGAGGAGTTCAGTTAGAGGTTTAGCAACCTTGGAGAAATTCTCGACGAAGCGGCGGCAATAACTCGCTAAGCCAAGGAAGCTCCGAACTTGCTTGACCGTCTCAGGTGGAGTCCAATCAAGGACGGCTTGAACTCGCTCGGGATTGATAGCAATACCCTTACCAGAGATTACATGGCCTAGATAGGTCACTTCTGGCAACCAAAATTCACACTTGGAGAATTTGGCATAAAGGCGATGCTCTCGAAGTTTCGTCAATACCAGCCTTAGATGTTTGGCATGTTCCTCTTCATTCTTGGAGTAGATGAGTATGTCATCGAGGTATACTACGACAAATTTATCCAAATACTCCATGAATACCGAGTTCATTAATCGAGATAAGGTGGCGGGGGCATTGGTTAAACCGAAGGACATAACGGTGTACTCGTATTGGCCATAGCGAGTAACAAAGGCCATTTTGGGAATGTCCCCGTTTCTGATTTTGATTTGATGGTAGCCCAACCTCAAATCCATCTTGTAAAAGACTGAGGATCCAGCGAGCTGGTCATACAGATCGTTGATCCTGGGAAGCGGATACTTGTTCTTGATAGTGACCAAGTTGACAGGTCGGTAATCTACGACCATCCGATCCGTTCCATCCTTCTTCTTGACGAAGAGGACGGGGCAAGCCCAAGGAGAGGAACTAGGACGGATGAAACCCTTTTTCAAGGACTCATCGAGTTGGTTCTTAAGCTCGGCTAGTTCTAAGGGTGCCATCTTATAGGGTCTTCTAGAAATTGGAACGGTTCCTGGAACAAGGTCTATCACAAACTCGACATCCCTGTCAGGTGGAACACCTGACAGTTCTTCTGGAAAGACATCCGGGAAGTCTCGGACTACCGGAATATCTTCAAGGTCTGGAAGGGGGTTGGCATTTAGGGAGTAAAGCTGGCGCTTGGCCACTCGAGTTAAGACATTGACTGTCTTGCCCGATGGGTGAGTAAGTTGAACGGTTCTAGTGGCACAATCAATCTTAGCATAATGAGCTGACATCCAGTCCATACCCAAGATGATGTTTATGTCCGAGGACTTGAGAGCTATTAAGGATGCAAGGAAGACAAGTCTATTGACAAGAATTTCATTCCCATGGCTTACTCTGGAGGTTTGCCATCTAGAGCCAGGGGTTTGAATTTCCATGGTAGTGGGCATGTCACAGAATGTCGTGTTATGCAATCGAGCATAGCTCTCAGATATGAATGAATGAGATGCTCCAGTATCGAAAAGAACAGATGCCGGATGGTAATTAACAAGGAGCGTACCAAGGGCGATGTTAGGATCCTCATGAGCCTCCCCAGCTGAGACATAGTTGACATGGCCACGTGCAGTGGTGGCTGGCTTGGCGTAGAATGTCTTTCCCGCTGGCTTACCACGACCAACGGACTTTCCAGACTGATTGGGGTTGTTGTTCTAGGGACACTCTCGACTATAGTGACCCAGCTCTCCACACTTAAAACATGTCACAACATTGGGGCGTGGAGCAGCATTAGCAGCGGGGACACCATAGGGCTTGGACGGTGCAAACTGCTGGTTGGGACGAGGCGCCTCAAAGGATGGCCTCGGGATGAACCTGGGTGGCAGTGCCGTGCTTGGAATCCACACCCGGCGCTTCTGAGATCCCGAGCCGGATGAAGAACCAAAATCACGAGAGTGCTTGCGTGAAGCGTCATAGTCAGACTGGCCTGTCTCAGCACTGATGACTTTATTGACCAACTTCTGAAAGGAGGTGCACTCGTGCAGACGAAGATCACGGCGAAGCTCAGGGCTAAGTCCCTTGCGGAACCTTGCCTGCTTCTTAGCGTCGGTGGATACCTCTTCAGGAGCATATCGTGCCAGATTCCCAAATTCACGACTATATGCATCCACAGTCAGTCTTCCTTGGGTGAAATTGCAGAACTCTTCCCTCTTGCGATCTATGAGACCTTCCGGGATGTGATGCTCATGGAAAGCCTCACTGAATTCAGCCCAAGTAGTGATTTGGCTGACCGGGCGCATAGCCTCAAAGTTTTCCCACCAAAGGCTAGCAGGGCCTTCGAGGTGATAGGCAGCATAGGTAACCTTATCAGCTTCGGCTACGTTGGCAGAACGTAGCTTGTGTGTGATGCTGCGGAGCCAGTCATCCGCGTCGAGGGGCTCGACGAAATGATTAAACTTTGGTGGGTACAACTTGATAAAGTCATTGATTGACACCAAGTCATTTCACTGATGGCGTGCAGTGTTCTGCTCAATCCGCTCCAGCAAGCGGTTAGTCTCACGCTTGTTTCTTTCTACCTCCAGCATAACTTTGGCCAGAGAAGGCGGGTGAGGCAGACTTTCACCCCTAGCTGCACTGGCTTCTCCCTGCTCCAGGGAAGCAGGGTTGCTGCGGGTGTTGACCATCCTAGGAGAAAACAAGACAACGGTTTAGATAAGGATGGCACAAATTTAGCAAGGAAGTGCAGAATGTAATGGATAACATGGAATGCTAAGATGTTCATTGCACGACATGGTAATATAGAAACTGCCATATATATACCATTGGTCATACACACCGTACATAGTTTAGTACAAGGCCAGGCTAGAGTACAACTACGATGAAAGACATTACATCTCATCGGAGGCATTCCAAGCTCCTATACATTATTTTTCTACACCTCCGGAGCGTGATACACACCAACTCGTATCCCACGGGTCACGCAGGACTGTGGAGAATACAACTATTACAGTACTAGTGAAACTACTACTAGCTCAGACGGCTCCATAGTAATCCTCATAAAAGTCACCACCAAAGCCTGGAAGTGGAACATGATCATCTGGGAACAGATGATCCTGCGGACCATAGGGACTCGGATGTGGCCTTGGTCCCACAGGTGGTGGCTGACGGGGACCATGAGGAGGGGTGATGCCTCCTACATCGCGCCACTCCATACAATCTGGCAATCCAGACCGTACAGGGTACAGGTCCCTCAGGTCCATGTATCATGCATGTACCGCAGGTGCAAACCAAGTCAAAGTGGCCCAGTGATCAGCACGAGAGTTGAAAAGCTCCATACGCAAGGCCCGATTTTCGCGGTCCTTATCCTCGAGCATCTCGGCAGTGGTGCAGAGTAGTGACTCCTCATGTGTAGAGTCATAGTACAAAGCCTGATAGTACCCCTGTGCTCCAGGAAGTGAGTCTGGCATGTAACGGAAGTCGGTGTTCTGAAGCAAGGCAATCCTGGCTCGAATGATAGTCATCATTGAATAGGCTGCATCCTGCACAGACATCTCAATAGTGACCCCAAGTCCATAGGAACAGTGAAGGGGCTCAGTGGCTCCAGGATAAGAGGGATATATCCTGACGGTACAAAGGTACTGGCTCTGGTTGAAGTCTCTGAACTGCTCCTCGACGGTATATTCCGGATACCACCGATAACCTGACTCGACCATCACTCGAACCAACATGGCCGTGTGGCCGGGCACATCAAGCCACCGGGTCAGACAAACCACTTGGTTCTGTGAACAGGTGGCCATCTGAAAGCACAGAATAATGCAAAGGCATTAGAATTTTCCCCTGTTCAAGAATTCATCCGATTAACCAGTTAACTTGCCGATTAATCCCTACTCATAGGGTCACCGAGTAGCCGATAAACCAAAAAATCGTCCGATTAATTGATTAAATGGCCGATTAACTTGCCGATTAGCCGATTAATCCCCTACTCGCTAGCCAACCGAGCAGCTACCAGTTAACGATTTCCTCAACAATGGAATTTTCTAGGGGAAATCGGACATCATAACGGCTGTAAATGCTCAGAAAAAGATTTGAGACATCCACAACAGTTTGCAATACCACTCAACAACATCATATCAAGGTTCTGATTCAACTAGCAACATACTAACAGTAGTAGAAACTGTACTGAGGCTTGTAACAACAATCCTATAAGCTACTACGGATTAGTAACACGTGAACCTGATAGAAGAAGAGAGCCTAGTCCTTAACCCACGTAGAATGAGAAGAGAATGACTTAGATCAGAGGGCATAAGGTAAAGGAGTAAAAGAGCCTTACGTTCCCTCCCACAATCAATTCCCCTACATATAACTAAAGCATTACTAGACTCAACATCGACCAGTTTGGCTCAACGAACCTACAGGCAGTCCGGCTCTGATGCCAACGCTGTTAGGACCCCGATTCCAAGTCACATCAATCTAGCCGGTAACACCTCATATCACATTGCGGCCTCACGCACGGTATCCCCACGGGTGTCGCCTTACCATGGCCCGGGACCATTTGCGCCTTTTGGCTGACGTATATGATAGTGTCGCTAGCATCCATATGACAAAGAACCCGGGCCGACATGGCTAGTTGTGAACCCAAAGAGGCACAGACCTATGGAGACAGGCATACATGAATCACATCGAGCATGTCGGTCATTAGCGAGTGAAACCGGGCTGTAGCACTGGGCTAACAGGACTCCGGGGAACCCGGGCTGTGGCAGGCTAGGAAGGACTCCGGAAGTCACCGCATGACATTTCCCCGAAGGGACAGACATAGGAACGAAGTGAAACACATGCCGGCCAGTCAAGTGTCCTAAGCAGTAGTGCTGGGCTAGCAGGACTCCGGTGAACCGGGATGTAGCGGACTACTATGGCTCAAGGAGCGCTAGACTACATTTCCCCATAAGAGAGGCTGCCAAGGATAGACAACTAGATTGTCGGATCCCACACATACCAAGCATTTCAATCATACACACAATATGCTCGATATGTGCAAATACAACATGGCATCACAACAAAACTCTACAACTCAAGTACTTTATTTAAAGGCTCCAGAGAGCCATACATAACATGTTCATACAGGTAGGGGTCACATGACCCGATACTCAAGTCATACAAGCATACAAGCACATGCGGAAGCAAATAGTCTGAGTACAGACACTAGAAAGAAAGAAGGCTTCTCGAAGCCTGTCTATCTACATAGGGCCCTCCCTGGCCAGGATCACCACCTGGGTGGCAAGTTACTCATCGACGTCGAGGTCTACATAAAACCCATCGGAGGGGGCGGTGTTGTCGTCTGAAAACAATAATTAAAGCAAACATGAGTACAAAGGTACTCAGCAAGTCTTACAACAGAACCCACTATACATGCTCATTCTCAAGAAGGTGGTGGAGTTATTGCAGCAAGCCAGCTTTGACTCTTGGCTAAGCTATCCTACGAGACACCACTAGTAAAATAGTTTTCGCACACGAGTCCACTAATCACCAACACAATACTCCACCGGGGATCCTCCCTCGTCATCCTACGAGAGGGCCATCCTTGGTACTCACACTTATCTTGAGTCTTTTAGTAGTAACCATTAACTTGTCTATGAACTGTATAGGCAACCAAGTAGTCCTTTACCGCGGACGCGGCTATTCGAATAGATGATGTTAACCCTGCAGGGGTGTACTTCTTCATACACGCTCTCACCACTTACCGTCGTTTACACGACATGTACTTGGCAACCTTCAAGCGGAAGCCCAACGAGGGTGTCGGCCACGGCCTACCTAAACACTCAAGTCTCTAGTCCAGGTTTATCACCTATCCAGGTTCCATCCGCAGGGAGTCCGGCCACGGCCTACCTAAAGACACCACAGAATATAATCAACACATGGCAATATGCAACAATATGATGCATGCTATGACATGGCAAAATGATGTGTCCTGCCTAATGCAATGTGAAACAAGTTGAAATGGGTCCATTTGAATCAAAGATTCAAATGGAAGCTTAAGTTCTTATGCATAATAAGTGTATTAGCTTGTTTCACCTAAACAGCAAGGTTAAATTGTTTTGTCATGCATGAAACCATTACAGATGGAAAGATTGAATTTTTCTGATCATTTTTCATATATAATTTGTTTGATCTGGAGCCATGGTTGATTTTCTATGATTTTTAGAAGTTTTGGCTATTTTCTGGAATTTCCTATATAAGAATAAATCCAGAAAATGAATAATTGCGTCAGCACTGCGTCACTGTGACGTCAGCGAGTCAAAGGCACCAGCCCAGGTCAAACCTGACGGCTGGGACCCACACGTCAGTGAAACAGCTAATTAACAGGGTTAAGTTAATACTAACTAACTGTTAGTGGGGCCTGGGCCCGCATGTCAGTGACCTAAACTAACTAAAATTAGTTAGTGCTAACACTAGGTTAATTAGCAGAGGGGGCCCACTTGTCATAGACTCAGGGGGAGTCAACCTGGGCCCACCCAGTCAAGTCAACGGGTCAAACCCACCGACGTTGGTCCACGGCTCGACGCCGGCGATGACAGACGCGGCGGAGAGCGTCGGGTTTTGCCCACAGTCGACCAAATCGACTACGGTTTTGTCCTACGCGTAGCTGGGGCTCGCGTGCATCTGGTAGGCCAAGCGGGAGGAGCTGGGGTGGTCAGAAAAGGCGTCGGCGACGAGTTTGGCAGCGGCCGGAGCTCAGTTTCGTGCGAGCGTGGCGCTAGAGCAAGCAGGCGAGCGCGTAGAGGGGCTAGGCGGCCTCCTGGAGGCACCAGGAGTGCGATGCGGTGCAAGGGCGCGGGTGGTTCGAGCTCGGGTCATGGTGGCGACAAAGACGGGCAGTGGTGGGTTTCGGTCACCGGGAAGCGGCAGCTACGGCGTGCAAACGAGAAAACGGAGAGGGAGAGGAGGAGGAGCAGCTCACAGCGGTTGCAGTAGGCGTCGAAGCGGGCTCAGGGAAGCTTGGGAGGCGGCGAATTGTCCGCGACGATCTCCGGTGGCCGACAAGGGGAACGACAGTGGTGGCGGCGTTGCAGCGCGTCAGAGGCCTTGTGGCTCGTCGAGGAGGTCGAGGGAGATGCGGCGGAGCTCGTGGACACGGTGGAGTGGCACGGGGACGACGGTGCCTACGGCTACGGCGGCAAGACGGCGGCGGCTGCGTCGGCCATGGCTTCGGGGGAGCGAGGGAGAGAGCAGGGGGGAGGAGTGAGGTGTCCAGTGAGTCGAGGCGGTGCCGCAGAGGCGCTTCGAGGCGTCGCGCTGGCGCGGGCGACGGCAGGCAGGCAGGGAGGTGGCGTGGCGAGCTCGGCGGCGTCGCGGTGTCCCTCCTCTGCCTACTGGCAGAGGTAGGTGATGACTGGCACAGGCCAGATGGGCCGGGCCAGCCAGGTGGGCTGCCAGGTGAGGTAAGCCCAGGTGGGTTTCCCTCTCTCTCTGTTTTCTGTTTTTATTTATTTTCTATTTTTCTGTAAGTTTGTGGCTTTATTAAAAATAGTTAGGCACTTACAAAAATCTTGAAAATAATCATAGTCTCCTTTTAGATTATTTCCAATAGCCCACACTTATTTCCAGAATTATTTGAGCATTTAATTTTTTTTATAGTATTCGAATGCCCAAATTCAAATACTTATGATTTAATTCAAAAAATCCAGAATGTCCTAGAATAGAGTGCACCATTTTTGCCAGGGGTTTTAGCCCAATCCAGAAATGATGAACATTTCGTGAAGGGCATTTTGGGTTCATTGAAACCAATTTTAGTAAACCCTAGTTGGTTTAAGGGGGTGCTGGGGGTTCTGTCATCCCCATTTCATCTTTCTGGGAAAATTAAACATGATGCAAGCACTCTAATGCATGAACTAGCTAGGGTATGACATCCGGTGAGGCTAGAAGATAATCCTGTAGTCACCCGAAGTCCCCAGCGTCCGACTCTTGAAGAGAGCAAACAAAAGAGTCCAGCACCGTCTGGTATGCGGTCGGACATACTGAGGGAGCTGTTGGAGCGAGCGGCCATCTCAGAAGTACACCGTACGTTGATGGGTACAGTGATGGAAAGAATTTCGTCCGCCGAAACGGATTGCATGAAGTTTTTATGAGTGTACTGACGGGCTTTGAGGTACGTGAAATGATATACTTTTTGATAGTACTGCACATTTTTAGGTGTGCCCTGTGTAGATGGTAGCCCCTGAGACTCCGGTTGTCGTCGAGAACGGCGGCGAACAGAGGATCGTAGTCCTAGGTAATAACCAAACTGCCTTTATGTGCAGGTGGTGGAAACTCCGGTGGCTAGCCGGACTAATGAGTTTGCCGAGCTAAAGCGGCAACTGGATGCGGCAGATGCCGACATCGAGCTTGTTAACAAGCGGCTTGACGAGGCACAGGGTAAGTAATGTTTTCTGGTGAATGTCACATAGTAAGAGCAGTGTAACGCCAGTATCTGTAATATGTTGTGACTGCAGATGGAGCTGCCACCGTGGAGACCCTTCGGGCGGAACTTGCCCGAGCCAAGGAACAAGCAAGAATTAGTAATGCGGCCGCTTTAAAGGCGGCCGAAGAGTTAAGAGCCGAAAAGGCTGCACATCGCGAGAGCAAAGATAAAATGGCCAAGATGGCTGTAAAGTTAAAAGACACTGCCGACCGCTGCCAGCTCCTTGAAGAAGAGAACCGAGAGAAGGCGATGGACCTTGAAAAGGCCGCGGTGGCGACCAAAGACACCCGCTCTGCTATGAGGGCAAACGAGGAAGAGCTACATGAAGCCGGGGATATTGCGGCTGGGAAGCCCTTTTTGCTGCGGAGGAAGTTCGGAGATCCGCGGTATGCCCCTCTGGATCGGCTGTGGAGTTCGGCAGATGCATATATGGACTTGGCGGCGAGCGCTGTAGATACCGCCGAATACTTCCAGGATCAAACAGATCGTGAAGTGGACAAGCTGTTCTGGTCGCAGTTTAACGTTCCAGAGCGTCCGCTTCCATTGACTGATCAGCTAGCCGAATGGGCCGAACTCAACAGGTTGTCCGAACTCGCCATGAGGTCCGTCGTAGATCATCTGTGGCCGGAAAAACTAAAGCCAACAACTATTTCAGCTTAGTGCAGCAGTTCCTTGGAGCGGTGCCGCACATCAATGCGATGAAGAGGTCGGCGTGTATAGAGGGCTCGCGGATGGCCCTTGCCTGTGTCAAAGCATACTGGGCAGAGATGGATGCTACCACTGTTGCGGCGCAGGGTTCGGCCATAGGCCGAGTGGCTGCCGAGCACTATTTCGAAGAAGTTCTCGAGGGCGCTCGTTTGATAGAGGCCCAGTGCTCGAAGAATATTATGTTTGAGTGACATGTATTCCCATTGTAAACACAATGTTTTTATGAAATTTATTAAGGCTGTATTTATACTTTTGCCCGAAAGTAATATGATGCCTCCTGTGCGGCCGTTTATGTATACATGTGTATAACCTGAAAGATTGCAGTCGTCGGCTTCAGCCCCCACGCATATAATGCGGGGGTGTTCGCAGAAGACGCGTATTCACACTTAATCCAACGTCTTGGTCCTAATAAGGAGGTGATGGTGCAGTGAACTAGGCAACCGGACTATAATGCTTTAACACTTTCACTTAGCCATAGGAGTTTGACAGTGGGGCTACTATATAGCCCCTGGTGGCTCCGCACTCTCCCGAATTCGGGGTGCGTACATGCCTGGCCGGGAAACGGCCCTTTGTTAAGGCGGAGGAATTCTAACATTCCGATAGGTTATCGAGTGGTTGACCAGTCTCACGCTATATAATGACAGTAAGTTTTCGGCTTTCTCTACTAAGGTGCTCGTTCGGATGAACCGCGGCACAATCGCAGTAGTTCTCCTGGTGCCGCCTTAGCCGATAGAGCGGAATGTAAGGCAGAAAAACACAGGAGCCGGGCAAACCCAACATTTGACCAAAGACATGATTCGGAGCTGATGCGTATAAGGCCAAACTCGCGACGCCGAACACTCCCTAAGGTATTCGGTCTTTATGGTATAAACCGGGCCTAAACAGTGCCCTTTGTAAGAAGCCCCTGGTGTCCAGGTACATGCATTATTCTGACGTGGCCACATGCCAAGACGTCAGCATCCTTCTCAATAGTACTGAGAATCCGAGGGATGTGTATCAACAAGAGATAGTAAAAAAGGTTTACGCAGGGTCTTAATCTAAAAAGAATCCTTGGAACGGGTCCCTATTGTACGTCTACGCCTGTGTCTCCGTTGTGCCGTATCCTGGACGGGTGTAGCACGATGGTCATCTGTAAAAGAGAGAAACTTAGGTGAAAAGTTGTCGTGCAAAAAGGTAGGTTTAAAGAAACCATGTATAATTCAAGATGAGTAAAAATTGCCGCTTGTCTGCGCGTGTTGAGCCCCTTGTATTTGTAATAGGGGTGTGGCCTATCAAACCTGTGTGAATGACATATAGCTGCGCCGGACTCGTCTAACCGTGTCCGTGGTCTTGACGACCTATCAAATGCTTTAGTTGGTGAGGCCGTTTTTAGTGTGCGGCTGCCAAGGCAGTCGCACTCTCTTCGGTGTGCAAGGATCGCTTAATATTTCCATTTACTGTAATGATGCCACGTGGACCGGGCATCTTAAGCGTGAGGGAAGCGTAATGCAGTATTGCATTAAAGCGAGCGAAAGCGTCGCGTCCAAGTAATGCTTGATAGCCACTTTGGAACGAAGCAATGTGGAATGTTAAATTTTCACTACGGAAGTTAACGGGGAAGCCGAATATAACCTCTAGTAGCAGGGAGCCCGTGCAATGAGCCCCTGGGCCTGGTGTTACTCCTTTAAAGGTAGTATTGCTGTGGCAAATTTTCGTTGGGTCTATCCCCATTTTGCGGATTGTGTCCTGATATAGCAGGTTTAGACTGCTGCCACCGTCCATCAGGACTCATGTGAAATGGTATCCGTCAATTATTGGGTCTAATACCAAGGCAGCCCATCCTGCACGCCGGATACTTGTTGAGTAATCCCGATGGTCGAAGGTGATCGGTTGAGACCACCAGTGGCAGGACTCCACGGTGATAGGCCCTTGGGCATATTTCTCTGGGAGTGCCGCTTTGTTTCTCCCCTTGATCACATGTAACACGTTCACTGTTTTGACTTCTGGTGGAAATTTCTTTTGTTCCCCAATGTTTTGCTTGAGAGGCTCATCCTCGTCTTTGCTTGGTGTATCCTTCCCCTTGTGTACGGCGTTGAGCTTGCCGGACTACTTGAAGACCCAACATTCTCTGTGGGTATGGTTAGCGGGTTTACCAGGGGTGCTATGGATCTGACATATTTGGTCCAGAATTTTGTTTAAGATGGACAGTTCGTCTCTGCTGCCTTTAGAGGGCGGCTTTTGCTGACCTGGCCGAGAACTTCTGAATTCGGCGTTTACTGCCGTGCTCTTCGGGCTGTCTTCTTTATTCCGGCGCGTATTATTTTTGCTGCGTCGTGATTTCCCATTTCCATCTCTAACTTCGGATGTACTTGGGTCGCTGGTGTTGCATCTAGCTAGCCAGCTGTCCTCACCCGCGCAAAAGCGGGTCATGAGGCTTGTTAATGCTGCCATTGTTCTCGGCTTTTCTTGGCCGAGGTGTCTGGCAAGCCATTCGTCATGGACGCTATGCTTAAAAGCTGCCAAGGCTTCGGCGTCCGGACAATCGACTATTCGATTCTTTTTAGTAAGAAACCCGTTCCAAGCTTTCAGGATGACTCTCCGGGCTGTTGAGTTATATGACTGAAATCGTCCGTGTCCGGAGGTCGGACATAAGTCCCTTGAAAATTTGCCCGAAAAGCGTCTTCGAGCTCTTCCCAGCTTCCAATGGAGCTTTCTGGGAGGCTTTTAAGCCAGTGCCGAGCTGGCCCTTTGAGTTTGAGGGGTAAATACTTAATGGCGTGTAGATCATCTCCTCGAGCCATATGGATATGGAGGATATAGTTCTCAACCTAGACCCCAGGGTCTGTTGTTCCGTCGTATGCCTCTATGTTTATGGGTTTGAATCCCTCTGGAAATTCATGGTCCAGCACCTCATCGGTGAAACATAGGGGGTGTGCGGCAGCCCTGTATCTGGGTGTACCGTGTTGTTCGGATGTTTGTTGTGTTGCATCATATGCTGGAGTGCGCTTGCGTGGTCCATAGATGGATCTGGTTGCGCTGTCCTTTTGATGCGAGCCCTCGCGTGGATCACGTATTGGCTTATGTGCGGCGTTGTTTGCCGTTCTATGTTGGCCGTGAGGTCGTCTATCCGGCCAGATGGCCGTTTTAATTTTTGGTTGCGGGGGATCTAAGGCCTCCTCATTGAATTCAGGTAGCAACTTCCGCTTCGGGTAGCTCTTTGTGGGGTGATTACCGCCGTACTTCGCTGCTGTGTTGAGCACTTTACTCCATCTAATTCTGAGTGTGTCTTGCGCAGCCTTGAGCCTTTGCTTCTACTTTTTTAGACTCCTCGCGGTGGCAACGAGCCTTTGATGGGCATTCTGTTGCTCCGGGTGTCTGTCCGGTGTGATGTCGTCCGGACTATTATCTTTGACAGAGTCGGGTTGTTCGGTTTGATTCTCCGTGTTGCCGTGGTCCGGCGATGGTTCACCCTGCTCTAACGCTGGGTCTATATGATCGTTGTTTCTGCCGAGGCGGGATTTGGAGCGGCGCTTACGCCGTCGCTTTGACTGCTTCTCGAGGGGACAACCCTTTGTTGTGTCCTTCCGTTCCTCGTTGTCGTCTTCTTTTGGCGTGTCCACCATGTATACGTCATGTGATGAAGTGGGCGTCCAGTGCCCTGTGGGTAGTGGTTCCTATTCATCTCCTGCATCGTCGTCCATACCGTAGATGTCTTCGGAGTCGGAGTCAAGCATGTCGGTTAAGTCATCGACAGTGGCTACTAAATGGGTGGTGGGTGGGCGACGAATTTCTTCGTCATCCGCATCCCAATCCTGCCAGACATATTTCGGCCAGGACTCTCCTGATGAGAGAGACTTTAATGAATTCAGTATGTCGCCGAAGGGCGAGTGCTGAAAGATATCCGCGGAGGTAAACTCCATGATCGACGCCCAACCGGATTCGATAGGAACGGGCGCAGGCAGTTCGGAGTCCATGGCCGGAGAAGTATCTGGCAGTTCAACAACACGGCTCTCGTGAAGGGTAAGATCGATATTCGGCTCGATCACCGTTGGGGATGCGGCCTCTGTGGCGGGGTCTATCCACCCGTCCATGGGAGGTGCAACTGGCTCCAAATTAAGGGTCGAAGCGGCTACCGGTGTGATTTCTTGAACACTGTCCGATGGCAGAGCTAAATCGTACTCATCGTAACCGCGTGACGCACAAGGCAGAGGCTCGAATCCGTCGAAGATCAAGTCTCCGCGGATATCGGCCGTGTAGTTTAAGCTTCCAAACCTGACCTGGTGGCCAGGGGCGTAACTTTCGATCTGCTCCAGATGGCCAAGCGAGTTGGCCCGTAGTGCGAAGCCGCCGAACACAAAGATCTGTCCGGGGAGAAAAGTCTCACCCTGGACTGCATCGCTATCGATGATAGTAGGAGCCATCAAGCCTAACGGCGACGACACAGAGGAACTCTCAATGAAAGCACCAATGTCGGTGTCAAAACCGGCGAATCTCGGGTAGGGGGTCCCGAACTGTGCGTCTAAGGCGGATGGTAATAGGAAGTAGGGGACATGATGTTTTACCCAGGTTCGGGCCCTCTTGATGGAGGTAAAACCCTACGTCCTACTTGATTAATATGGATGATATGGGTAGTACAAGAGTAGATCTACCACGAGATCAGAGAGGCTAAACCCTAGAAGCTAGTCTATGGTATGATTGTATGCTTTTTGTTATGTCCTACGGACTAAAACCCTCCGATTTATATAGACACCGGAGAGGGTTAGGGTTAGACAAGGTCGGTTACAAAGGAGGAGATATCCATATCCGTACTGCCTAGATTGCCTTCCACGCCAAGTAGAGTCCCATCCGGACACGAGACGAAGTCTTCAATCTTGTATCTTCATAGTCCAACAGTCTGGCCAAGGGATATAGTCTGGAGACCCCCTAATCTAGGATTCCCAAACCCACCATGGAGCGACATCTGCATGAAATTTTATTGCCACGCAAGGCTCGTCTCTTTTGCTCTACATGTTCAGTTCCATTATGTACAATAACTGACATGCATAGGAATAAAACATAGTGAGATTATGTAAGGAGTGCATGCACAAATCCAGAGTGATGGTAGCAAACTGTGGATAGACCCAAAACCAATGATAGCAGGCAGATAATAGCTTTAGTTAAAAAATACAGATAATGGCTCCTTTAATGTTTGTTTGCACCCAACATGAAACTCATAGTAGACACCCGAGATTAACCAAATAGTACTGATTGCTGCCCTAATATGTACCCCACAACCATTTAAAAAATTCAAGTTTCAGCATAAGTTTGGACCTGACTCGGAGTCTAATAGGTGAACACGACGATAAAGTAGCATGTCATCATATTAAGCGATGCATAATGTAAGCAGACACGGAAGAGTGCGACCTCTCTTGCAAACCCGTTTAGTCCTCAAGGTCATCTGCTCAGTTGATGATGGTAATGCAGTTGTCATGGCTGCCGGTGACGGGGAAGAAGATCTGAGGCGGCGAAAGACAGTCTGAAGAGCGGATCCCTACTGTGGTGAACCCTTCTGTCGTTGGAGTAGCTGAGCTGGGGTGGAACACAACACCATAGGAGCAGGACAAACCACACAAGGTTTTCTTTGACACATATCTGTAACAGAAGTAATTGTGTAAGGGCTTGTTTGAATTTGAGGATTCTAACAATGCAGGGATAGGAAATAGACATGAATAGGATAGGAATGCACGTGCAAAATAGAGAATTTAAAAACACAGGATTTCTGCCAATCTGGGTGTTTGGTTCACAAGAATTGGAAGATCACAGGATGCAAAGAAGCACGGTGAGATTAAGTCAAACCACAAGAAAATGTACGGTTATAATGCTATAATGCTACTATCTCTTAGTCTTGTGCTTCATGAATAGGAATTTGAAAAGGAGGACAAGTGGAAATTAAAATTCCTACGGTTTTTCTTTCAAGGAGACACTAAAGGAACAAATCCTACAGTTTTCCTTTGATCCATTCCTTTGCACCAAATTCATGAAAAGTAGTACCATAGGAAACTTTCCAATTCCTATGTTTTTCATCCCCTTTTCTTTTCAAGCACTGACGATTCTAGTAGGTAGGCTTGAGCAAGGAAAAGCCTACACTAAAAAAATGTTTTTGTGCTACTTCTATTACTTTGGACCCATGCCACTACCCTACTAGCTCAACTCCTAGGACCATCGACAAATGCATAGCTCAAACGCACACAGATAAATAATGACGGCGTTCAAGAGAGTCCATCACGAATAGCTAAGTTGTCTGGTACCTCACTGCTTGTCATATAGTAGGATAAAATAATCATATTTCCCGTTACTCCGTGTGCTCAGTGGATAATATATAGAACATGTAGAGTAAAAAAGATATGCAACAAGTGTACAACCTCTTTGGCGAAGCCATGTCGATCTTAGCGTGATTGGGTTGGCCGGTGAGGATGCTCTGGCTGACTTGGCTGTCGGAGGAGGGGAAGAAGATCTTGGGCGTCTGGAGATGGAGCCCGAGGTATTGCTCCGCTGTGATGGAGGGTTTCATCGTTGGAGCAGCTCCAGTGAGTTGTACGACATCGAGGCTGAAGCAGGACAAGAGAGACAATGTTAACATGAGTGGAATTCTAATAGCATCTCCATTAGATGACGTAAAATACATAACCATAAAGTGCTAGATGTAAAATACATCAGCCGCTCATCTCTGAACTTAACTGTCGAAACTGAATTTAACTGTCGAAACTAAACTTGACTGTCAAAACTGAATTTTACTGTCGAAACTGAACGTACTAGAGGTGAGGCTACACGTCAGTCGACTGACTTTTTCATCTCTAGTCAGTCAATTTTGCAGCCATTAGATATGAAATCATGGGCCTGTAGTTCATCTTCAACCTCCATCCCCTGAGCCGCCAGCCACCACTGACCAAACAGCCGCCCGCGGTCGGCGGTGCGCCGCCCCGCCCGCCTCGAAAACACTCCCCACCATCGGTCCGCCGCCGCCCCGGTCATCCCTCTAGGCCCCACCATTCCAAGCTTTTTCTCCGGCGATCCCCACGCAACCGCCCCACCACCATTGGCGACCACCACCCCTGCCCTGAACCCTAAGGTCGATAGTGGGATACCTCTCCGGCAAACCCCCTCCCCGCTGTGACTGGTTCTTCCTTAACTCCGGCGAGCCCCCCCACCCCCTGAAAATCGACAGACCCAAAAGTCGATTCAATCGACTGAAGTGTAGCTAAATTGGAGCAGCATCGCAAGCAAGAGCAAAAGCGAGAGCAGCAGTGCGAGCAAGAGCAGACAAGGCAGGGGACCGAGAGCAAGAGCAGAGCAGCAGCGTGAGCGAGAGCTAAAGTAGCAGCAGCTCCTACTGATGTGGATGTCGCCGCCGAGGGAGCGACGCCGTGGAGGAAGTGGCCGGCGACGCCGCCGTGGATGGATCCGCGCCGTATCGGCTCGGGACCGAGCGCTGGCAGCACCGTGAGATCGAATCAAGAAGAAAATGCGGCGATTAGTGTTCAACCTCTTTGGTGGCGCCGATTAGGCCGCAGATTCATCCGAGGAAATGGTGATGATGATGCTCTTCCGGTGGTGCAGGTGAATACGACGGTGTGGGAATGGAGGTGGCGCGAAAGACGAGGGGAACGTCGGGGCGGCTCCTTGGAGGTGGAGGACGAGGTGGCTGAACCGGCGGGACGACCAGATCGACGACGGATCCTCATACAATACGGTAGATGAGGGACGTCGAGGTGTTGCTGTGGATGACGTCGTCGGGGAAGAGGCTCCGGCTGGGTGGCGGACGGAGGAGGGTGTGGGGCTTCGCGGGTTTTCTTGGCCTCGGTGTACGAATGGGTGGGCGGATGGGATGGGAGTGGGGAACCATGGCTTAGGGGCGCGCTTGTCTGAAATGTGGGGTAAGTTACGAAAGTACCCCCACCGATTTTAGGCAGTTCTTTCAGTTCAGGGGTATCACGGGCATTTCGCGTGTCGGGATTTCACAGGAGGTGGGAGTTTTCGCCCGCGTTGTAATTTTGGAATAGTAAGGCACGGGTTGAGATGTAGGGAGTTGTCGGAGCACAACGAGACAAAGATTTATTTTAAATATTTCGGGGTAAGAAGGTGCGGTTTTGAAGAGGCGGGAGTTTCGCAACACGATAGACAGAGACGCTAGCTTGAAATTTCGGCATAACAAGGTGCAGCTTGAAATTTCGGGAGAACAAGTGTAACGTGTACCCAAAAAAGACAATTTAGACTAGTATGATATACTACGTACAATGTGTTTAACACACACAACACATACATACACCATTTAGACTAGTAAGGTACACGTGCATTGCACGCATGAGATTTGGCAACCAAATTATGAATAAATACCACATTATAGCATGTAAGCTTTGAGTCATATATGCATGATGTAGATGTTCGTTTAATTCTTATAGTTCATTTCATTCAAAATCATCTAATTTTTATAAGAAAACTATTCTATTTTAAGACTCATGGAATTGTGTGTTGTAAGGCATAAAGTAAAAACAAATAATGTAAAAAAACATTTGGGCAATTCTGATATGGAAGATTCTAGAACAAAGAAGAAGTGTTTGTGTTTTGAGGTTTGTGCATTATGCTTAAGTTCAACCATAAAGTCTTCTAGACTGTACATGTGGCAAAATCTGGTGGAATCTAGATGATATCCAACGGCCAGTAGTGCTCAAATTTGCTAGCTCTGCACCATCCGATTGGCCTCATCCAACGACCATCTTTCAAAGTTAAAGTTATCCGCACATTATATAAAAAATATAAAATATAATATATATATATAGGGGTATAGATATAGATATGTGATGCGAAAGCCACCCATCATCTCCAATTAGAATAGTGTGTCAATGCACGGATGCAATGTGGCCAAACGATGTCTGCCAACGGTATCTCAAATTCAAACCAGTCTGACCTTGTTCAATGTGTATACATTACAACATGCTCATTTCCAAACCACTCCGCGCAGATCTCCTTTATATTCATGCATGCATGTGTTTCAAACATCATGATCTCTTATTCAAATATTTGAATTCAACTTTACATTGATTATGACCTCACCTAGTCTTTTACACCCACACATTGGTCTTCTCTTGTGCGACCAGACCTCAAACGGTCCAATCTCTGTGCTTAGGTGTCATCCCTCAGTAATGCTGACACCACACAGTACTTGAAGGATTTATAACAGAGTAGCAATCACACACTTATTACATCAAGTGTCTCAAAAGAGAACTTATTACAATAAATATGGCTTAAGGCCATCTAATAACGATAACAGTGGAAGGCTTGGAAGATAAGTGAGTCCATCAACTCCAACGGCATCACTGAGTATAGAACCACGACCTAAAAGCACCTTACTCGTCGTCTGAAAAGTCTGCAACATGAACGTTGCAGCCCGAAACGGGTCAGCACATGGAATATGCTGGCAAAGTAACACATAGAGAGTAATGAAACATATAGGCTATACTATATGCATATTTGGTTGGTGGAAAACTCTATGGTTACAGTTTTGCGTAAAGCCAATTTTTCCCGACTGCAAAGGAATACATTTTATTTAACTAACATGGTGGTTGTTAAACATTGAGAATGGTTGACAGCATTCTCAATCCCAATTAAGCATCATCATTAAACAAAACCCAACAAATTAATTAGAGTAACATGATGAGATTCACATGATAATCCAAGTACTAGATACTCAAGCTGTCCATAACCGGGGACACGGCTAACCATGATTAGTTTATACACTCTGCAGAAGTTTGCACACTTTTTCCCACAAGACTCGATCTCCTCCGTTGGGATTCTTGCACTACATGATGTTTGAGAAACGGATGACCGAGACATAGTCTTTCAGAAGTGCTAGCACCTTACGATCGGGTAGACCGTTACACCTACTTTCCCCTACATCTGCTAGTCTACCACTGTAAGAGTTCGCACAACTTAGTCAACTATGCTAGAGCCCATAGTAGCTTGTGGTTGCACATGGAAGTTTCTAGCATGAATAATCTCATGATCCCTTTGAGCCTGGGTGGCGGTCCAAAAGAAAAACAGGCAATCGCTGGAATACCCAGGTGCCTCAATCCACCCAGATGTGTATTTAAGTTGCCACCTTAGATAAACCGTTAATTTAACAATCTCACATATGTCATGGATACACTCACCCAATCCACGTCTACTAGCATAGCATAGCATAATAAGCAACATAGAAGTAACTCCCAAAGGTTTGATAATAAGCAGGTAATAGGTACTACCTCAACTACTTCCCAACCCACAATTTAATTAGATCCTAACCATGCAATGTGTGAGGATTGATCTAATGCAATAAAAACTGGGTAATTGGAAGTATGATCAAAGTGTTACTTGCCTTGCTGATGATCCGGAAAACCTAGCGATTTGAAGTAGCAAGCGACGCACTCCGGGTACTCTATCGCAAACAAACAAGTATACAATAAGTACTCAATTAATGTACAGGTAAAACTCGAATAAGAGATCTAACCAGAAAGTTCAAATTAAGAACTCCAGTTGGCAAAAAGAATCAAATCGAACGAAGCAACGAAGGACAAACGGCAAAAGAAACAGGCTTCGTTTACTATTCTCGATCTAGGGTAATTTTTTACAGTGGCAAAAACTTGTTTGAGTTGGTTAAACGGAAAGAGGGTTTTGAGACGAAACTCCACGCGCTTGAATCGCCTGATTCCGATAAACGAGCGAAAAGTTATACTAGAATGAAAAACGGATCAGAAATTGCGATCAGAAAAATCGCGGATTTAATCCGAGAAAAAGAAAACGACGAACAGATTAACGAACGGACGTTCGTTAACTGGATCTAAACGATGAACGCGTTCGTTAAAATGAATGACCGAGCGAACGCTCGCTAAATAAATAAACCAGAAAACCGATCTATTAAAAAACCGAAACTAAAAAAACCGAACAAAACCGACGGAAAACCAATCGGTTTTTTGAAAAAAACCGGCGGCGGCGAGGTCTACCTCCGGTGAGCGGCGGTCTGGCGGGGCGGCGGGGTCGGCACGGGGCGGCGGCGCAGCGGCGAGGGGCGGCGGCAGCGCAGCGCGGCACGGGCGGCGGCAGCGCTATGCGGCGGCGGCG
>NC_041390.1:416489640-416496739 GCF_002162155.2 Triticum dicoccoides | reverse complement strand
AAAGGCGGCGGCGGCGGGGCGGCTAAGGCGGCTAGGGTTTGGGGAGGGGGTCCGGCTGGGTCTCCCCGGCTTATAAAGCCGGCCGGGCCAAGTGTCCGGGTCGGACACGACCCGTTAGGTCGGTTGCATTTTTTTAAATAGTTACGCCCAGAAAAAAAACAAAAGGAATACTAAACGGACTCCAAAAATCCTGAAATAAATTTTCCCCGGCTTCTAAAATCGAGGCGCACAGGATGAACATTTATTTGGGGCCGAAATGCAATTTTGAAAAACGCGCATTTTTCCTAAATTCAAATAAAATAGCAAATAAAACCAAAATAAAATCTTATTTGATTTTTTTTATTAAATCCTCATTTTCTCTTTATTTTGGGAAAGTCATTTTATTCCCTCTCTCATATTTTTGTAATATAAATAATTGAAGATAAAATAAATAAAATCAAATGATCCTATTTTCAAAATTTGAGAAAACTCAAATATGAAAATAACGAAATCCCCAACTCTCTCCGAGGGTCCTTGAGTTGCGTAGAATTTTCTAGGATCAACCAAAATGCAATAAATATGATATGCAATGATGATCTAGTGTATAACATTCCAAATTGAAAATTTGGGATGTTACAAACCTACCCCCTTAAGATGAATCTCGCCCTCGAGATTCAGGTTGGCTAGAAAATAGGTGAGGGTGGTCCTTCAGCAAATCTTCCTCTCGCTCCCAGGTGGCTCGACTGAACTTTGCAAAACTTAATAACCTTGCTGCGGGTGACTCGACTGGCATACTCAAGAATCTTGACTGGTTTCTCCTCATAGGTCAAATCACTGTCCAACTGAATTGCTTCCAGCGGCATTGTGTCTCTCGGCGGTATATCAGCCATCTCTGTGTGGCACTTCTTCAACTCGGAAACGTGGAACACGTCTTGGACTCCTGACAATCCTTCGGACAACTCCAACTTGTAGGCTACTTCTCCCATACGCTCCAAAACCTTGTATGGACCTACAAATCGTGGCGCTAACTTTCCCTTAACTCCAAAACGCTTAACTCCTCAAAGTGGAGATACTCGAAGATAAACTCGGTCTCCGACTTCGTAAACTGTCTCCTTGCGTTTAGAATCCACATAGCTCTTCTGCCTGGATTGGGCTACCTTGAGCCTATCACGAATCAATTTCACTTTCTGTTCAGACTCCTTAATTAGATCCGGTCCAAACAACTAGCGGTCTCCAACTTCATCCCATGACAATGGGGTCCTGCACCTCCTTCCTGATCTCTGAATCATTAGGCACATAAACGCAGTCTTCAAACCATAAGGTATCGTGCTCATCCTCACGAAAGCCTTTAGCTTTTCCTTTGCTCATTTTCTCCTTAATAGAAGCGATCCCCTTGTCGGTTTTCTGGGCTTCTCTGATCTTATCCATCAATGTATACTGAATCTCCAATGCTGCTACATAGCCTCTCGGAACTATCTCCAAACATAGCTCACGAAGATTTTTGGCTAACTCCTTTGGTAAATCTCCCGTCATTAGTGTGTTGACATGGCTTTTACGACTCAGCGCATCGGCTACTATGTTAGCCTTTCCGGGGTGATAATGCAATCTCATGTCATAATCCTTGATGAGCTCAAACCATCTCCTTTGTCTAAGGTTCAACTCCTTCTGTGTGAAGATATACTTCAAACTCTTGTGATCTGTGTATACCTCACAATGATTTCCAATGAGAAAGTGTCTCCAGGTTTTCAATGCATGCACTACGGCTGCTAACTCTAAATCATGCGTAGCATAATTCAACTCATGGGGCTTAAGCTGTCGTGAGGCATATGAAACAACTCTTCCTTCTTGCATATGCACTGCTCCAAGTCCTCGACGTGAAGCATCGCAATACACCTCATAATCCTTGGTCTGATCTGGCAAAATCAACACAGACGATGTAACCAAACGTTTCTTCAGTTCCTGGAAACTGGCCTCACATTCCTCAGTCCATATGAACTTGGTATCCTTCTTCAACAACTCCGTCATAGGCTTTGCAATCTTCGAGAAATTTTCAATAAATCTCCGGTAGTATCCTGCGAGTCCAAGAAAACTCCGGATCTCTTCAACTGTTGTTGGCGCTTCCCAATTTGTCACAGTGTCAACCTTAGTGGGATCTACTGCTATACCTTCTCCGGATATAACGTGTCCGAGAAATCCAACTTCCTTCAACCAAAACTCACATTTGCTAAACTTGGCATATAACTGATGTTCTCTGAGCTTACCAAGTACCAAACGCAAATGCTCCTTATGCTCCTCTTCATTCTTCGAGTAAACCAGGATATCATCAATGAACACTACAACGAACTTATCCAAAAACTCCATAAACACTTTGTTCATCATGTTCATAAAGTATGAAGGTGTGTTAGTCAGACCAAATGACATAACGGTATACTCGTACAACCCATACCTGGTGGTAAAAGCCGTCTTAGGTATATCCTGTTCTCGAATCTTCAACTGGTGGTATCCTGATCGCAGATCGATCTTGGAAAATACCTTAGCTCCTTGAAATCGATCAAACAGATCATTGATCATCGGTAGTGGGTACTTGTTCTTAATGGTTACTTCATTCAATCCTCGATAATCAACAACTATCCTTAACGATCCATCCTTCTTCGCTACTAGAAGTACTGGCGATCCCCAGGGCGAAGAACTTGGGCGAATATAACCTTTATCCAGTAACTCCTTAATTTGCTTCTTAATCTCCACCAAATCCTTTGCGGGCATCCTATATGGTCTCTTAGATATTGGCCTTGTGCCTGGCAAAAGCTCAATCAAAAATTTAATATCTCTATCCGGTGGCATGCCTCGCAACTCTTCTGGAAATACATCAGGGAAATCTTTCACTACTGGTACTTCCTCCTGCACAACTCCTGTTAGACAATTTACTTGAGTCCTCTTCGGCACATGCCGGGATACATACTTGATCCTTCTCCCTTCTGGGGTCGTAAGCAAATTGACTTACTGGCGCAATCGATGTTTTCTCCATACACCGACAACCAATCCATACCCAGAATTACATCCAAACCTTGTGATTCCAAAATGATCAAATCTGAGGGAAACACATGCCTACCTATACTCAATGGCACTTGAAAACATCCCTTACTAGCCATATACTCCGCTCCTGGTGAGCTTACTAGCATAGGTGTTCTAAGAACTTTGGTGGGCAGGTTATACTTATCCACAAATTCCCTTGATATGTATGAATGCGATGCACTAGTATCAAAAAGAACGAGTGCAGTAAATGACTTAACCAAAAACTTACCGATTACTGCATCCGACTGCTCTTCAACCTCCTCCACGTTAACGTGGTTCACCTGCCCCCTGTTGAAAGGGTTCGACTTCTTCCCAGAGCTTCCATTGCCATTTCCATTCTGGGATTCAGGACATTCATTTGCATAATGTCCGGTCTTCTGGCACTTGAAACAAGTGACTTGGCTCAGGTCTCTCTTGGCTGGGGTTGATGGGTTGGTGCGGTTCTGGCCGTTGCTTCCTCCATTCCCATTACCATTCTTGGTGCCATTGTGATTGTGCGAGCTACCTCCTCCATGGGTATGCTGAAAATGTCCTCCTGGTCTAGGGGTAAAACGTGGCTTCTGCTGAGCTCCTGAATTGTACTTCCCTTGTCCATACTTCCTCTTGTTGTTCTCAATCTGTTGCTGCTTCCCTTCAATCATGAGAGCACGATCTACCAACTCCTGGTAGTTGTTGAAGGTTGCTACCATCAACTGCATGCTCAACTCATCATTCAGTCCTTCCAGAAACTTCTCCTGCTTAGCTGCATCCGTAGCTACGTCATCTGGGGCATAACGTGCTAACTTACTAAAGTCCTCCACATAGTGGCCAACTGTTCGTCCTCCTTGGCGCAAGTTGCGAAACTCTCGCTTCTTCATGGCCATAGCTCCTGCTGAAACATGGGCAGTACGGAAAGCCTGCTGAAACTGGTCCCACGTGACAGTGTCGACAGGGAAAGTGGCTGTGAAATTCTCCCACCATGATGCTGCGGGTCCTTCAAGCTGATGTGCGGCAAACTTCACCTTTTTCGCATATGTGCATCCTGCGGTGGTCAACTCGCTTGCTGTCTTGTGGAGCCAATCATCTGCTACTATCGGCTCGGTGCTACTGGAAAACACCGGCGGATTTAGCCTAAGAAAACGGGCTAAGTGATCAACAGGTGGTGGTGGTGGTGGGTTGTTGTTGTTGTTCCCCTGATTCTGATTCTGGACTAGCAATTGCATCAATGTGTTCTGCTGCTGGATCAACTGGGTGAGCTCCGGTGGGAAGGTAAATCCGGGGTCACGTCTCGGAGGCATCTGAGGGTTTAGAAAAGATGAGATTTAAGAATAGAGAGGGGTCTAGAGAGAAAACACTACCCATATGCACATGAGGCAAAGGCAAACAATTCACTTCATTCAATCAATCAAACATGGGCATACAATCGATCTAACTATCGCAAAAGTGCCCGGACTACTATATTTACATGGCGGACTACTATTCTTCGGTTGCGGACTCCATGATATCTGTTCCAGCTTCATCCACATAGTCATCATCGCTATCATCTGGATCCGAGTCGGTGTCGTCGATGATGATGTAGTCTTCCGGGTGAATCTCCTTGGGTTCTTCGTCTTCTTCTACTGGTGTAGGGCCTCCCATGAATATTCCAATCTTCATTGTTAGGTCGGCATTCTTGTCCACTAGATTTCCTCTTCATAATCTTCACGTGTGGCCTTGAGTTCTTCCTCCGGTTCCTTGATTCTTGTCCTCGCGTTCTTTAGATCTATCATGTCGGCGCATATTTGGTTCTCTTGACGTCGAATGTGCTGGTTTAACTCCTGGATAAAAGTTGCAATTGATCTATCCTTCCGGGTGCTGATCATCTCCCAGTGCTCATCTCGGCGCCCACAAATCTGGTAGATAGTATCCTTGAGATCATTGCGGTAAACTTCTCCAATGCGTCCCATGGTGATGTGAGCTGCCATGCTCTTTCCTAGATTCCAAGTTGGTGCATCAAAAGAAAACTCTATGGACTCGGTGACTGGCATGAACGTCTTTCCTGGAACTTGAACTTGAATCATCCAGCGCTCTTCTTCAGGTAAAGTGGCGTTGTAAGTCCCGGTGAAGCTTGGTACTCCTATGTTCAGATATCTAGTGACTTCCTTCAAGTGACGTCCAAAGGGTGTATCTTCATCCGGTTGCGTGAACTTGTTCCTTGCATCCGCCATCCTAAAAGAGTAGAAAATATGAGAAGTCAGAATGAGAAGAGAGTGAGTAGTGATCTAGGTCTTTTAGCTTAGTGGTCGTGTCCTACAGTCAGCGTGTGCTCTGATACCATCTTGTAGCGACCAGACCTCAAATGGTCCAATCTCTATGCTCAGGTGTCATCCCTGGATCAGTAATGCTGACACCACACAGTACTTGAAGGATTTATAACAGAGTAGCAATCACACACTTATTACATCGAGTGTCTCAAAAGAGAACTTATTACAATAAATATGGCTTAAGGCCATCTAATAACGATAACAACGGAAGGCTTGGAATATAAGTGAGTCCATCAACTCCAATGGCATCACTGAGTATAAAACCACGACCTAAAAGCACCTTACTCGTCGTCTGAAAAGTCTGCAACATGAACGTTGCAGCCCAAAACGGGTCAACACATGGAATATGCCGGCAAAGTAACATATAGAGAGTAATGAAATATATAGGCTATACTATATGCATATTTGGCTGGTGGAAAGCTCTATGGTTATTGCGTAAAGCCAATTTTTCCCTACTGCAAAGGAATACATTTTATTTAACTAACATGGTGGTTGTTAAACATTGAGAATGGTTGACAGCATTCTCAACCCAATTAAGCATCATCATTAAACAAAACCCAACAAATTAATTAGAGTAACATGATGAGATTCACATGATAATCCAAGTACTAGATACTCAAGCTGTCCATAACCGGGGACACGGCTAACCATGATTAGTTTATACACTCTGCAGAGATTTGCGCACTTTTTCCCACAAGACTCGATCTCCTCCGTTGGGATTCTCGCACTACATGATGTTTGAGAAGCGGATGACCGAGACATAGTCTTTCAGAAGCGCTAGCACCTTACGATCGGGTAGACCGTTACACCTACTTTCCCCTACATCTGCTAGTCTACCACTGTAAGAGTTCGCACAACTTAGTCAACTATGCTAGAGCCCATAGTAGCTTGTGGCTGCACACGAAAGTTTCTAGCATGAATAATCTCATGATCCCTTTGAGCCTGGGTGGCGGTCCAAAAGAAAAACAGGCAATCGTTGGAATACCCAGGTGCCTCAATCCATCCAGATGTGTATTTAAGTTGCCACCTTAGATAAACCGTTAATTTAACAATCTCACATCTGTCATGGATACACTCACCCAATCCACGTCTACTAGCATAGCATAGCATAATAAGCAACTTAGAAGTAACTCCCAAACAAAGAAGCATTCAATAAGTACTCAACTAATGCACAGGTAAAACTCGAATAAGAGATCTAACCAGAAAGTTCAAATTAAGAACTCCGATTGGCAAAAAGAATCAAATTGAACGAAGCAACGAAGGACAAACGGCAAAAGAAACAGGCTTTGTTTACTATTCTAGATCTAGGATAATGTTTTATAGTGGCAAAAACTTGTTTGAGTTGGTTAAACGGAAAGAGGGTTTCGAGACGAAACTCCAGGCGCTTGAATCGCCTGATTTCGATAAACGAGCGAAAAGTTATACTAGAACGAAAAACGGATCAGGAATCGCGATCAGAAAAATCACGGATTTAATCCGAGAAAAAGAAAACGACGAACAGATTAACGAACGGACGTTCGTTAACTCGATCTAAACGATGAACGCGTTCGTTAAAACGAATGACCAAGCAAACACTCGCTAAATAAATAAACTGGAAAACCGATCTATTAAAAAAACGAAATTAAAAAAATGAAATTAAAAAAACCAAACAAAACCGACGAAAAACCGATCGGTTTTTTGAAAAAAAACCCAGCGGCGGCGAGGTCTACCTCCGGTGAGCGGCGGGGCGGCGGTCCGGCGCGCGGCGGGGTCGGCGCGAGGCGGCG